>NC_140963.1:26683522-26773522 GCF_056783735.1 Eptatretus burgeri
TTACTTTTGCGTTTAACCACTCCCCCTTTTTTACGTATTGTTTTTTCGATATAAACCTCAACTTACAAATTTACCCGTCTAAGTCGTACTCTACCCTACAATTTTTTTTGTTCCAAAAACCGTAGTTCTTTTCAATCTCGGTTTACCTTTTTCGATAATGCCGCCTAAAAAGAGGTCTTGTCTTGGGCGTCGGACAGCGTTAGCCACGACTCGAAGGGTTTCTAGGGCAAATGAGTCGCTCGGGGAAACTACCGCCCAACTTTCACAGAATGCCCTGCACGCAGCGGAAATCAGAGCTTCAGAGGGCGATGAACAGCGGGCGGTTCGGCTTTCCAGGAACGCTGCTGCAACAGCTGCTTCCAGGGCTTCAGAGGGCAATGAACAGCAGGTGGTTCGTCATTCCAGGAATGCTTCTGGAACAGCTCTTTCTAGGTCTACTGAGACTCCACAAGAGCGACGCCCAAAGTTAGACGGTAGTAGTCAACGGCGGGACAACATCTGTGGCGTCACGTGCTCAAACAAACAGTTTTGGTTTCGAAAAGCTTTTCAGTACGAGGCCGAAGTTAACTATTCCATGCGTGGTGACATACAAATTGGTGAGATGTGCTTCACCTGCCAATTTTGTCGTGCCCTTAAGTGGGGTGGGGAGTCGCCAGGGATGTGCTGTTCCAACAGTAAGGTCAGTCTACCTCCACTTGAGGAACCGCCACAGCCTTTCAGGGGCCTGCTTGCAGAGTCTTCATTGACTTCAGATAGGTTCCTTAAGCTCATCAGGAAATATAACAGTGCCTTCCAAATGACCTCTTTCGGGGCGCATGTTGTTAGGGAAGGGGGTTGGATGCCTACGTTCAAAGTTCAGGGTCAGGTTTACCATCCAATCGGGTCGTTGCTCCCTTCGCAAAACTGTAAACCTTCGTTTTTGCAGATTTACTTCATTGCTGACTACAACAAACAGGCCGATGCACGAATTGATATTTTCCCTCCATCTGAGGACGACGAAGAACATGACACCTAAGACAGGGACGTGCTGCTTAGCTTGCAACACATGCTGCACAAGAAAAATAATTACGTTCGGAGTTTTAAGTGCACCTTAGAGTCAGCCCCATCCCCTACTTTTTCCGTTGTCATTGACGCGGTGAAGAGGCCTGCGGGGGAGCATGCCCGCCGATACAATGCCCCTTCATATAACGAGGTCGCCATACTCCTCCATGGGGACCAGCGTAAAAAAAGCGGGACATTGTTTTGCACAGTAGCGATAGCCATCTTCAACGGATCAATGAAACGCACCGGTCATATGACACCCTACAATATCCGCTCCTATTCCCTTGCGGTGCAGACGGATATCGCTTCGGAATTCCTCAGGTTGAACCGAGTGATCAAACTGTCTCAACGTCAAAAAATGTGTCATGCATGGCATACTACGCCTTCCGCTTCATGACAAGGGCTACCGATTTCAACCCTCTTCACAGGTCGCGCGATCTATTTCATCAATTTGCAGTTGATATGGCTGCCAAAATGGAATCGGAGAGATTGTGTTATATCAAACTCAATCAAAAACAGTTACGCTCGGACTCCTACGTCCATTTGCGTGATGGTGTAAGGAACGACGTCGACCCTCGAAACTTAGGCACTGTTTGCATCCTTCCGTCAACCTTTACGGGTGGTCCGCGATACATGCATGAACGTACGCAGGATGCTATGACTTATGTCAGGCACTATGGTCGGCCCGATTTGTTCATTACATTTACGTGTAACCCATAGTAGTGGAGCTACGCTTATTGTGGCTTTCAGCAGCTATTCAGGAAATTTGCAAGAAATCCCGAGCAACGCCGGGCTTTACTGCTCGTATATCTATATATCTATATTGTTACGGTTCTCGGAACTGTATGCACACAGCATACAGGTGTCCCAAGTCAGTTATTCAATTAAATATATGTGCAGATGGAATCCCTCCTTATGTGTAGTGGGAAGCAAAAAAGGGTGTGCGTTGTGATGGCTTTTAGGTAGGTTTATAAATCATTTCTCCCCTTTAATTTTGAACCACAGTACCTTCCTCTTGCTCTCCGAGGCAAAATATATGTGCAGTACCTTTTTGGCGAATCCAGACACGCGTGGAGTGGGTGGGCTTCCCGGCATGGTCGAAACACCGCCCAGAAAGGGCGGACCCATGGAAGCCCCGTCCAATCAGGGCGGACAGAGATGTCAGCTTCACCAAGGCCCCTCCCCGCTGAGGGAGATCTATAAATTACGAAGCAACCCTGGGAGTGAGAAGCGTTGGAGTGCGACAGTTCGTCGGCTGGTAGCGAAAGAAAGGAGGAAGGTTGTAGAGTGGTTGCGCTCTTTGGGGGTTGTTCGTTTTGTGTGTGAGAGAGCTGGGAAGACCTTGACCCAACCTTGACCGGGTCTCTCGTTGGGTCCTGTCTGCAGCCCTGATCCCTGCCTTGGACTCCGCTCTACTTGACCCAGGCTCCTTCGCAGACACGGTCTCCATGCGTGCGGCCGTGGACCGAGCCGCATGACCATTGACAGGTGCCACACCACGGAGCATCCCTTCCCTCCAACGTTCAGGTACCCGAAAGAACTGCGACCTCAGCTCACCTCCCTCTCTGGCTGTGGGGGTCCTTTGCCATACATCTGGGTTTACTTTCGTCTGAGTGTGCGTCTGAGTGTGTGGCGCCGTATTTAAGTAGAATTGCATGTGTTTTTATTTGATCATTGTAAATCTTACCTGTTTTCTTCCCACGTAATCTGCTCTGTGTCCTTCTTTTGTAAGTTGATTGTAAATAACTTATTGCAGAAATGTTCCCAATTCGTTTTTGTCTTTTCCTTCATTGGTCCAGCATGGTTTGGATCTCAGTTTAGCCGGGTCTTTATCCCCGATAATCTGTTCATTCTTGCCGGTATGTTCTTGGCAGGTCCGCTCGGCTGCATCCGAACAGGAAAGGTAGTTGGTAGAGTGATCCGGTTCGGGCAAGGCGTACCGAGGGCGTGGTTCCCCGGTAGTCGAAACCGCGTGGTTAATTAGGTAAATTGATTCACGATAAAAAGACCCTCTGCCACGCGGTTGAAGTATTGGCGTCCACGGCCAGTTCAGCGACCCGCCGCATCACGGAATTATCCGTGAGCGACGGCCTACAATTCCGGTAGTCTGGTGGGAGATGATGTAACTTCCCCCACCTTGTGGTCGTTCTCGCCACCGGACCCCGGCCCGCAACAATACATATATATATATATATATATATATATATATATATATATATATATATATATATATGTATGTATATATATGTACAGGGGGCTGCAAAAGTAGGTATACAGTAATGAAAAACAAAACATGCGCACAAAACGTATTTTATTGATTATATACAATAAAAGATGTATTATAGAAAAAATTACGAAAATAAAAATATTAAAAATGGTAATAATGATTTTAATGAATTAAATGAATTCTCGTATTAAATGAATCCTCGCACCACTATTATAATACTGGTAATACTGGTATAATCCTTACTGTGTACCTACTTTTGCTGCCCCCTGTATATATACATTCAGGATTAGGCTAATGATGTCTGGCTGCCCCTCTCCCTGAAACACAGAAACACTCCTCAGAGAGAAACATTTATGAACTAAAAGTTACTTCAAATTGTAGACAAGAGATTACATCTTCACACATATAAAGTGCAGATCGTGCATCATTTCAAACCAGGATTTACCCAATTAAATATTTTGAATAAATCAATAATTTGTTGAACTTATTTTACTCTCTTCTTTTCTTTAAGCATCAGGTGCATACAAGTACAACTTGAAACAATCCTTATGTAACCTCCCATTTTTTGAGCTCTTTTAACCAGCACAAGAATAAAAGGCTTCCTTTCCCTTTTTTCTGTGGTGGTATTTTTACCAGGGGGTTGCAATAGTTTTAACTGAAGCTCTACTCAATCAATTTGTTTGAAGCCTTTTATTAGTGTTTTGGTTGGAGAACATCAATCCTTTTTGTATCCTTGTACGTATTATATTATTTTGTATTCACGATACCATTTGTTTCTGGAATAATTTTAACAAGAATATTGATCTGGTTTTTATTGATCAATGAGAAGCCTTTGATTACATTGCCCCTATATATTTTAGAGGGTTTTGGCTTTGGCTACGTTTTTATCTCCTATATTAAACTCCAACACTGCAACATGTCTTAAAATTATTCAAATGCTGTGTTTAGCCCTTTGCTGCACAACTGAAAGTATGGCAGAGCTGCCCATTGTCTGGACTCCTGTACTCTCTTGCTATTGAACCTCTTCTACTCCAGTTGCACATTCACATTTCAAGCTTTCTCTATTCTCACTGCATTTCTATTCTCACTGCACCACTCAGTTTCTACCTATGCAGACGATATCTGTGTTTTTGTGAATAATAACGCTGATGTAACCGCAGTGATCCATACTTGGGAATCATATTGTCGGGCTTGTTCATGTTAAGTAAATTGTAATAAAAGTGAAGCCCCTTTGGGTAGTGCTTGGAACCAGCCCGCAAATTGCCTTACCCGGGGAATGTAGCCTCAACATTGTATACAAAAAAATGTAATGGCACCAGAATGGTGTGAACCATGTTAGAGTCTTCCTGGGGGATCCAACCTTTGAACTGCAGAATTGGGCAGGATTACTGGATAAGGTAATGAAAAAGTTAGGCTGCTGGAAAGGACTTCTTTTACAGCTCTCCTCTGGCAGAAGGGACTTGCTCATCAACAATTTGATTGCCTCAATGCTATGGCATAAAATGATGTGTCTGCAACCTCCTTAAAACCTCGTAGCCATGCTCCAAAAGAAGGTCATCAATTTATTCTGGAATGAAAAACATTGGTTGTGACCTGCAGCGGTTTACTGCCACTCGACAAAGGTCGTTTGGGCCTAATTTACAGTGCCTTCAGAAAGTATTTACACCCCTCAACTTTTGTTACATTTTGTTCTGTTACAGCCTGAATTTAAAACGGATTAAAATTAAATATTTTTTTGTCACCGATCAATACAAAATAACCCATAATGCCAAAGTGAAAAACATGCTTTTAGAAATTTTTACAAATTAATTAAAATCGAAAAGCTGAAATGTCTTGCATCAATAAGTGTTCAGCCCCCCTGAGTCAATACTTTGTAGAAGTGCCTTTGGCGGTGATTAGAGCTTTGAGTTTTCTTCGGGATGTCTGTATCAGCTTTGCACATCTGGATTTGGGGATTTTCTCCCATCCTTCCTTGCAGATTTGCTCAAGGTCTGTCAAGTTGGATGTGGAGTGTTGGTGAACAGCAATAATCAAGTCTTTCCACAGATTCTCAATGGGATTCAAGTCTGGGCTGTAGGCTGGACCACTCAAGGACTTTCACATTCTTGTTCTGAAGCCATTTCAGTGTTGCTTTGGCTGTATACTTGGGGTCATTGTCCTGTTGGAACATCTTTACTGCAGTCTAAGGTCCTTTGCACTCTGAAGCAGGTTCTCCTCAAGGATTTGCCTGTAGTTGGCTCCATTCATTGTTCCCTCTATCTTTATAAGTCTCACAGTCTTTGCCACTGAAAAGCATCCCCAAAGCATGATGCTGCCACCACTATGCTTCGCAGTTTGCATGATGTTTGATGGGCGATGAGCTGTGCTCAATTTCTGTCTGACTTTGTGCTTTGCATTTTGGTCAAAGAGTTAATTTTTTGTCTCATCAGACCACAGAATCTTTTGCCTCATCCACAGTCTTTCACGTGACTTTTTATAAGCTCCAGGTGTACTCTCATGTGCCTTTTTCCCAGGAGTGGCTTCTGTCTGGCCACTCTCCCAGAAAGCTGACATTTGTGAAGTGCTGTAGAGACTGTTGTCATTCTGGCAGGTTCTGCCATCTCAGTGAAGGAACTCTGTTGTTCTGGCAGAGTGATCATTGGGTTCTAAGTCACCTTCTTGATAAAGGTCATTCTTGCCTGGTTGTTCAGTTTGGTCGGACAGCCAGCTCAAGGAAGAGTCTAGGTAGTTCCATATTCTTTCCATTTCCTAATGATGGAGCTCATTGTGCTCTTGAGAACTTTCAACACTCTAGAAATTGTTTTATACTTCTCCAGATCTATGCCTCCTCACAATTCTATCTCACAGTTCTACAGACAGTTCCTTGGACTTCATGGTGGAGTTTCTCCTCTGATTTGCACTGTCAACTGTGGAACTATATATATATAGAAAGGTGTGTTTTTTTCGAAATCATATTCAATCAATTGAATTGGCCACAGATGGACTCCAATCAAGTTATAGAGACATTTCAAGGATGATCAAAGGAAAATGGATGTATCTGAGGTCAATTTGGAGTGTCATAGCAAAGGAGTTGAATACTTATTGATGTGACATTTCAACTTTTCATGCTTAATTAATTAGTAAAGATTGAAAAAAAAGTGTTTTCACTTTGTCATTATGGGGTAGTTTTTGTAGATTGGTGAAATTTTTTTTGATTTAATCCATTTTAAGTTCAGGCTGTAACACAACAAAATGTGAAAAAGTCAAGGGGTGTGAATACTTTCTGAAGGCTCTGGATAATGTGCTTCTAACTTCGTTATATCCACTAGTTATTGTACATGGGAATGAATGAAACCTTGCTATGGAAACCCCTGGCCCACTGCCTGTTACAACTTGCAGGCAAACTTATATGTTCCTGGGAACTTTTTGTGATGTACCTGCGATACATTGACTCACCTGTGCTAAGTGCTTTCTACCAAGGTGTGTTGAACGCTCGCTCGCTCTCTCTCTCTCTCTCTCTCTCTCTCTCTCTCTCTCTCTCTCTCTCTCTCTCTCCCTCTGCCCCTCTGCCCCTCTCTCTGCCTGTCTCTCCTCGTCTCACAAATTATTTCTGCATCAGTCTCACCGATTGAGCAAAACGTCTCAATCACCATCTTTGCATAAACTCAGATATGTGGAGAACATTTTTGCATCACATTTGCCAGTATTTAAGAGATGATTGGGCCTGTCGGTCCATTGCACCAAATTTGTGTGGGTCTCATAAATGTTGGAATTCATGATGATAAGTTTTTTGTATCACACACCCCTTTGGAAAGCCCCACACCAAAGTCCTGCACTCCTGTACCAAAACTGTTATTGGTGTCCCTTTATCTATCTATAATTCCAGCAATTTCTGTGTGTGTGTGTGTGTGTGTGTGTGTGTGTGTGTGTGTGTGTGCGTGCGTGCGTGCGTGTGTGTGTGTGTGTGTGTGTGTGTGTGTGTGTGTGTGTGTGTGTGTGTGTGTGTCTGTCTGTGTGTCTGTGTGTCTGCGACCGCTGTTTCTCGACAACCACTGGTCCGATCTCATTGAAACTTGCCAGGAATATTGCTGGGGACCTGTGGATGTGCCTTTTCAAGGTTTGATATTAATCGCACAAGTGGTTCCCAAGTTATGGCCATTTACTTACCAAACCAATGACAGGACACGGTGCTATGACATCACGATTGACGTCACAATTTTTTTTTTTGCACGTATCACAATTGACGTCACAATTCTTCTTCTTCTTCGTTTGATATGACGTCACAATTGACCCTGGGGACCTGAGTACATGCCTTTTCAAGGTCTTTTCAAGGTACGGGCACGCACGTACGGGCATGCACTCGTTTTTAATTAATAGTATTTATTAACATTTGCTTTGTTCCAATGTTATCATTGCTTTTATTAATTTTGTAATTAGAATACACGCCGCAGAAGGACGTATTTAGCTGCTCTATACACCTTAGCATGGCATGCATTTAAGACGTGGGAATTCTTCCAGATTGTTTGTAGTTAATTTGCCATATCATCTCAGCAGGTCATGACGATCATTTTGGTGTTTCACATTCCACATCAGAACCCTCCAGTTGAACTCAACAAAAAAACATAACACACACACACACATTTGTAGTAGATGAGTTGGCCTGTTGGTCTGTGAGACGTAGAAAATGAAATGCATGAACCAATTGGTTTTGATATCGATGATGGAAAATGTCACATTTTGTGGATACTTTATGAGGAAGAAAAATCTGGTGATCTAGTCTACAAGTCGGAGTGATATTTTGTTCTTTGTGGAGCATACACTCAATTTGGCAGCATATATTGTCATAGTTCTGGCTTGTAAATAGTTATTGCAGCAGAAATAAAATGCAGTAAAATTTCCTTTCCAAGGGCACTCTCATTTTCCACCTTTCCATTGGCATCGATTTATAGTCTCACCTGCCCTCTACCGGATGTTTACAGATGGAAAAGACTCCAAAGTGGAGTGATGAATGCAACATCATGGTTTGGTGAGCAAGACGCAATTCCATGGTGCCAGCGACGGCGCAGTCGACCAAGCTGTAGGGATTTGCACCACAGAGCCGGCTGGTTTGGGGGGTATCAGCGCAGCTGGACTCAGTTGAACGTGAGCAAAGGTTTTATCCCTCAAAAGTGAAAGCTGACCCCGGCAGTACCATATTGACATCCAAACCAGCCTGCTCTGTGGTGCAAGTCTTTGCAGTCCTGGTGATGTTGTGCCACACCAACAGCCTTTCCACCACTTTGTGGCTCAAGAGGGCACAGCATGAAAATGGTCCATGGGTTATCACCTGGAACAAGAACTCGACTGTTTTGTTTCACCAGATGAATTGGGAACCAAGTCACTCTATTCCCCTTGCCTCGGCACCTTTAATGAGTTGGAATTCAAGCTCCAGCCTTTGAGCTGACTCCAAGGGGAAGATATAATTAAATTTTAATTAGAAGCTCCCAACCTTAACTTTCACATGTTTTTCTGTTCTTTTTTTGTGCTTGGTGCTTGTATTTCTGTGCGCAGAGGTTTAGAGAAATGAAAAAATACGCTTGTGATTGATTATTTATCGAAGTTTGGATTTTATAGTCTCTTAATGATAAACTGTTTGATTGAGTTGAATGATTTTGATAATCTCTTTTTGTTAGTGGAATCATTCGATCTATACGAATGCTAAATCTGTGCAGTATTTGTAAATATGTTTTTACACCTGGATTACTCTGAGTAAAAACCCCATGTCAACACAATGGGTGCGACTCCGGACCGAGTCTCGAACCGACCAATGTGTCTGGAATGGCACCATGGTCCCCTCGCAATACTGAGCAACATTGAGGATGGAAGAGAGAAAAACCCCCCATAGACTGCAGAGCCCCTTCTTTAATTCTTTCCACACACATGTCTTTGATGAACAGTTGGGGACGCATGAAATACATTTTTGGGGACGATTGCAAGAGCTTGTTGTTCAGTTACCCTCAATATTGAACCACACTGAGGTCATTTGGACCTTCGCAGCTGCAGCTCATGATTCCTTTAGGCGAGTCACCTGGGCTTCTGTGGTCCTGCCAGGTCTATTCCCACATATCTTTTACAGTTGGTCACCACAATTGAGTTGGAAAAAAGAAACTTTCATTGAAATAGGTATTAGAAGTTGGAAGAGACATTTCCGTTCAACAATGCTTGTAACTTTTTCTCAGCATGATGGTTCCTTTGGACAATCATGATGTGATATAACACTCTTTGTTGGAATTGAGCAATTGCTTGATGGCACTTACTTCAATTATATATTATAATTTTTTCATGTTGTGTATAAAATATCAGTTGATCATGACGTATCCTACTATATATATATATATATATATATATATATATATATATATATATATATATATATATATATATATATATATATATATATATATATATATATCCTAATTTAACCATCAGCACAGCCGATGGATTGTAATGCTTGTGTGGGTACAATGCGGGTTGAGTGACAGAGGCATGTCCCGAGTGTGTGTGTGTGTGTGTGTGTGTGTGTGTGTGTGTGTGTGTGTGTGTGTGTGTGTGTGTGTGTGTGTGTGTGTGTGTGTGTGTGTGTGTGTGTGTGTGTGTGTGTGTGTGTGTGTGTGTGTGTGTGTTGCGCCTCTAGTCGTGCGTCCCCTTGGTGCACGGAACGTGTCGGGGAAAAGTGCAGCGACAGACATCACAGCGACTCGGCCAGCCGACGTCAAAGTCGAGCCGCCTCGTGGCAAGACGTGTGTGAGCATCCAGCCTGCGTGTCTTGAGGCAACGATGGCAGCGCTTTACCAACGCTTGTCGAGCAAAATCAACACTTCTCACTCCTTCCCTCTCGCAGCTGAGGCCAGCCGGCTCCTGAGCACTTCACAGGCCGAGGATGGCACAGGGACGGAGGTGAAGGGAGGACAAGAAATGAAGAAGACTCAGCCAAATCAATCGCAATGCAACAAGGTGTCCAAGCACGGGAATCCGGCACGCTCGGGCAGCATGAGTGAGGAATACGTGAGTGAGGGCTGGGCCGGGGAACGACACGAAGAGGCCAGAGAGAGAGAGAGAGAGAGAGAGAGAGTGTGTGTGTGTGTGTGTGTGTGTGTGTGTGTGTGTGTGTGTGTGTGTGTGTGTGTGTGTGTGTGTGTGACCAGGATGTATCAACATATTAGACTGTAAATAACTAATTAAATCCACATGATTTGTGCACAAAGTGTAGGTTTATGTGTCTTCTCTGATTGAGTTATTGATGTACTATGACTACTATAAACAAGCATGACTGTCTTCATAAATGGATGAAATCAAATGAAATTGAAAAAGAAACAATTTCTTTTGCTGGCCTGTGGAATTCTTCATGGTTTGTTTGTTTTTTTAAACTAAAAATGAGTGAATATTTGTGTTTCCAGTGCATTTTGTCACTATTTCTGATATCAGGCCCTAAACGAGTAAATTATGACTGTTTTACAGCTTTCTGCATGAAGAAGGCAAATGTCCTAATATTAACTTCGTTTTTAATAAAACACGATCAGGGAGTTAGGATGTGTGAAGTGTTACGAAAGGTGCTGTTGTGAAGGATGTGAAACAAGTGATGCTGTCTCCAGGATTTATCTGTGAAACTCGAGGTGTAAATGTGTGCCAACTCTGTCCACCCGCTGGGAATTACTTTTGGAGCACCACACCATGATGTATTGAGCTATTGCACCGACTACCTGACCCCACCCGCTGTGACTCACCCACCCCTCACTAACCCAACTCACCCTCCCCACCCTCCCCTTGACTGCAAGTCCCAGAAGGATAATTGCTCTGCGTGATCGCACCTGGGGTACAATAATAATGCTCTTGCATTTGTAACTACACATTAAATACGATGAATCTATAATGGCCAGGTAAAATTAATGTTTTAGTGCTGTGTTGCTTGGTGGTAGCTAAATCTTTGATTTTAATTTATTTGGCAAAGTCCTGCATTTGCTGAAAACTGCCTTTTCGGAAATGATTCTGGCAAGGTTATGTCATCATCAAGTGCCTTCCTTTAGAGAAGTTCATGGCATCATGAAGCACCTTCCTTAAGGCAGAATCACTGTCCTTAATAAAAGTGATTAGCCTCAAAAGTGGTGAGATAGAATCTCATCTTTAACTACAACTAGATGACGTGTGAACCCGTTGGGTTCCCGTTGTGACAGCAGTTGATACAAAAAAATCATTTCAAAAAAACAAAACTAAAAAAAACAAAAGGATAGCTCCAGTGAACAATACCGCTGATGTTGCTTGCATTGATCAAATACTCCCGAAAAATACTTTACTTGACTGAATCGGGAATTGATTTTTTGATCCTTGTGGAGGATCTCTAAGTGTTACTCACGTTGATGTTCTTGTGGACTTTTTTGTTTCCAGCCTACAGTTTTCATCAAAACTTCCTGAAACTTGGCATATATATATATATATATATATATATATATATATATATATATATATATATATATATATATATATATATATATTTATATTCAAGCCTGGTGTTGGCGCAGTGGTTAGGGCAGCGGCTTGGGATCCAAAAGGTCCTGAGTTCAAGCCCGGTTGGGCCACTGAATTAATACACCAGGGGGTTGACTCAGCCTGTCATCCTTCCGAGGTCGGCGAAATGAGTACCAGTATACTGGGCCGGTGTATACCCCGGTTAAAATAGGTGTACCATATCCCTGTGTCGTAAGAGACGACCAGGGTTGCGTCAGAAAGGGCATCCAGCGTAAAACATGTGCCAAATCACTATGCGGATCATACGGATGATCCGCTGTGGCGACCCCTAACGGGAGCAGCCGAAAGAAGAAGAAGAGATATATATATATATATATATATATATATATATATATATATATATATATATATATATATATATATATATATATATATATATATATATATATATATATATATACCCTGCACAGACAGTAACCATCTCCGATTTTGAAAATTCCTCTCAGAAAAAAAGTTATGACGTCAAAATATCTCCGCTAATGGAAATCGCTGAAAAAATTATCTCCGAAACTAGGCAAGTTTTTTGAATTCTGTTTGCGGGAATCGAACAGGGCATTAGCAGAGATGAATTACCGCACATATGATACATCACTATGACGTCATATCAATTTTTAGAATGTCATTCCTATTTTTTGACATTTTTTGTTTCACAACCCAGAGTTTTCATCGGATCTTCGTGAAACTTCCCATGTATATGCAGAAAGCCCACGCGCAGGCAGTAACCATCTCCGATTTTGGAAATCCTTCCTCGAAAAAAAGTTGATATCATAATATTGCCGCTAATGCAAATCGCCGATACCATTATCTCCGAAACTAGGCAGGCTGTTTGCATTTTGTTTGCGGGAATCAAGCCGGGCATTAGCACAGATAATTTATCGCAAACCTGTTACATCACAATGACGTCATATTCGTTTTTATGATGTCATCGTTAAGAGGACGAGGGTCTTACCTAATTCGAGTTTGTTTAATATTTTTTTCCGTTGCTTGATTTTAATGAAACTTGATACTGCACACTGCAGGAGAATGGTGAGTAAGGTGGCCCTAAAATTTTTGCGCTATCGTGTACCGTTTTGGCTGTATTTTGGGAACATACATACATACATACATACAAGATGAGAGTTTTAGTAAAATATATATAGATAGATAGATGGCACTTGGTGGAGTGCACACCTCCACCAAGCTGAATAGTTTATGTTTTGTATCCCACCGATAGGCTGGATCTGCATCCGGACCTGACCAAAATTGAATCGGCTTGTTACTGTCACCTATCCATCTCTTCCACCATGTTTTGTTATAATCCGTCCACAACTTTTTGTGATATCATGCTATATATCGTTTTTAGCCCCATCACTCAATGGTGAAGAATCGCTTAATAAATTAAAAATTTCTCAGATCCACATCTGGATCCAGATTTTCACCAAAATCGAACTACTTCATGCTAATCACACACCCAACCTGTTCACCAAGTTTTGGCCGAATCCCTCCATAACTTTTTGAAACTGCTCACACAGACAAACAGATTTGATGTTCATACAGTTGTACAAAAATTAATCACTAAGCCTGTGCTCAATATAAGAGTAGGACAATTATAACAGTGTGATTTTTTTTCTTCAGCTCTCGGGTTGTCCAAATACAGGGTGTCCCAAAAGTCTCCATACATAGGGAAAATTAACACTTTTAGCAAAATGTAACTTTATTTACAAAACGTTCTCCACATGATTGCCATTTCTTTGTGAATACACACAAAGTCATCTCTCCCACTCATGGTGAACTCGTGTCAACAAATCTGGCGTTATGCAAGTAATTCCACTTCAAATGCGTTCCTTTAAATGATCCATGTTCTGAATCTTTTCCTTGTACACCATGGCCTTCAAGTGCCCCCAAAAGTCAAAGTCGAGTGGGTTGAGATCTGGGGATCTCGCAGGCCACTCCACGGAGCCACAGCGACCAATCCAAGAACGCGGAAACTGTTGATCCAACCATCGGTGTACACAGATGCCATAATGAGGTGGTGCACCGCCCTGCTGGAAATAACGTGGGAATTCTCCAGCCTCGTTTGAGAGGGACGGCATGATGTTGTCTTGCAGCATGTTTAGATAAATGTTGGCATTAAGATTTGTGTCAATGAAAACAGGTCCAACAATTTTGTTTCCCCATACCCCGCACCATACCATCACTTTTCCGGCACCTTTAATTTTTGATGGACTCGTCCAGTTCAGGTTGGTATCACTCCATTAAGGTAAGTTTTGGCGATTGACTTCTCCATTGATATAAAAATTGGCTTCATCAGTAAACAGGATCCCAGCTGTGAAGTTTTGCATCACCGTCCAATTTGTTTAGAGCCCATTCGCAAAATTCCAACCTCCTATCTGGGCCGTCTTCACTAATAGTCCAGGAGCAAGGACCTGAAAAAAAATGAAATCGTTCAACACTCCCTGCAGAAAAGGTTTGACTTGACAGGGTGGTAGAATAGACCCTATTGAACACCTCCAGGTAGTATGTAGTTTCAAATTGTGGTATCATTAAAATTCTACAGGCCATTATACATACCAAGGGTACTTACCAAGAGGGTCACTGTGGGCTAGCAAAATTTAGGGGGAGGCGTAACGTAAACGTGAATATCTTTGTCGAGACTCAACCAATTTTCAATATTGAGGTATCATTGGCTTCGTATTATAATTCTCTTTCAGAATATGTACAGAAATGTCGATATTCATTCAACTGTACAACTACAAGAGGTAAAAATCACAAACAAATCAAATATAATGAGCTTTTTTATATTTTAGGCATCTTTTAGAGCATACTAAGTTGTCAAGTCAAACTTTTCTGTAGTGGGTGTTGAACAATTGAATTTTTCACAGGTTCATGCTGCTGGACTAAAAAATGCTGTGTTAGTCTATTTTTTATGAAATTCTTATGGATTAGATAATTACAAAAATAAAATTTTAAAATGTCATGTTAATAATGATGGTAAAAGAGGCTGTGGGTTAACATAGTTGCTTCTCTGTGTCATTCCAGATTGAACATCTGAAAGAATCCGACTAGCCAACTGAAGCAATGGCCAGTTCAGAGAGTCCGACAGTAGTGCGACTTTTACCTGTAAAGAGACAGAAGTTGACTAACTTTCACAAGTGCATAATTTGTCAGATGGACTCAAACGAGACACTGAGGAAAGCCTGAGATACCTCCATACAGACACTTGTTGCAGCACTGGAACTCCGACGAGATGAAGTATACGAACGTTTAAAATCAGATTTTGACAGTTTGACAACCGCGGATGTTAAATGGCACTCAAATCGCTACGAAAAATGGACAAGCAAAGAAAACCTGCGTTACATGCAGAGGAGATCTGCATTCTCATCGAAACCAGCAGAAGAATCTAAGATTGGCACACAATCTGAAACAAGTTTGACGGAGACCTCCAGGGTATCCAGGTCCCAGTCAACGTCCACTGACTGGACTATGTGCCTCTTCTGCAAGAAGAAAACACACAGAAGGGTAAAGGAGATGACCATGGTCAGAACTTTCCAAGCCTGTGAAACTATTGTGCAAGCAGTGACCGCGAAGGGCGATGAGGACATGTTACGGACTACTGATGACGTCAGTAATGATCTAGTGGCAGCAGAAGCTAGATACCACAGAGCTTGCCATGCCTCATACATCACCAAAGCTAATCTGCAGTATGCTGGCTTCCATGAAGGGAGACAAGAAACTTGTTACGATACGGCATTCAAGCATTTGGCTGAAGATATCTCTGCTGACCTGAATGGTGGGAAGGCCTTTGATATGACAATTCTTCTGGACAGATACAATCATTTTCTGCGTGGACAGGGAGTGGCATTCGACAGCTACACTACCCAGCGACTCAAACTTCGACTAAAGAAACACTTTGGAGATGACATTGCCTTCCATAAGCCATATGATCTTAGTAAGTCTGAGCTTTTGTACTCAAGCTCCATATCCCTTCAAGATGTCATCAACTCTGCCTATCAGTGTAACACCGCAACAACCACAGGTGTACCAAGAAAACTGCCCACAGCAGCGATGGATGATTGCGACAGGGTGAGTCTGCTGTACCACACTGCGAAACTCATCAAGTCGGAGATCAATGAATGTCAAGGCATATCAGTCCGACCACCTAATATCATGGATCTAAACCTGACAAAATCCAAATCTGTGATACCAGACAGTCTTTACTCAGCTTCCACGCACTCACAGGGTGCGACTCAAACAGTGCACTCTCAGAACTCGGCAAGAAAAAGGGTTTCAATGTCTTACTTGACAGTAAAAAGCATCAGACCAGTCTGGGACAGCTTGGAGAAGAACCCGAGCTCAGCAACAGCACTTCACAAGCATGCGAAGGCTTCATATGTGCAATGTACTCAACAACCAAGGGGGCTGGGAGGAAAGTGAACAATGTGAGATACTGGCAGTTCTGTCAAAAGGGACAAAGAAATGAAAATCTCCCCCCTACATTCGACAGCTTACAGCAACATATGAAGCGAGGAAATTACCAGGCCGATGTATGGAAGAGAGCATTGGAGCCGACACAGAGCCTTCCACCAGCAGGTGGGCATGGCTGGAAAATTCAGGATGGTGCCCTGCAGCCTGTGCTCATGACCAAAGATCCAGCACCACGGGGTCTTCTGGAGTTGATTGTCTGTCACTGCAAGAAGTCTCTATGTCGCCGAGCCGACTGCACATGCAGAACCAACCACATGCCACGCACAGAAGCATGTGCACGTATGGCAGAAGAAACTTGTGAAAATCCAAGAACAATCTTTGAATCCAGTGGTGAAGAAGACGCTGACTAAAAGTTACAACAGATGACATCTTCATGCTTCCATGGCGAATGTGATTCCTTGTTGCCAGACACAAATATTACAAACCGCTCTGACGAATGTGCTTCCGTGCAACCATGCACAACTATTATGATTCGCTCTCACTAATGTGCTTCTGTGTTGTCATGCACAGCTCCCAGTGTCGACCATTATAACTATTATCATCCACTATGATGAATGAGTAGCTTCCGTGCTGCCAGAGACAACTATTATACTCAGCTTTCACTAATGTACTTCCGTGTTGCCAAAGACAACTATTATGCTCGGCTCTGATGTATGTGCTCCGTGTTGCTATACACTAGTAAAAGACGAACGCTAAAAATAACAGTTACAGTTTTCTTCATGCGTGCCTCTGTTTGTATATGAATTTCTGCAGAACAATACTTTCTTAAGCGTTTGATTTCCAAAATGGATACATACCAGTAGTTACTGAGAAACACCGTTCACCTTCATATGAGAAGACAATTAAAAATGTCAGAAAGTTAGAATTAGTGTGATATTTTAGCTTTGGTGATGCCATGGCAAAGGCCATTTTCAAAGAACTATACATACTCTGATAGAGAACTATAATAGGAAGCCGATGATACCTCAATATTGTAAATTGGTTGAGTCTAGACAAAGATTTTCACGTTTACGTTACCCCTCCCCCTAAATTTTGCTAGCCCACAGTGACCCTCTTAGTAAGTACCCTTGGTATGTATAATGGCCTGTAGGATTTTAATGAGACCACAATTTGAAACCACATACTACCTGGAGGTGTTCTCTGGGGTCTATTCTACCACCCTGTCAAGTCAAACCTTTTCTGTAGGGGGGTGTTGAACGAATTTCCTTATTTGGCCTCATATGAGAAATGGCTGCTGGACTATAAGATGGTGGAACATTTGCATTTTGTATGGATGCCATTTTTCTTTTTTAATGATGTGCTGGATACTTGATCTGCTGACACCGCTTTCTGCAGACAATCATCGTATGCTTTTTTTGCGACTCCTTGCAAACGCTGCCAGCACCACGTCGGTTGTGCCTTCGTCAGTGGATGTTCGTGGACGTCCGTTTCTCGGTTGGTCCGCAACACTACCAGTCTTTCTGAACTTATCAATAACTTTGGCAACAGTGTCGTGTGTGATGTGCTTGCCATGTTTCCTGTTTATGTCCATGAGAACGATTTCAATACGTTCTTCTTTTGACAAAGGCATTCTTGAAGGGAATCTGCAAAAAAGAAGATATAAGCGATGGATGAAGAATTTCGGGAGACATTTTGCTGAAAGTGTTAATTTCCCCGATGTATGGAGACTTTTGGGACACCCTGTAGTATTTGTATCATAAGGCAGGAAGCTGATTCCCAAGGGTTGTCACTCTCCCACAAGCAGAAGGTTGGAGGGCTCTCTATTTTACACATTAATTTACATCGTACCTTACAGCTCCTGCCTTGTTTTACCTCTATGCTTCTCAAGACATCTCAGATCGCACATCATTGCTTTGTTGAATTTTTGCCGATCAATCTGCTGACAACAGTCTGATGGAAGCCGAGTTAACGTCCAACCACTGTACCTTTCCCAGCATTATTCATCCCAATAATTTGCCATCTTTGGGCTTCACAACGTCTTCTACAGGCCATAGTAACACGGTCTACCTTTGGAAGTATGCCACAATATCATTACCTTCTCCAAACCTTGACCACTGAGTTTTTTCAAGTAGATTCCCTTGAGATGATTTACATGCAAAATTGCCTTTGTCAAGTGATGAATGGAAGATCTAGCCTGTCCATGGATGTTTTTTTCATTGATGTTTGAAATAAAATTTGAATTTGATTCAATTTTTTTCCTGCAAACACCGCAAGTGTGTGTGTGTGTGTGTGTGTGTGTGTGTGTGTGTGTGTGTGCGTGTGCGCGTGCACGGGTGTGCGTATGCACATACATACACAGAGTGGTCAAAAATTAGGTGCAACTTTTCAAAGAGCTGTCACTCCAATTTTACTCATGTGACCCTCAAATTTTGGATGCTCATTTTAAAGACTTTTTTGTGACCAAGTCGTATGTTTCTACACAACGTCAGTTTTGTAGGGTCTATCCAAATGTAAGAATCACACAACACAAAACGATTAGACTTATTGTTGATGGGTAGGGAGACATTGGAAGTGTGAAAGACCAAATTTAAGGACACAGTGGTCGAAAACCTTCCGTGAGAAGACCAGACAAAATAGTGGCTGTAAGAGAAGCTTTGCAGGATCCTCTGAAAAAGTCAACACACCGACTTGCACAGCTGGTACAGCCACTAAGAACTTCTCACACGACCATTGGTCTGAAATGATCTGAAACTGTGTCCGTACATGATACAGTTACTGCAGCAAGAGACCGAAAGAAATATAAGAGAGAGGTCGGAATTTTGCACCGCCATTCCCCAGAAGATCGAAGAAGCCCACAGGATTTACAAAACATCCTCTCCAATGATGAGGCCCACTTCCATCTCAGCAGCCATGTGA
Source organism: Eptatretus burgeri (assembly GCF_056783735.1). Lineage (NCBI taxonomy): Eukaryota > Metazoa > Chordata > Myxini > Myxiniformes > Myxinidae > Eptatretus > Eptatretus burgeri. Next base: position 26,702,652 of record NC_140963.1, read on the forward strand.
ACAAACTGAACACTCAATTTTGGACAGAACACCAACTGCACAAACATATGGAACAACCAGTTTCTGTAGCGTAGGTAACTAGCTTAATGTGCTGGATCAGACGTAGCAGTATAATAGGACCTTTCTTCTTTGAGAACGAAGCCAGACAAACAGTGACGGTCAACACCGATAGATGCGTGGACATGCTGCAGAGATTATTCCTTCCGGTACTGAGAAGGAAGAAATATGTCACTGAATTCCGTCATCTTCCAGCAAGAAGGTGCACCACTTCATGCGTCTAATGGTGCTTCGGAGTTTTTGAGACAGCATTTCCTGGGTGATCGACTCATTTCACGAAGGACGGACAGGACAGCCCAGGACCTCCATACTCCATGGATTTGTCTCCTCCCTATGTGGAAATGTCAAAGCTAAAGTCTCTATGAGGACAACCCACACACACCGCAGAGGGTGAAAATCACATCAGAATGGAAATCATACGAGTACCAGCTCGTCCTCAGCCAAGTCATCGAGAACTTCAGTGTCCGTGTTGCAGCCGTCATCCGCAGCTGCCATTTTTGCAATTGCTTGTGCTTGGATTTTGCACTTCATCTACTACCAATTGCTTGTGTGAATTGCTAAACGACTAATTGCTCCTTATTGCTTGTTGAATCATTTTTCACTCTAACAAAAATTTAACTAATACTGGCTATTATTAGACAAAATAAACAAAATCGACCAACAATAAAAAGTTGCGCATCATTTTGCTCAACCCTGTTTACATACCGTATGTATTATTTAGTTTTGTCAAGTCGACCATTTCTGGTGACATTCATGATTAGAGTTATCCAAGCATCCTTATCCTGCACTGCTTCCCTAACAAATTGGTCGCAGCATTTGCCCCACACATTCAGCACATACAGGTCTGCCTCGTCCTCTTCTTCCCTCAACCAGACCCATCATGGGTAGGGAGGCCATGGGTTGTCCATCTTCCTCTTCTTGCTTCAACCATAAACATACCCAGCAGAGTTGATTTCTCCAGACTTTCATTTTCTGCACGCATGATGTGTCCAAAGTATGACGGTTTATGTTTTAGCATCAGTGCTTGTAATGTACATGAGGGTCTAATTTCTTCAAGCACTGATCTGTGTGTTTCCCCACGCACGTGAAGTTAAAAGCAGGGTTGAGCAATTGGTTCACTTCTGTCTGTCTGTCTCTGTTTGTCTGTTGTCTATAAATGTCAGTTTATGATTGAGGAACGACGTCAGATCAATTGAATGTTATATTTTGAACTCAAATCGGAACATGAATCAGAAAACGAACCTGTAGTTTAGCAGTACATTGGCTCTGAATTTGTCCTGATCGTGCGTGTGCAGAGAGGTGTGACATTTATTTTCTTTTTTTTTTCTTTGTCTGCCTACCGAATGGCTTGGTTGGCATCACGCAAAATTGAAAATTATTCCAAACAGGAAACATACTGTTTTTAAGGATGCCATGAAGGACACAATTACACAAGCAACAAGCATGAATAACTCACGTAACGTGTCAAATAAGGTGGTGTAAAAGACACTGAAACAATGGCAGTAAATTTCTGACTTCTTATTCTACAACCTCTAAAGTCGTTATTTGATTTAAATTGAATTATATACTTGAACACTAAAACCCAACACACCCCTTTTTGGCACTTTCAAAACCATTCTGTTTCGCTCAGTTGTTGAATTAATACCAGGTGGGGTTAACTCGACCTGTCATCCTTCCGAGGTCGGCAAAATGAGTGCCAGCTTGCTGGTATCCTGTGTCGGAGTGGCGACCCGTCCAGGATTGTGCCCAACAACCAAGGAGACTGCTTCGGCAGCACCAACACTGCACAGAGTATGGTCCCAATCTCCTCCTCCTCCTCTGTTTAGCAGTACTACATATTACGGCATTTTACGTCATCACAACCAATCAAATTTGACGATCGTAGACTCCATCCATGTCCTCATTTCTCAAGACAGCGCGGATGGGGTATATTCTATGAACTCTCTTATTCCTCTTGCAGTCTATGGAATTTTTTTAGTATCCGTCTCCAACACCACATTTCAAAACTATCAATCTTCTTCCTTTCTTTATTTTTCACTGTCCATCACTCAAATCCATACATTGCATTACTCGCATTCACCAACCTCTTCTTGCATTGTTACGTGTCGTTTCCACATCTTTATCAATCCTGACATTGCTGTTTTCCTCAATGCTAACCATCTATTAATTTCCTCTCCACATTATCCACACACTTCAATTTTAGAACCCAGGAAGATGAAACTTTCCACTATTTCCACATGATTGTCTCCCAACCTGAACAAGTCGATCTTCTCAGTTACCGCGGCTTTAGTGGTTTTTTTAGATTCCAATAAAGACCAGCTTTTCACTTCTTCGCTGTCTGCAATAGTTTCATCAAGACCTCTTTACTTTCTGCAAACAGAGTGGTATCAACAGCATACCATAGGTTGTTGATACTGTATATCTTCCTCGAATACTGACTCCAGCCTCTGTCATTCCAGTTTGGTTTCCTCAAGATGTACTCACCATACAGATTGAACAAGTAAAGAAAGAGAATGCACCCCTGTTTAACCTCTTTTCCAATTACAAACCATTCTTTCTCTCCATACTCTGTTCTTGCTGGAGCTTGTTGTTTCATGTACAGGCTTCTTATTAGACATATCAGGTGTTCCGACATCCCCATCTTTCTAAACAGAATCCACATCAATTCATGATCAACACTGGAAGAGCACCTCGGTAGATCGCATACCTCCACCAGGCTGATTAGTTTACATGTTGCATCCCACTGATAGGCCGGATCTGGATTCCGACCTGAATTAAAATTTAATCAGCTTGTTCTTGCCATCTAACTATCTCATCCACCAAGTTGCTTCAAATTGTAGACCTCCATATATAGTGTAGACCACTATATAAATCCAAATCCGTCCATAACTTTTTGAGATATCGTGCTACATCTCGTTTTAGGTCTATCAATACCGGAAGTGAAAAATCGCTTTAATAATCCAGATCTTCACAAAAATCTAATCATTTCGTCCGTGTTAGATTCCAAAGTTCTCCACCAAATTTCATCCGAGTCAGTCCACAACTTTTTGAGATATCTTGTTCACAAACAAACAAACAAAAACAGACAGGGGTGAAAACATAACATCCATCCACCTTCGGTGGCAGAGGTAACAATCGAAACTTTTGCTATCTAATCTATATATACCATATATAATCTCTGCTAGTTCGTCTTTTTTTCCATTTGGGCTGGGGCTTCCCAGTTTAGGGAGGCGGGTTCCCCCATTCAGGGAGGGGCTTCAAAATCGCATTGCCACCATTTTGTTTGCTCCATTTTTGGCTCTTTTGTAAAGCTCACACTTTCTTGCACTCTCATGACTTTATCTCAACTCCAATTCAACATCTGATTTCATTTTTGGAGTCGCTAAGATGGTGTAATACTCAGTTGCAAAAAAACGGGAAGAAAATTCACGTTTTTCGACAAAAATGCATTTGAAGTGAAATTAAGGCCTGTAATATAAAGTCCATTCAGACTCCCTCATGGCTTGACCCGAACTATAATTTACTGTCTGATTTCATTTTTGGAGTCGCTAAGATAGCTTTAGTTTCAGTTTCAGCAAACGGTGAGAGGGAGGTGGGGAGGAGAGCAGGGGAGTGAGGAGGAGAGGAAGGGAGTAAGGAGGAGAGGAAGGGAGTGGGGAGGGGGAGTAGAAGAGGAAGGGTGGGTAGGGTTCCCTGCAAGGGAAAACTGAAGCCAGGGATTGAACTGCAGTCCAATTATTTTTTTTTCATGTTCCCTGGGTATATATAAATAGTTTATTTCAGGTGAGTAATAACTCTTTTCCAACTATATAATGAAACAAAACTTTGAAAAACTTTGTGCTTAATGAATTGAATATTTGGACAAACAATGGAATCTAATATGTTTTATAAATAACTTTTGGTTTTGAGGAATTTTTGATTTCTGAAGTGTATTCAATGTAAGTCAGTCAAAGCAGGCTCCCTCCCTCTCAAGTCAAGTCAATCCAATCAAGTCAAACCTCCCAAGTCAATCAAGTCAAGGCAGAAGTAAGCCACTCCACACCCTCTCCAACCCCTCACTCTCCACCTCCCTTCTCACCCTCTGCATGATCCTCTCCCCCTCTATCCTGATCTCGCGAGTGAAGCATCAGATATGAAGAGGGGCGGTCCAAATGCCATGCACGTCTCTGCCCTTGGTTTTCCCATGGGTGCCCCACTAGTAAACAAAATTTGTCGTTTGTCTGTCTGTATGTTCAGGTTTTTTGCAAAGACTGCTGGGCCGACAACCACCAAATTTGGTATCCAGACCAAGTCCGGCCAGGGGATTGTCCTCATGGTATTTTCATCCACCACCTCAGCCTTTAAATACCTCAAAGAGCCTGAAGACCTTTAAAACCCTGAAGGCATCGAAGACCTCAAAGACACTTTGAGACCCCGATGAACTTTTAGACCCCGAAGACCCCTTCCAGCCTTCAGACAGATTGGACAGCTTGGGCACTTGACCATTTAGAGCTTAAGACCACTTGGACCTTTTTAGACTCTACATGCTTGAGAGTTTCAGCGCTTTTGACCCCTGAGACACCAACTACAACTGGAATGTACCCTTTCGACCATCTATAACCTTTTAAGCACACACCACACAAACATTTACACACTATAGTCTTACAAAACACAGACTATACTTTTGTCAGCAAGTAATGCACAAACTCGACCCACTCATCGGGTGGGTGCTCTGCTATCTATATCAATTATTTAGTCGGGAGGCCGCCGGAGGATATATTTTCTTCATGTTGAAGGCTTCATTCATGGACTAAATAGTCCTCATCGAGGCCAAGCCTGAATAAAAGAACTGCATTCATAGAAAATCAAGGAAAGAGAGAATTGTCTAAGAGTTTTTGAGGAAGTAAAATATCTGCTTTTTTTAAAGGGGAATGTCGTAAGTGTTTGGGAAGACGTGAGAAGCTGAAGAGTTCCAGAGTTTGGCAGTGGAGGGGAAGAAACAAACATCGTCGTGGCCCACCCTTGAATTGCCAATGGCCACACAATCATCATGTGATGTAGTGGCTTGTCGAGTATTCCTTGGTTTTGCTCATGGTCGAGGTACACAAGCAGGAAGTTCTTGCGAGCAGAAACCGAAGTAATATCTGTAGAAAAGAGAAAGATAGCCTACTTTGCGGCGTAATTTGAGCGGGCGAGTGTTGAGGTCACATTGGTGGAGTGGACAAGTCGAATAACTTTGGATTCAATTCTGTCCAGTAAGTATATGGAGCTGAAACCTCCCCAGATGCGAGAGCAGTACTCCATACAAGGACGAATACATCCTTGTAATAGTTGGAGCAACTGTTCAGAGGAGAAGAATCGTCAACATCTGAACAAGACTCCTAATTTCTTCGAGGCAGACGAAGCGATTTGCGTAATGTGTGGATTCCAGGATAAATTTGAAGTTTCAGTAATACCTGGAAGGTTTATTGTATCACATGGTGTAATTGTTGACCTTTCAAAGGAGATTAGGGAGTTGAGAGGAGGTTTAGAGAGAGAGAGCGAGAGAGGGAGAGAGATGAAAATAAATTGAGTTTTTGAAACATTAAACTGAACTTGATTACATTTGCCCCACTGGGAGATCTTGTCCACATCCGAATTTAAAGAGGTGGCTGTGATGAAACGAGATGTAGATCGAGTGAGGGAAGATGGGACAGGGTACATGCGATAAACACGATGGGCACTACAGGGACTTTCAGGAAGGAGAAAAGGGAATTTGAAGTAGCTGGGTTTGGGGTGGATTAACGGGGGTAGAAAAGGTCAAGATTTTGGATGGGGGAAGATATGAGATGGTGATGAACAGCTGTTTTGAAGACCTGGAGGGAGGAGTGGGATTGATGAGAGTTTCTTATTAATGAAGTCTTATATTTTGCGTTGAATGATCTTTCGTTATATCTTGCTAGCATGTGAAATCAAGGCAATGGTTCAGTTATTTGAACATTCTCTTGATATCCCCTTTCTTTGGCAATTGTATGTCGACTGACTAACTTCCAAATTTTTCTCCGGACAATCCTGCTCCAGATTTGTTTATGGATAGCTGTTAAATTTTGATTTCATCCTCCCCAACTACCTCCAAGAGTTATTTTAGAACTTCATCAGCACCTGATGCTTTTCCATATGCCAGCTCTTTCAAGGCTCTACGTACCTCACATTCTATCACTATTGGTTTTTGCTCATCGTCTCTTTCTTCGAAAGTCTGCCATCATATTGCTTTCTGGGTTGCATCGAGTTTCGGTATGGTCCTGCCATCTTTCTTTCAACTTTTTTTCTGTCAGATCTTTTCCTGCACTACTCTTTAGGACCCCAACCCTCGACATAAACTTTCATGGGTTCTGATCTTTTTAAACATCTCTTGTTTTCCCCACTTTGTTGTCACTTTCTATCTCTTACATGTCTCTGAAATATTTATCTTCCTTTTTCCGAGCTTGTTGTTGGAATTCGGCATTTTTCTGCTGAATATCCTTTCTTGATGTGCCTTTGGTTTTCATCTCTCTTCTTCTGTCTGCAATATTTACTTCCTCTTCTGACAGCCATTTGGCCTTCTTCCTTCTGCTTGCTTTTGGGATGGTTTTTGGCCTCTTCTTTTACAGTCTTCAATCTCTTGCCACAATTTGTCTAGCATTCTGTAAACCAAGTGCAGCTCCACAAAATGTTTTTTGGGTTTTCTTTAGCTTTATTGCATATTATTTTAGATATGTTTTCAAGGTCATATCTGCTCAGAGTTTTTGATTTTTTTTTCCACCTTTCTCCATTTGATTCGTAGTTTTGCCGCAAGTACTTCATTATCTATCCCATAGTCCATGCCTGACGGTATTGGTAGATTGCACAGCATTTCTCCATCTTCTATTGATGAGAATGTTATCGACCTGATTTTGATGTTGCTCATCAGGTGAAGTCCATGTGTTCACTCCTCATTTCGGTTGTTTTAACCAAATGTTTGCAATTACAACTCGATCTGCACACATAACTACAGCATTCGCTTCCATGGCTCATTTTGGATACCAAGTCAATTTCTTCCAATCTTCCAATCCAATATTTTTCTTCCAAAATTCCAAATCCAATATTTCTTCCAATCCCTGGTGCTCCTGCCTCTCCAATTTTTGCATTCCTGTCTCCCACAATAATTGAAACATCTTTAGGCATCTGTTCTATCAGTTCCTGCAACTTTCCATCAAACCCCTCCTCATCTTCTTCATCTGCTGCAGAAGTTGGAGCAGAAAATACATCTGAATGGTGGTCGTGTTCCCTGGATGTTCTTTCAACCACACTGATATTAACCTGTCATTGACTGCGTTGTCTTCTAGTACTGATCATGCCATCTTCTTCCTGCAAATTACTGCCACTTGCTTTATTTTACATGTTTTATGATAAGAAAAGATGTTTTAATCATCAGATTGAAACTCCACCAAAGCAGTCCATTGACGTTCACTTATCCAGAAAATTCCAGTTCTTGTCCTCTCCATCTCTCTCTTTAATACATCTAACCTTCCCTGATTAATTGACCTTACATTGTGTGTTCCAATTTTGTGAACGTTTGAAAAGCTCAGAGTTCGACTTTCCATTCTGGTGACCTTTGCAACCATCTTAGTGGTCAGTCATACTCATCAAAACACTTTGCTCTTCCACAGTAGCCATTTGGGTGCTTTCATATCTCCGAGCTCATCATCTGACAACAGAGCTTTATCTCCTAGATTTCTGAACATGAGCGTTTTCTTGGCATGCATGTATCGTGTCGTCCATGAGCGTCATGTGATTTGCCATTGCCTTCTTTCGGGCAGTGTCTATACTATATGGGTGATCCTAACCATTGTTCTCCATAAGAAAGTCCTCAGCTGTCTCACATTGCCCATTAGGGAGACTGATTATGTATATATATATATATATATATATATATATATATATATATATATATATATATATATATATATATTATAATATAAGAATGTTTTTGCGGTTGAGATGATCCATTCTAATTATTAAAAGGTACTGCCAACCAAAATGACCGACCTCAACCAAACTCGTGTCTTTTTTGTTACAAACGGACGAGAGCCTATCAAGTTTCAGATGGCGTTTTGTTTGTAACCCACAAACTTCTTCAAAGCCAAGTGAACCAATTCAGCATGTGGTCCTGCTTTTATTTGCCACGTGCTGATCCTCTTCTGGTCTTATACACCACATTGATGTTTGGCGTGGAAAACGAAAAAATATATGAAGGTACTTATCTCCTTGTTATTCGTGCCAATTATCCTGGATTGATTGTCTGCTCCCTCCGCATCAGCTTTTTCCTGTGTGATCTCGTGAAATATGTGTGCATTAAAACTTGGAATGTTCTTGGACATGTATGTACATCCGGGTTAGTCCTCCTTGTTGAGGCGATCTGGTCACGTGGGCCCGTTGTGGGTGGGTTTGGAGTGTGGGTGGAGTGGGTCTGTCGAGGTGAAGATTCGGTGATGGGGCCTGTGTGTGGTGGGTTGATTGGCGTGTCCTTTGGGTTCAATGTTGTCGGCATGTTGTGACTCATTTGTGATCCACACCGTCCTCATTCTTCGAGTTTGTACCAACCAGTTTCTGCTTTTTGGATCAAAGCATACTACTGAGCTGGAAATTTTAATGTTTCTTCCGTTAGTCAGTCATTTCAGAGCTTTTTCATGCCAAGATTCCAGATATAGTTGATGGTGTTTGATTGTAGTGAAGTCCAGAATCGGTGTATTGCTTTTGTCATAACTGTGACCAGAACATACTGTATGCAGTGACTTGCTATGGCTGATTGTGAGACATTTCTCAGCCTCCGAGCTCTGGAATGTTCATTTATCCTTGGTTTTAAATTCTTAGCCATTTCCCCTTCAGAAGCTGTGCCACACTTGCATACCGTGCGATATACCACATCTGTTCTGTCTCCAAATGGTATTTAACCTTTCAATTTTATGATGGCATGGCGAATAGTGGAGATGGGTTAGTCATATCCATTTAGTGTTGGAATGTCTCACACCTGTCTAATTTCATTGATGGCAGCATTTTTTTTTTGTGGATGAACCCTGCCAAGCTCTAGAAGTCAGGATGCAGGCAACACTGCATTTATGTGTGATGGAGTGACACGAATTGAAGTCCAATCATTGAGGTGTGTGTGTGTTTGTGTGTGTGTGTGTGTGTGTGTGTGTGTGTGTGTGTGTGTGTGTGTGTGTGTGTGTGTGTGTGTGTGTGTGTGTGTGTGTGTGTGTGTGTGTGTGTGCGTGCTTCCTATATACTGATGTTCTCAAAGTGCCATCTGCGTGTTGTTCAACCTCCACATCTTGGAATGGTAACTTGTTGAGTTGTTCAATTTCCATGGTGAATATGGTGAACGCATTCGCAAGCATGTCATCAACATGTCTGATCCAGAAACGTGGCAATCAAAACTCAATTTTGGTGAAATATTTGCTTTCAAAGTCCTCCGTTACAAAGTTTGCCGCGACCGCGGATACCAGTGATCGCATTGCCGTGTCGAAAATCTGCTGACAGTGCTCTCCATTGTAAAGCAAGGTTGTGCTGTTGAGGCAACTTCTGAGTAAATTTGTGATGTCGACCCAAGTCAAGATGCCATCTCCACACCTTGTTTTCCATATGTCTGATGGTTCCAAGTGTTCTCTCGTAGCTTGAATTGCAAGGTCCGTCGGGATGTTGGTGAACAGGGAAATCACATCAAAAGAAACCATGATCTCCTCTCGTATTTAAATAATGCCTTTCAGTTCTTTTCACAAACTCAATGCCGTTTTTTGCAGTTCTTTGTTTTTCCAACCAGTGTGCCAGTGATGTGTGCTAAGTAACCAGAGTGGATAACATGAAGGTGCATTTATGATATCGACAATTGGTCTCATCGGGGTGTCTTGTTAACCTCCGCCATCTTCGAAGATGGATGGAGGTTACTGTTTTCACCCCTTTCTGTTTGTTTGTTATCTTGCCAAAACGAAGTTTTTGCAAGATATGTTAGTCAGCTTGTATGTTTTTTTTGTTTGTTTGTTTGTTTGTCTGTAATCACAGAAAAAAAATTCTGCAGAGCACAGTTATCATTGGAAATTTTTGTAACTTCGCATATCAGAGGCCAATAGAGGTCCCTTTCAGTGCTCAAAATTTTGAAGGTCAAGGTCAAAGGTCAAGGTCACTTTGGCGCAAATCAGGGGAGTCGACGAAACCCTTATTTTTTGAGTAATTTTGATCGGATCGTCTTCAAACTTCATGCGAATATAGTTCATGGTCTGGCGCTCAGCTGATTAATTTTTGGTGGCGATTGGCCTTGACCTTCATATGTTTGTTTTTTTTTGGTCTGTAATCACGTATAAATCACTCTGCAGAGCACAGTTATCATTGGAAATTTTTGTAACTTCGCATATCAGAGGCCTATAGAAATCCCTTTCAGTGCACAAAATTTTGAAGGTCAAGGTCAAAGGTCAAGGTCACTTTGGCGCAAATCAGGGGAGTCGACGAAACCCTTATTTTTTGAGTAATTTTGATCGGATCGTCTTCAAACTTCATGGGAATATAGTTCATGGTCTGGCGCTCAGCTGATTAATTTTTGGTGGCGATTGGACTTGACCTTCATGGTTAGCGCCTCAGGTCAAACATATTTGACCCCAAGGTCAAATTTTCAAGTTTTGGGAACCATATCGTGTACTACCTCAAATTGAACACCTCGATGAGTGCTTTCGAGATATGTCAAGCTTGAGACATTATGACATCATTTGGTCACGTTATGAGGAAAAAGCATATTTTTCATGGTTACTCTGTAGAACGATTCTCATCGGAATCTCTCGTAGGCAGATATTCCTCAAGGAGTCGCTCCTGGTGGACAGCAGCTCTATTCACCTCAGTGTGACCTTAAAGAAGTCACACGTGGTCACCTTTTGGCAATATACGGGTCACCCTGCGGGTGACATTGGTTTATTTTTTATCTTGCCAAAACGAAGTTTTTGCAAGATATGTTAGTCAGATTGTATGTTTTTTGTTTGTTTGTTTGTTTGTCTGTAATCACGTATAAAAATTCTGCAGAGCACAGTTATCATTGGAAATTTTTGTAACTTCGCATATCAGAGGCCTATAGAAGTCCCTTTCAGTGCACAAAATTTTGAAGGTCAAGGTCAAAGGTCAAGGTCACTTTGTCGCAAATCAGGGGAGTCTACGAAACCCTTATTTTTTGAGTAATTTTGATCAGATCGTCTTCAAACTTCATGGGAATATAGTTCATGGTCTGGTGCTCAGCTGATTAATTTTTGGTGGCGATCGGCCTTGACCTTCATGGTTAGCGCCTGAGGTCAAACATATTTGACCCCAAGGTCAAATTTTCAAGTTTTAGAAACCATATCGTGTAGTACTTCAAATTGAACACCTCGATGAGTGCTTTCTAGATATGTCAAGCTTGAGACATTATGACGTCATTTGGTGACGCTGTGAGGCAAAAGCATATTTTTCATGGTTACTCTGTAGAACGATTCTCATCGGAATCTCTCGTAGGCAGATATTCCTCAAGGAGTCGCTCCTGGTGGATAGCAGCTCTGTTCACCTCAGTGTGACCTTAAAGAAGTCACACGTGTTCACCTTTTGGCAAGGCAGGGTGACATTGGTTTATTTGTTTGTTTGTGAACAGTATTACGGAAAAAACTCCTCGACGGATTTCGACGAAACTTGGTTGGGGGGGGAGGTATGGTCCAAGGATCATGCCATTAAATTTTGGACTTGGTCCCCCCCCCAAAAAAAAATTGTTCGAGAAAAAAAAACATTTTTTTTTTTGCATTTCTCCATGTTTTAAGTGATTTCCAACCCCCCCCAAAAAAATTGTTTGAGAAAAAAAAATTTTTGCAACTTTTTTTTCAACAAAATTTCGATTTTTTTGTTGTTGCATTTTTACATGTTTTAAGTGATTTCAAACCCCCCCCCCCCAAACAAAAAAAAATGTTGGAGAAAAGAACTATAACTCTGTCAGCACTGTTGACATCATATTTAATGAATAAGATATAAGGTTCACTTGAGTGACCCAGCAGTATTGGCGGCGGAGGTTTTGCACTCTCCCGAGTGCTCCCCCTCTAGTTTATGTATTTGTGGTAACCCGTATTGTCAAGGAGCCAATCCCTGGTTGTCATACAAACTGAGATAAATGTTTTTGTATAAATATATATATATATATATATATATATATATATATATATATATATATATATATATATATATATATATGTCACAATCGTGGAAGATTGGCACATTGGTATTATTGGAGCAACAAAACAACACTCAGCGAATTCAGCAACAATGGTTGAAATCAACAGGATATTGAATGAGGTATGTACACCGCCATGGTAAGTTTGGTTTTGCTCTAACGAAGGGTTAACACCCAAAACATCAACTTCTCCTTGAGGCCCAGAGTAGTTAGCATACCACAATTAACATCTTGTTGATTTCATCAATTGAGGGCTGAATCAGCTTTGATACGTTTTCCAAAATGCAATTGTTTGGTATTGATTGACCTTTTTTTTTACCTCTGCCACTGAAGGTGGATGGAGGTTATGTTTTCACCCATGTCTGTCTGTCTGCCTTTCTTTTTTGGGGGGGGGGGATACCTTGTCGAGGCTCATATGAGAGCAAACACACAACGCACAGCAAGGAGGCATGACAGAAGAGGGGTGGGAGAGGGAAGGACAAGACAGTGGGCAACAGAGACACTCGGAGATCTGTGGAAGGGAAAGGGAAGGGGTGGGAACATGGGGGTATACAAGATAGACATTACAGGGACTTTCAGGAAGGAAAGCAGGGAATTTGGAGGAGATGGGCTTGGGGTGGATTAACGGGAGTATAAAAGACCGAGATTTTGGATGGGAGAGGATAAGAGGTGGTGGTGAACAGCTGTTTTGAAGGCCTGGAGTGAAGAATGGGATTGAACAGAGTGAGGGAGTTTATTCCAAAGGTGGGGAAAAAGAGGAATGAAAGAGTGAAGGTGAGCAGTCATTCGTGATTTTGGTAGTTTTACCAGAAGGGGGTTGTTGGCGGACCTTGAGAGCCCTGTGGAAATATGGTGGGGATGAGACCGGAGATGAGACTGTAGAAGACAGAAAGACCACCGACCTGCCTGCAGTGAGATATGAGAGGCCCAAATACTCAGCCTCATCGCGGGAGATACCAATGATCCTAAATGCCCTGGTTTCTACAGAGTGAAGCTGAGAAAGGTGGATGAAGGAGCACCAGCCCAGACGGGAGAGCAGTAATCCATCAGGCTGCAGACGAAAGCTTTGTATGTGGTCAGGAGCTCAGGTGGGCAAAGGAAGGACTTTGCACGACGGAGGATTCCTAGTCAGCGACTGGCTTTGGAGGTGAGGCTTGAAATGTGGCTTTCGCAGGAAAGATCAGGGCAGATAGTGAGACCCAGAAGCTTGAAAGAAAGGACTTCTTCCAGAGGATTGTTGAGAAAGTGGATGGGGGGGGGGGGTTTCCAAACGGTCCTCCCGGAGAGACACAGTGAGTGTGTGAGATTTGTCTGGATTGAACGACGTGTCCACGTGTTGAACCAGTTTGTGATTTTACCCAGATCTCCAGTGAGTGAAGAAGCTGCTGCTTGCCCATCTGAGGGATAACAGATGGTACGGCAGTGGGTGGAGTCATCAGCAAAGAGATAAAGAGGATTTTCCTGAGGGTCAGAGAGATCATTGATGAAAACCAGAAAAAGAACAGAGCCCAGAATTCTGCCTTGAGGAACTCCCAGCTGGACAGGAAGAGGGGATGGGAGAACTCCATTTTGGGCCACACGTTGACTGTGACAGGAGAGGAAGTCTGTGAGCCATGAGTGGAGATGGCCTTGGATACCATAGGAAGAGAGATTGGTGAGCATGGCAGGGTGCCAGACTGTGAAAAGCATGCAACATGATGAGGGATATGGCTCTGATTTCATGTCCGGCACGAGTACCTCCATCTATTGTTGGGAGAGCAGAAGCAGCATATCCCGGATATTGTGACCTGGTCTGAAACCAAATTGATGATCGGAAATCAAGCCATTGGAGAAGAGGAAGGATTTGATGTCTGAAGTGATGATAGATTCCATAACCTTGCGGATGATTGGGAAAAGGCTGATTGGTCTGTCGTTGCAGGGATCTGGTGTTGCACCTTTTCATGCAGGGCAGTGATGTTTGCTGATTTCCAAGCAGATGGCAGATGACCTTGAGCAAATGAGAGAGTGAATAGAACAGAGAGAGTGGGCAAGAGCAGAGGAGCAGATTTTTAGGACACGTGGGCTGATGCCGTCTGGACCGGTTGCAGAATCTGAGTCGAGGTTTGAGAGCAAGCTCTCCACCTTGTCAGGAGAAAAGGACACAGAGTCCAGGGACAGTTGGGTGCGACTGGGTAAAGTGGGTAGAGAAAGTGATGGGTTTTGGACACAAGATTTTAATGCAAACACCAAGTTGCGGCATTCAGCCTCTTTATGTGTGGTATCAGCAGTTCATCCATTTGAGGTAAGGGAGGGGATGGAGGGGGAACATACACCAGAAACAGATTAGATTAGATGCCACCAGGATTTGGAGGAGGGAGAAAGGTTTGAGAGTTCAGAGTTGAGATCAGAAAGATGTTGTTTTCTGGCTCTCCTGAGGGTGGATACACACTTGTTCTGAGCTTTATGGAAGTAACTAAGATTACCCTGAGTTTGGTATGCTTTCCTTGAGGCAAAGGCAAGTTGTTTCAAGACAACTGCCTCACCACAAGCTTCAGTGAACCATGGATGGGAGGAAAGGTAGGACAACAGAAGACGAGAGGGGATAAATCTGTGCATGAGGGAGAGCAAGTTTCTTTGAAAGAATTTCCAGGATGAGTTGATGCTGGAGAAAGTAGCGATGGGAGACCAGTCCAGAAGTTTGATGGCTGCTCGGAGACCCTGCCAGTCGGCTTGAGTGAAATGCCAGACCTGACGGCACTGAGGTGGTTCTCTGATAAGAGTCAGAGAGATGTTCACTTTGACAAGCACATGATCAGAAGAGCCAATTGGAACGGAGGAAGAGCAGCAGATATTGTCAGGGCAATTTGTCAAAATCAGAACCAGAAGAGAATGAGTCCCATTGGTTGAGATCCGGGTCAGGAAATTGACCGATTGAGTCAGTCCCAATGAGTCGCAGAATGATTTGGCTGAAGTGCCATGACAGGTGAGAGAGGTCCCCACACCCAGTTAACTGGCGTGATGACAATTGAAGTCACCACATATTAGGAAGAGAGAGTTTGGATGAGAAGATAGAAGTTGGTCCATGTTTTCGGATAGTGAGGTGCAAATGGAGTCATCACTGTTTGGTGGACGGTACAGTACACATATAAACATGAGGTGGGAGTGGAGGGGAAGCCGTAGCCAGAGGTATTCCTGGGGGTGTGGGGCAGTGAGAGCTGTGCATGGAAAGTGAGGGACAGAGTCTTTGATGAAGAGAGCAACTCCTCCAGCAGCATGAGGCTCAGGTCTGTTATTCCGGAGGAGGGAGTAACCAGGGAGATATACTTGGGAGTCAGAGACGTCTTGAGAGAGGAAAGTTTCTGTTGAGCAGATTATGTCTGGGTTGTCAGTAGCAACCTGGATGAAAAGATCTGTTAGGTTTGAGCGAAGGCCCCGGATATTTGAGGTCCACACTGTTCATGAAGAGGGAGGGGAGGAGGCTTTGGGTGCAGGGGATGGGAGGAGGGGGGAGGGAGGTCAGGAGAATTGTTGAAAGAGTGTGGAGGATTGCAGAATAGCTCGGGGAGGGGGCCGAATGAGGAGGAGAAAAGGCTCTGTGGTGCTGGGGGAGAGGGGAGACAAGAGAGGGGGAAGAAGGAAGTTGACAATTTGAGGAGGTGGAGTGATGAGATGGAGGTGAGATGGCAGGGGAAGGAGGCAGCTTTGTGGATGTGAGGGGGGGGACTTTGAGAAGGTTGAGTGAGGGGGGTGAATGGTGGGAGAAGGGTGCGTGGGGAGAGTTGAGGGAGAAAGGTGAGTGGGGAGTTTTTGAGAAAGGTGAGAGGGAAGCTTGGAGGGAGAAGAGTGTGATGGTCGCTTTGAGAGGGAGGGGTGAGAGGGATGAGTTGGCACTGAAGTTGGAAGAAAAGAATGGCTGATGGAAAGTGAACACTCATTGCAAACTGGGTTTTTTTTTTTAATTTTTAGGTCAGAGATGCGATTAAAGACATTTCGTGAGGGATGTAATAAAGGCAAATTAAGAGAATGGAGAGAAGAAACGCTGTAACAGTTGGATTTTTTGGCAACTTATGAAGGAAAGGTCGAATTGAGAGCAGTCTGTTCAAATAGCAGAATTTGTTAGAGTCGTGCATTATGATACAGTCATGAGTACCACACGTGTGAAAGAGGAAGATGAAGCATTTTCAGAGATCGTTTTTATTATTATTATTATTATTATTATGATTATCATTATTAATATCATTATTTTTTGAGAGAGTTTTCATCAGATTCGGTAATGGAAAGGTTGTGGAGAAAATCGTGAGGTGAATGGTGAATTTGGATTGATCATCGCAGGGGGTGGAAACAGATCACGTGGTTACGGGAGAAGCACGTGGCTCTGGGAGGTGTATAGGCAAAAGTGAATTTATTATTTTAAATAAGGATTGCGTAACATTCGGAAAAGGGAAGGTTGAAGTAAAATCGTGGAGGTGTGTGGTGAATTTGGAACTGTAAACGTCGAGTGAAGCTGCTGGATCGATGAAAAGTATCAGGAAGATTGCAGAGAGACACGTGGTTGCAGGAGGTGTATAGATAGAAAGGTGACAAGGAAGATTATTATTATTATTTTTGATGTATTTTTGAAGAATAGGTAAGATTCGGGAATGGAAGGTTGGAGGAAGAAATCGTGAAGGTAATGGCGAGAGTGGGTCAGCTCAAGTGGAATAAAGATGGTGGTGATGGCAGAAGAAGAAGAAGAAGTATAAGTATAAGAAGAAGAAGAAGAAGTATAAGTATAAGTACAAGAAGAAGAAGAAGATGGCGATGGCTCGGGGCTCGTGGCTGTGCATGGAGAAAGGTAGTTTTCTTTTTGTTTTGAATTTAAGACAATAAACAGAGTGTTTCGTTGGGAGGGGGGAGCGTGGGGAAAATTGGAATTGAAGGTAATCGGGAGAGAATACAAATAAAAACGATCGTCCACCTCAAGGGAAAGGATAGATAGGCCTCAAGGGACCCGGTAAGACAAGGTCGACAAAAACTCCCAAGATGGTGAGTTTTTTTTTTTAAAGTCTTTGTGAACAAAATAGCTCAAAATAGCTGGACTGATTCGGACAAAACATGGTGGATGAGTTGGTTCGGTGATAAGAACAAGCCAATTAAATTTTAGTTCAGGTCTGAATCCAGATCCGGCCTCTCAGTGGGATACAAAACATAAACGAATCAGCCTGGTGGAGGTATGTGTTCTATGAGTGTCCTTCAAGTTCTTGTTTGGTTTTCCCGAGGAATCTTGTTCAGCCTGGTGGAGCTTCGTTTTCTTTTACACAATGCCCTCGTATGTGCATACTTACCTTATTTGGCTTACGTTATGTCTTTTCATTTCGAGCAGAGACAAATCGGTACTTATTCAGAGTGGAGTTCTGGCTTTGCACCCTTTGTTGGTAAAGAAATTTTGTCACAACATTAAAATCAATTCTGTTCTGTAAAATGAAATGTCTATGAATGGCTAACACATTCATGTCGTTTTTGGTCAAAATACAGTTCTGTTCTTGCAACATGCTCTAATATGGAGCATCGGATCTGCCAAGTAGGTTTCTTGACTTGGGTTACAATCCAAGATGGATTTCCACTCCAATGCAAGACACTCAGCTCGGGCTGCAGAAATTTAAGATTTAGTCAGGGTGCTGGCAGTAGCATGCCTACTTTTTTTGCGAATGGTACGGTGGCAATCTTTAATGTCCACCAACTAATGCCAGCAGATGGGACACCCAGTTTGATGTCCATCCGTGGGATAGCACATACATTGATCCGAGTGACAGCACACACAAAACACCAGCGTGATATTTTATAGTTGGGCAGGGATTCAAACCCGCAGGTTAGACATCTCCGAGCTGAGTGTGCACTACTCTGTCTTGACAAACCTGTTATCCCCAAATTCAGTGTAAAACGAAAAACATTTCATTCAAACAGGTTGCGTACACTGAGCTTGGGGACAAAACTTTTTGCTGGGAAATATTTATGCATTATTTAAACAAAAAAATTGATTGGTCAGCAACCTTAATGGCAAAGTAATGAAACAAATTATACATGTACGTAGACAAATGGGCTACATAATCTATTGCTTCTCCTTCATCAAGTTGGTGTCATTTGTCAACAGCTATCAGGTCAGGGAATAGAGAGTAATGGAAACAAAAATGAACAAGCATGAGTACAATTCATATTAACCACAAAGCACCAATGCTATCAAAAGATTTCCAAGCTTTGATATTTTCACAAAATGTTATAAGGATTGTTTTGAACTGTGTGTTTATGGATAGTTTTAAAAGTTTCATCAATTATTTAAAAACCATAAAGAGATTTGTTTCTTTATTTAAATGCAAGAAGCATCCTGTTTTATTGGTACGACTTCATGATTGTGTGATAGCCTGTTCCTTGGTTAATCTTCACGTGATATTATGGAGACTGAAACATTTCTGGACAACTGTGTTTTCGAAGTTGCTCCATAGTTGTAGTCTGTGATTTAGTGCTTACGTGAAAGTCCAGAGACTTTTTAATCCTGGCCAGTGGGTTACTTTGTCCCTTGGAGGCTGGCACTGTTGTACTATGTATAGATCATTCTTGGTGGGGGGTTGGGTAGGGTCTTACCATAGCTGAACCAATCAGAGAATTGGGCAGTGCTGGAGCTGCCCAATCTTTGAGATCTGGTCGATGATTCCATCTTGGATTGTTGAGAAGTTTCTCTTTCCACAAAGACTATTTGATAAATTCAACCGTAAGGAAGATTTTATTGACTGACTGCTGCCCCTGAGCGGCTGTGGAAGCTCTGTTGGAACAACACTGGGGAGAGAGGAAGGAATGAGAAAGCAGCTGTTGCTGTCAGTTCTGTATCTGTCATTGGACTCGTCTCATTATATTAATAAAATATTTAATAATATTCAGTCTGCCCAAGTTGCACTGGTGCTCATTTAGCAATGCTGGAACATACTATCACATACATCTTATCATTCATAAGGACTTCACTGTGTTCTGTAATTCACAGGAATATCAGATATTTTTGGCAAACAATGTTTTCAGCACACCATGGGATTACATTTTTTGTGTAAAGGCTGTGCTTGTAATCAAAACGACGATAGATTTTGTTAAATTCTGAATTTGTTGTGTTTCGTGATTGTTCAAGAGCAATATGATTACGACTCCAACTCCGACTGACTCCGACTACTTGAATTATTTACAAGTTAATAAAACTGAGCTGAACAACTTGAGGAGTTTAAAGTTTGAAGCATTGAATTGCTTTACACCAGGATCTAACATTGTATGAGAGTGGCTACAAAAGTATTGCCTCATTTTATTTTCAGGAATTCCCCCAAAGGAATGCAATAAAATTCCTCCAAAATGCAAAGTATTTCTTGACCTTCGATTCCGAATGGCACTCTGATCAGTCACATGACAACAATACTATTTGTCTAAAATGACTGCTGAACTTGTTAAAAGCAGAGCTGTAATTGAATTTTCTTTTTTTAACTGCAGAGGGAGGACGCTCATGTGCTTCTGAAGAATGTGAATGACCACTCTGCCAGTGATTTGAACACAGTTTGATGCTGTGTAAAGTGTTTTAAGAATAGAGAAACTGCCAACCCCAGAGACGAGCTCCATAGTCATTGCCTTGCCATGGTATTGACACCACAAAACAAGTGGCGAATGAATGGGTTTTTCAAAATGATCACATCACCAACACAGGATTTGTACGTGGCATTGGGTGTTGGAAAACCAGCAGTCTCCATTTCTTTAGCCCATTCCTTGCGTAGTGGGAAATGGGGTTTTGTACTCTTTGCAATCGTGTCTGTCTCTGTCTGTCCAGACCATAACATTTTTACCATTTGAGCTTTTGGAATCAAATTTTCAACAAACCTTTATTATGAGATTATGGAGAAGAATAATTAATAATTGGATCAAAATGTGAAGGGCAAAGTCTTAGTAACTACAAAATAGCCATTTTAGCCCCACCGCTGCATGAGACTACAGGTATTTTTTTTCACCTGGAGACGAGTTCCGGGAATGTGGTTGTGAGGAGAAAAGCCCAGATAACATGGAGGCCCCTCCTGGCAAACTGTTTATTTCTTGTCTGGTAAAACGATCAAAAGTTATCAGGGCTTCTGTGAACAGAGTGATGATGATGTTGATGATATTAATGACTATGAAAATGGTACATAATGACTGGTACATTGTGATGGTGATAATAATAATGATAATGTTACATAATGATAATGGTACATCCTGAGAGTAATGATGATGATGGTAAATAATGATAATAGTACATTATGTTAATGGTACGTAACGATAATGGCACATATTAATGATTATGATGATAAAGATAATCGCACAAAATGATAGTTATGATTATAATTTATATAAATATTTTCGTGCGGTTGTACATTTGTACGTTATGCTTTCATGGCCAAACCATATCACCGTGAGGCCCCAAATTTGTGGTGGAGGTACTTCAGAATCTGGGCAAGATTTTAAGCTTCCACATATTGGCCTTTGACATCTGTTTTGAGGTCACCAAAGGCCGCTATGAAGTATATACTGGGATGTGGGGTCAGGCGATGCTGCCGCCTACCCACCGGCAAGAGGTTACCACCATGAAGCCAATACCTTTTCAATGTCTTCACCCCGCCCTCTCAGCCTCAAAACGAGCAGAGCCCCTTAGCCCCTACTCATAAATGGCACATAACGATAATGATATTAATTGTGATAATGATAATGGTACAAAAGGGTGTGTGTGTGTGTGTGTGTGTGTGTGTGTGTGTGTGTGTGTGTGTGTGTGTGTGTGTGTGTGTGTGTGTGTGTGTGTGTGTGTCTTGGCCATAGCCGAAAAGAGATGGTCCCCATGACAATGGCAAACGTTGAGTCAATGGCCAATACCATGTTAACCTGACGTCACTGTGTTTGGTGGGAAAGTTATTTCATACCTCATTATGACATTCATTTAGACAGGCACACAACGCAACACTAATCAATGGTTATTTAATTTCAGGAGCACAGGGTATGACATCATCGGGGGTTGTTTTTCCAGAGATTATAGCTCAGCCATGTTAAAACTTGGAACACATTGGTTCAGATAAGTATCAATGCGCGGCTCTGTATTCACTTTAAGCATGTTTGATCATCCATCAACACGTTTTAACATTTATTTTGTCTACCTTGTGAATACACTTCATCATACTAAAATAAGCAATTTGGTGTCTGTCTGTTTGTCTGACCGATATACATTCAGTCGTTACTTATCCAATCTCAACCAAACTTGACAGGAGGACGAAGGGACACATTATCAATGTTGGAGCGACTTAATTTGCTCCCCTCCCTAAGGGGATTCTATTTTCCATCTTGGGCAAAATCTGTGTTGAGGCGTATTGTTGCGGGGCCGGGCGTTGGCCGCAAGCACGACCACCAGATGGAGCAGTAGAGTCGGCTTGACCGATCGCCCGGAATTTAGATCGTACTTCTTCGGAAAACTCTGGAAAAGTACGGGCCCCTTTTTGGACCGAACTCGCCAATAGACAGACCACGTGGGGTAGGGTCGATTGCCAATTTAAACTTACCTAAATACCCACGTGGTCCAACCTTCTGGGGAAATTCACCCTCGATGGCACCCATACGGAACGAGCTGCTTAGCGTACTCGTTCCGTGCGCGATCCAAGCGGTTTTGATCGCTGAGTTTCGTCAGCCCCAAATACCCTGTTACTACGGTGACGGCCGGGCTAACTTTCCAACACTCAGCACACCCAGTCAATGAAGGAATGGACACTAACGAGCTGAAACATTGAACAATCGGGGTACTTATTTACAATGGGGGGAAATGAGGGGAGCACAAGGGCAGAGCTAAACCGAATAATTAAGGCACGTATATAATACAAGCAAAAACCACTTGCACAATTCACTACTTATCTTGACTGGCGCCACGAACACACATATGCACACAGAAACGGACCCCAATGATCTTTATTGAAGGCCTCCAGCTCGAGGACAGGGAGCTGGAGACCAGAGCCTGCGCTTGGACCTGTCCACCTCGTGTGGTCTTCGACGTTCCGGCTCGACGGGACTCGAACTCGCAACACGATGCCACTCCAAGCACCAGGGATGGAGGAAAAGCGTCGGACGCCAGGTGGACGAGACGAGAGACGACCCGAGCACACCAAGCTGACCAGACCAGACGAGTCGATCTCCGGCACTTCGAACCCGATCACTGCCAAGCCGACCAGACGAGTCGATCTCGGGCACCCTGAACCGGATCGCCCAACCTTGACGCTTGTTATGCTAAGTTGCCCCACTAGTGGGGCAACTTGGCTAAATACAGCATAACAATTGTGCATTTTGTGAGGAAAGCACCAAATTTGGCACACTAGTAGCCTAACATTATGAACAGCTTTGGATATTTGGCCATCTCAAATTCAGCTGCTGATGGCTGTGGCAGCCATTTTCCACTGCCATCAAAAATTTTGAGATGGCCCAATATCCAAATCTGTTCATAATATGATAGGCTACAAGTGTGCCAAATTTGGTGCTTTCCTCACAAAATGCACAATTGTTATGCTATATTTAGCTAAGTTGCCCCACTATTTAGGGAATAACTTAATTTTCTTAAAACATTCATTTCCATCGAGTATATTCATAAAGAATAACTTGGAACTTGGTTCTTGGTTAAAGTGTCTTTGTTGTGCAGAAATGACATGATAAACTTCTCTTCATGCTCTTATTTGACCACCTCCTGATCCACATCATTTTGAGTTTGTCGGAAATTGTTTTTCCATTGTTCAATTGGTAACCATCAAAGTTTCAGTCCATTCAAGGATATTTATTTTTTTTCTTTACATCCTCAAACTTATTTCTAATTATATTTATCCGCTTATTTGTTTTATCGACTTTTACTCTGGTTATTTCTTCAATAAGACTTATTTGATATTTCTCACATTCTTTGTTTCCCATTTAAATACCAAGGTTGATTACATCTCCACTCTTTGGTTTGGTGATTGCTTGGTTCTATCATTTATAA
The DNA here is from genome assembly GCF_056783735.1 of Eptatretus burgeri. Lineage (NCBI taxonomy): Eukaryota > Metazoa > Chordata > Myxini > Myxiniformes > Myxinidae > Eptatretus > Eptatretus burgeri. Next base: position 26,725,916 of record NC_140963.1, read on the forward strand.
ATCAGGAAAAAGACAGTGGTAGCCTGTTAAAATTCCCAACCCAATATCTTAACACTTGTACTTATAACCATAAGGGAGACTATTGATTCCATTCTTGAAAATATTTTTTTTTATCATCAAAATCTCCTCATGCTTTCTTATTTATCTCTTCTGCATATAATTGATTTTTGTAACTTCTTATTGTATTCATTTTTCTGTACTCTTCCTTCTTCAAGGTTAAACAGTTGTAATAATGTTTAAAGTTTATTGTTTACTTGATTATATTTTTCTTTATTCCCTTTAGCTTCTTATCACACCTTTCAATGTTATTATTATCAATATACGTGAAAGCATCAGACTGATCTCAATCCTATAAATTCACTCATGACCTTCCCACCCAATTCATCTTTAAACTTACCAATAACCTTTCTATTCCTTGATGAAAACAACACATCACCTGACTTCTAATGACTTGTATCATATATATTATCAATCATATCCTCATATACATCACTTGTCTTAATTTCTAATATAAAATTATCTGTATCCATATATAACAGACACATTATCCTAATACTTTGATTTTAAATTATTATTGTAATAGTCATGCATTAATGACTTTGACAAGTCAAGAATTGTAGTTCCAATATAAATAGGTTTATCCATTTCAATACTCTTTTTTTTCAAATGAATAGCACAAAAGTTCTCTGAAAACACCTCCGCTTGTTCAAAACTTGGTCTTTTAATTAACTTTGAAGCCTGTTTCCAAAATGTAGCAAGTCTTATGTTTTGTCCATTCCTCACATTTTCCATAGTCTTTCCAAATACAGCATTTTTCATTAATTTATAAAAGTCCTTCTCAAAATCTGTTTTTGCTTCTGTTCTCTTTTTTGTATTAAAATCAATATACTTCTTGAACCAATGACTTTGTTTAAATTTCAAAATCCTATGAATTTTCCTCACTCTCAACCCAGCAGATAAATATTGTCTCAAGTTCCTTTGATGCAAAACATAACTTTCTTTATCATTTAATGTTGTAAATAATTTTTCTGAAGATTTACTTTTTATGTTAAATGACTGTTGGTAATCACGTAACCATTCTTTTCTTGGACTTTCTTTATCAGGGGCATAAGGAAGGTCTTTATGTTTGTTATGAAGTTCTTCTGGATGTTTTAAATCGACCTCAAAATAATATCCAACTTCAGCTTCATCCAATTATTTTTGAGAGGAGACAACAATGTCTTGTAAAACTTTTTCATGTTTTTCTTTAACCCATTTCAGTTTTCCATAAGGTAAAGATTGAGATATAGCCCACCCATACAAATTGTTAGCATCATAATACATCAGGAAAGAGTTGTCCTCATTCTTATTATAATCAGGAAGATATTTGTTATTTGCTTTAGCATATCTCTTGGACATACTTGAGATATTCCTCCTCTTTTAGCCTTCTCTGTCATTAAAAGCATATCTATGTCACTGATTAATTCCAAATTCTGTTTTTTCATTAACACAGCACTCCAAACCAAACCCGGGGCTGTGTAATTGTGAGCAGGGTCTAATCCATAAGAATTTTTATTACGTGTGCGGCCGTATGTGCAAAAAAAAAATTCAAACCGTTTGCCAGAAACAACAACCACACAGGCCGTTCCTTCGTTCTCTCATGCCCGTACGTGCATGGCCGTGCGTGCAATAAAAAAAAAATTCAACTTAATTTTTTTTTAAAATGTCATAACTTTTTTTCGAGGAGGAATTTTCAAAATCGGAGATGGTTACTGTCTGCGCAGGGTATTTTTTACAAATGTATGCCAAGTTTCAGGAAGTTTCGATGAAAACTTTAGGCTGTGAAACAAAATAGTCCACAAGAAGAAGATGAAGAACTACAACGTGAGCAAGACTTGGAGATCCTCCACGAGGATCTAAAATCCACAATTGTCCAGGTCTTTCTGGAACACCCTGTATATATTAGAAAGTTTGTTTGTTCGTTTATGTATTTGGACACTGCAAGTACCAGTGTGACCAGACTTTGCATTGCCCCCTCTTTCATCCAGAGGAAGGCCAAGGGCTATTTTTGGATAAAAACATTAACCTCAGAAAAAAAATCATATAATTGGGCTACAGGCCTCAACCAGGTCTTGTGCTGCACTGCCTGCGTTTTTTTTCCTTTTCTTGGGAGTGATCGAGTTATATGTATCGTGAATATCGTAGGTTGAGGTTGTGGTGATTTGTTGTCAATGACAAATTTAATGATTATCTTGTTTACACATGCACCTGCAATGAAAGAGATTGCTTTACACAGGTTTATTATAACACCTCTTTTGTTCAGGACTTGAGTATGTTGCTTCTACACTTCCTGCGTGTTTTTTTTATTTTTTTATTATTATTATTTTTTTTTCCCTTTTCTTTTTCCTCCATGAACAATTGAGTAATATGTTTTTTGTGAAGATCTCTGTTGAGGTTGCAGTGGTTTGCTGTCAACAACACAAATAATTATGAGGCTATTGCATTGACTTTCCCCGGGCAATGCCGGAAACTTCAGCTGGTTAATTATATCTGTGACAAATTGCAGAAGGTAAATTTGGCTCGCATTTTTCTTTAAATTGCCTCCAAAGTATGTGTGTCACTGGAAAACCGAGACTACGTTAATCGAAGGGAGAACTGCAGACATCATTTGTACATCATTATGTCTAATTCAGAATGCTCGGTGTACTTACATTGTGCTTATTGATGTGCAGTACAGCACTTGGCCTAACCTTGTGTATTTTCACCTGATTTAAAACTGATAAAAAATACATCACCTCAAATATATAATTATGGCTTTGGTCAATCATATCTTTGCTTTTGAGGCATGCTGATGCATGACCTGCTTTTACTGAAACCATGGTTTTACATTTCATTATGAGCAAGTGTGAGGCTCATGAAATACCGAAATAACAGAGGTTAGTGAGCTTCACATATCAGTAATAGAGTTTGCCGAGAGATATGCATACTTGCCTTTGAGCTACATAGCCTTGGTTTGAATCTTTAACCAGCTCGTAATGAACGGTCACCTTGATGCATTGTTGTGTGTGCTGTCCAGATGAGGATGTTAGCATCCATTGCTGGACGTTAAAGACCGTTTGTTTATCGCGAAGGGTAAGTGAATTATCGCCAGCAGGCTGAACTAATTGTATTTTCCTACTCTATCCGATTGGAGGAACTGCAACAACGGCACAGCTGTGGTTGCAAACCAACAGCCATGCGCTGCATATGAATGAATGAATGAATGAGTAATAGAGTAATGTGTATGTAAAGAGGATAGTGTAAATTCAGATGTATTCTTTTAGATGGTTAGCAAGAAAGGAAAAGACCAGTTACAAAAAAGTGTTTCCCTGATGTGATGGCAGATGTGCTGTATCTTTGAAAGAGTGGACAGAAGAGTAAGGCCACATGCACATTGCACAGAGGATTTTTCACAGCTCGAAGAAAGAAGGAATGAAAATAATTAAGCTGTGGAAGCAAATTGGACCCAAGGCAGAAAACAAGCTTTAAAAGTTGGGCAGAGAGCATATGTGGCTCATGAGAGTTGATGCAACAAAATACTACAGTTTAATGGTAGGTTGAAAGGTCCTCTGTCGATAACCTGTGATATTTCCTCAGGGTTTGGAGTCACCCTCATCCAGAACGTTTTCTCTTGCATATTCAATGCTAAAGTATGCACTGCATACAAGTGCCTTGTATGGCTATGAGCAGCCAGCTGAGGGATGCTAAAGAATGACTTGCAGGAATAAAACTCCTTGGTGCTTCCGGAAGTTCCAAACCATTTTATGCTTCTAGAGATCTTGTCTCAAGATCTTGCATTGATGCCAACCTCATCATCGTTCGTATGCAGCATGTGGCTGTGGGTTAGCATTGTTAGTTCTTGGAAAGGGATGGCAGTGCCACTGAAGCAGTGTGCCCTATGTAAGTGGGCTAGAGCAGAAATTTGGAATTTGTTCAGGGTGCCAGTGATAACTTGCCAACTCTTCACAAAGGGCACCATGCGACATTTAATATCCACCAACTAATGCTGGCAGATAGGGCACCCACTTTAACATTCATATGAATGAATGACAGCATAAATTGATGTATCGCCCAGCCTGTAGAATGTCAGTTATTGCTATGCCGAGATTCGAACCCAGGCTAGACAGCTCAGAGGAGAGAGCGCATACCTCCAGGCCATCCTGCCAGCCCTCTTGTATTGACTACCAGCTGGCTTGCAAAGTAATTAAAAAAAAAAAAAGAATCACTCTTAAACATCATCTGAAAATATGAACAAAAAGGTGTTGTCCATGTGAAAGATCAAATTTAGAATGTCAGCATTCCTACGGATTGCATCTGGATGACCAATTTCTGATCCTCTCTATATCATTTGACAGGAATCCAGCAGCAATCTGCTTATTGCTGTGCTGATGTACTGTCTCACAAAGTGGAGCCATTTTATTATAGATTCAGATTTCTTCATATAGTCAGAAAACTCACTGAATGAACTCAACCTTTGTGGGAGCTTCGTGACCTTCAATATGGAAGCTGTTAGGAATGTCCCTGTGATGTTGTGAGATGCATTGGCTTGATGTGGAATGGCATCTTTAGTTTACATTGCCAATGTCCTTAAAACACCTTAAATGTCCAATTTGACACTCGTGTTTGCCAGTACAACAGCAGTGAGCGACCTTGATGTATAATTGATGGTTCCCCACACAGTTGCTGCAGCCTGTGTGGGTGTGAATATAAATAAACAATAATGTCACAACTTCCAAGGAAATTCCTTATTATATACATTTCAAATTGAATGCTCATTGCTTCGTTCAGAGAATATTAGTAATATACCATACGATTAATTTTGTGTGCATATTCTGCAGGTTAAACAATTGTTTTTGATAAATAATGGTCTTGCGTAGGAAAATATGGAAAATTATTCCATGAAACTTTTTTTAAACGATTTTGGAAAGCAACAATTCTTGTACTCATAATTTATTCAACCTCGAATTGCCAATAGAAAAAACTTCGTTTCCAAAAATGTACATTTTAATTTGGAACCTTGGATATTTGAGAATTTTTGATTTGAACAATTAAAATATATATATTTTTTTAAACAATCAGAGTACCCACCCTGCAGACAATCTTATTCCAAGTATGCAACACGCTCTTCTGACACATTCCTTTATTTGGGTGGTGTATAGAGGTTTCTGTTTTGACATGTATAATTTCTGCATTTGTTCAGATAACTGGGCATGGTTTAAAATCAGGAACAACCAATTGACTCCCAGTACTTTTCCATGCCTCTCGCACAATTTTGTTTTTAAGAGGAAGATTAATGTGGGCTCTCATGAGTTTTTATTTTTTATGATCCCGCTCCTCCGGAGGGAGGGAGTGGGAAATTGTAATCGCCCGGTTTGTTTGTCTGTTTGTTTATTTGTCTGTCTGTTAGCAACTTTACGCAAAACTGCTTGAGCAAACACTATCGAATTTAATCCACAGGTGGGCAATGAACCTTGGACGACCCCATTAACTTTTGGGTCCAATTGGTTCAAAGGTCAAGGTCACGAAAAGATCAAAATCGTTTTTCGCTCGTAACTTCGTCAAAAATGATCTGATTTACTTCAAACGAAGCTTATAGTGAACCTTATTCTATTTGTCACTTATAATCCTCCCCAGTCCTCTAGTGAAAAATGCATATTTGTGAAGATCGGTAGGGTCCGAAGTTTTGGCGGTCATGGTCATCGGTCAAAATTACAAATTTTCCATTATAAATCAAAAAAGGTGAGGAATATGAGTGTTTACTATGGAAGACGTATATCAAGTCCTTTATTGGCTTTCATTTGACACCATGACCTTTGACCTTACGTGGCCTTGAAAGGTCAAAATCATTTTACGGTCATAACTTCGTCAAAAATGGTTTAATTGAATTCAAACTAAGACAAAAATATTCCTTATAATCAACATTAAGGTTAAGGATGTATCAAATTTAAATTTGATCCTCAAAATAACTTTATGCCTCAAATGGGCAGAATTTGTTGTGCTTGGCATCACTTGTTTTTTTTTTTTGTAACTGCAAGACATGTCCCATGGCTTTAACCAGTTACCAGTTCTTGACTGTTTGTTCCAACCATCTTTCAATCCCTCTTTATAATCTCTCCAGCCTCCATCTTTCAATACCTCTTTAATCCCTCTGGCATCCGTCCATCAATCCTTCTTTAACTCCAGCTACCCATGCATCGTCGGTCCCTCGCCCTTTAACTTCCAAAACGTAACTCGTGAACTCGTCGGTCCTCACAATCCTGCCCATTTTGCCTTTCAAACCCTGTTCATTCCAATGGGAAACTTCCCTCACCTGAATCCACACATTCGTTCCTCCATATCTCACTCCTCTCGTCGTCTTTGCACCTCCCAACTCCCAACTTCACACCATCTCCTTCAAACCTCCTGTTCATTCCACATTCAAAACCATCCCCCCTCCAACGCACCATCTCCCATTCCCCCCCCCAATGCACCATCTCCCATTCCCCCCCCAATGCACCATCTCCCATTCCCCCCCCCAACGCACCATCTCCCATTCCCCCCCCAACGCACCATCTCCCATTCCCCCCCCAACGCACCATCTCCCATTCCCCCCCAACGCACCATCTCCCATTCCCCCCCCAACGCACCATCTCCCATTCCCCCCCCAACGCACCATCTCCCATTCCCCCCCCCAACGCACCATCTCCCATTCCCCCCCCCAACGCACCATCTCCCATTCCCCCCCAACGCACCATCTCCCATTCCCCCCCCCAACGCACCATCTCCCATTCCCCCCCCAACGCACCATCTCCCATTCCCCCCCCCAACGCACCATCTCCCATTCCCCCCCCAACGCACCATCTCCCATTCCCCCCAACGCACCATCTCCCATTCCCCCCCAACGCACCATCTCCCATTCCCCCCCAACGCACCATCTCCCATTCCCCCCCAACGCACCATCTCCCATTCCCCCCCCCAACGCACCATCTCCCATTCCCCCCCAACGCACCATCTCCCATTCCCCCCCCCCAACGCACCATCTCCCATTCCCCCCCCAACGCACCATCTCCCATTCCCCCCCAACGCACCATCTCCCATTCCCCCCCAACGCACCATCTCCCATTCCCCCCCAACGCACCATCTCCCATTCCCCCCCAACGCACCATCTCCCATTCCCCCCCAACGCACCATCTCCCATTCCCCCCCAACGCACCATCTCCCATTCCCCCCCAACGCACCATCTCCCATTCCCCCCCAACGCACCATCTCCCATTCCCCCCCCAACGCACCATCTCCCATTCCCCCCCCAACGCACCATCTCCCATTCCCCCCCAACGCACCATCTCCCATTCCCCCCCCAACGCACCATCTCCCATTCCCCCCCCAACGCACCATCTCCCATTCCCCCCCCAACGCACCATCTCCCATTCCCCCCCCCAACGCACCATCTCCCATTCCCCCCCCAACGCACCATCTCCCATTCCCCCCCCAACGCACCATCTCCCATTCCCCCCCAACGCACCATCTCCCATTCCCCCCCCAACGCACCATCTCCCATTCCCCCCCAACGCACCATCTCCCATTCCCCCCCCCAACGCACCATCTCCCATTCCCCCCCCAACGCACCATCTCCCATTCCCCCCCCAACGCACCATCTCCCATTCCCCCCCCAACGCACCATCTCCCATTCCCCCCCAACGCACCATCTCCCATTCCCCCCCCCCAACGCACCATCTCCCATTCCCCCCCCAACGCACCATCTCCCATTCCCCCCCCAACGCACCATCTCCCATTCCCCCCCCAACGCACCATCTCCCATTCCCCCCCCAACGCACCATCTCCCATTCCCCCCAACGCACCATCTCCCATTCCCCCCCAACGCACCATCTCCCATTCCCCCCCAACGCACCATCTCCCATTCCCCCCCAACGCACCATCTCCCATTCCCCCCCCAACGCACCATCTCCCATTCCCCCCCAACGCACCATCTCCCATTCCCCCCCAACGCACCATCTCCCATTCCCCCCCCAACGCACCATCTCCCATTCCCCCCCCAACGCACCATCTCCCATTCCCCCCCAACGCACCATCTCCCATTCCCCCCCCAACGCACCATCTCCCATTCCCCCCCAACGCACCATCTCCCATTCCCCCCCCCAACGCACCATCTCCCATTCCCCCCCCAACGCACCATCTCCCATTCCCCCTCCCCAACGCACCATCTCCCATTCCCCCCCCCAACGCACCATCTCCCATTCCCCTCCCCAACGCACCATCTCCCATTCCCCCTCCCCAACGCACCATCTCCCATTCCCCTCCCCAACGCACCATCTCCCATTCCCCTCCCCAACGCACCATCTCCCATTCCCCTCCCCAACGCACCATCTCCCATTCCCCCTCCCCAACGCACCATCTCCCATTCCCCTCCCCAACGCACCATCTCCCATTCCCCTCCCCAACGCACCATCTCCCATTCCCCCTCCCCAACGCACCATCTCCCATTCCCCCTCCCCAACGCACCATCTCCCATTCCCCCTCCCCAACGCACCATCTCCCATTCCCCCTCCCCAACGCACCATCTCCCATTCCCCTCCCCAACGCACCATCTCCCATTCCCCCTCCCCAACGCACCATCTCCCATTCCCCTCCCCAACGCACCATCTCCCATTCCCCTCCCCAACGCACCATCTCCCATTCCCCCTCCCCAACGCACCATCTCCCATTCCCCTCCCCAACGCACCATCTCCCATTCCCCCTCCCCAACGCACCATCTCCCATTCCCCTCCCCAACGCACCATCTCCCATTCCCCCTCCCCAACGCACCATCTCCCATTCCCCTCCCCAACGCACCATCTCCCATTCCCCCTCCCCAACGCACCATCTCCCATTCCCCTCCCCAACGCACCATCTCCCATTCCCCCTCCCCAACGCACCATCTCCCATTCCCCCTCCCCAACGCACCATCTCCCATTCCCCTCCCCAACGCACCATCTCCCATTCCCCTCCCCAACGCACCATCTCCCATTCCCCCTCCCCAACGCACCATCTCCCATTCCCCTCCCCAACGCACCATCTCCCATTCCCCCTCCCCAACGCACCATCTCCCATTCCCCTCCCCAACGCACCATCTCCCATTCCCCCTCCCCAACGCACCATCTCCCATTCCCCCTCCCCAACGCACCATCTCCCTTTCCCCCTCCCCTACGCACCATCTCCCATTCCCCCTCCCCAACGAAACATCTCCCATTCCCCCTCCCCAACGCACCATCTCCCATTCCCCTCCCCAACGCACCATCTCCCATTCCCCCTCCCCAACGCACCATCTCCCATTCCCCCTCCCCAACGCACCATCTCCCATTCCCCTCCCCAACGCACCATCTCCCATTCCCCTCCCCAACGCACCATCTCCCATTCCCCCTCCCCAACGCACCATCTCCCATTCCCCTCCCCAACGCACCATCTCCCATTCCCCCTCCCCAACGCACCATCTCCCATTCCCCTCCCCAACGCACCATCTCCCATTCCCCTCCCCAACGCACCATCTCCCATTCCCCCTCCCCAACGCACCATCTCCCATTCCCCCTCCCCAACGCACCATCTCCCATTCCCCCTCCCCAACGCACCATCTCCCATTCCCCTCCCCAACGCACCATCTCCCATTCCCCCTCCCCAACGCACCATCTCCCATTCCCCTCCCCAACGCACCATCTCCCATTCCCCCTCCCCAACGCACCATCTCCCATTCCCCTCCCCAACGCACCATCTCCCATTCCCCCTCCCCAACGCACCATCTCCCATTCCCCCTCCCCAACGCACCATCTATCTCCCATTCCCTCCCCCAACGCACCATCTCCCATTCCCCTCCCCAACGCACCATCTCCCATTCCCTCCCCCCAACGCACCATCTATCTCCCATTCCCTCCCGCCCAACGCACCATCTATCTCCCATTCCCTCCCCCAACGCACCATCTATCTCCCATTCCCCCCCCCCAACGCACCTCTCCCACCCTACCCCCATGCGCCATCCACCAACCCCCCTCACGGACCATCGATCTCCCCCCACACGCACCATCCCCCACCCCCACATTACTAATAATAACTACCCTCTTAGCTCGGCTCTTTCCCTCAGTGCAATGATCCAAATTAATTACCCCATTAACTCATTAACTTCAGGCTTTAATATACAATGGACCCCTCAGCATGTGCAAATCATTGTGGAATCAAATAAATTTATTTATTTTCTTCAATTATTTCCTGCAAACTCCCCAATCAAACCCGATCATTGGCGTTATGACAGCATCGTCATCATGTGAGGTAAGCAGCAGCAGCTGCCTGCTCAAAGGGTGGAATTTCACACAGAAGTGGAGAAAAGAATTTTCATTCCCTGTGTTAAAGTTGCACACAGCGAAACCGTCCCATATAAAGGGAGAGGTGCTTTGCACGTCCCTTGATACCGACAGAGTAGCCGCCATGCGGGCGATCCAATTCCAAGCATGCAGCTCGTTCTCCTGATGCATACTTTTATTTTTTGTGCCTCCCTTGATTGCTGCGGGAGTCTCTGCTTCTAACAACACTGCCGTTGCACACTTATACCACACAAGAACAGAACTCAAGCTCATCGCTCATGAGCAAAAGCCAGGAAAAAAAAATCAACCAGAGTTTGTGTCGAAGCCACCCAATGCTCGCCTGTTTTGCATTTATCGTTTTTAAAAGACTCGTCGAATAATTAATATTTTTTTTCAAAAAGCATTGCAGTGAAGTCTGATCCAAATATTTTTAAAGCAATATATGTATTTGTATATTGTAATCAGTAACAAGAGCGCAAGTGAGCACAATATACGCCCGAACAAGAAGGTATATACAGAATTGTGCTACTGCATGGAAAACAGCATCCTGGTTGCCATGGCAACCACTTTAGATGACAAACGTATGTCGCGACACCTTCTCCACAGTCTGTACCTATGTACCAAATATGAACTGTGAAAGTTGAAAACTTTAGGAGTTAGAGTGAAGACAGACAGACGGACGACCGGTATCACATAATATGCCCCCGGTGTGTGTGTGTGTGTGTGTGTGTGTGTGTGTGTGTGTGTGTGTGTGTGTGTGTGTGTGTGTGTGTGTGTGTGTGTGTGTGTGTGTGTGTGTGTGTGTGTGTGTGTGTGTGTGTACAGTCGACGAGGCGTAAGTCGTCACCATCGGGACCGAGAAAAAAGTGACGACTAAAATGTGACGACTTGCGCGTATGCGAACATTCATGATGACTGTGGGGTGAAGGATGAAGTCGCGCGTGGCCTGGACACATATGTGTGAGCCGGCTATTGTACCAAAAGGAAAACACAATCCTCGGGGCATAGGTGGGGGTGAGTTGGTGAGTTGGAAAGTGATCAAGCAAAGATGGAATTCATGAATGAGTTTCAAAAGTAAAGATAATGAACAACTCTGTAAGACAACTCGTATACCATCGGTGATGGTATGGTGACAAATTACATGACGCACTGTCATCGTGGTGATGATTACCACTCAATGCCTATGTGTAAGTGAGTGCGGTAATGTACAAAACAAGCCAATATAAAACCATGATCGGACTTCAACACTAAGCTCGATCGATCCTTTACTTCTTCGCGAAGTAATCGGTTATGTTTGACTGCCTCAAACTCTTGGGCATCTGGTGCATGAGAAAGGATTCAAACCGGTCATTGTATTCCATGATGTTGCCTGGGCAATCCTCCACCGAAAGACAGTATCGGTCGAATATTTGGCTGAGCCGACATTTGCCGAAACCAGATGATGAGCGCGTCATCGACATCTTCAAAAGACACACATTTTACACTTCCCACCGGCCTCACGATCTTCTCCACTTGTCCAAACATCGTGCCCTTATTCTTCAAGATATCGTTCAATGTCTGCCGTTTGATGTCCAACTTCTCAGCTTTGTCTGTTTTCTTCATCAGTGGATTTGCCTCGCAAAACTGGATAATGTCGTATTTTTCTTGGTAGGTTTTAGTTGTAAGCTTACGCTTAGTCGCCATTGTCCTGCCTGCAGTGCGATCAACGTGTGTACGCAGTTATAAATAGCCTGTCACTGGCGGTGTAAACCAATGAGCGAGCATCACGATTCCATGAAATCAGGCTTCTCATGAGGCAGCAGTTCCGTGTGACGAGTTAGGAGTGGTAATTTACTTGAGTTTCCATTACGTGGGAATGGACAACATCTGACGACTTTGACGAAGTGACGACTGACAGAGGGATGACCCTTTATTCAAAGGGATTTAACATTAGATAAATTCGGGACTTTTTGACGCTGCCGACTTTGGCAAAGTGACGAGTTACACACTGCCGACTTACACCTAGTCCACTATATATATATATATATATATATATATATATATATATATATATATATATATATATATGTATATATATATATATATGTATATATATATATATATGTATAAAAAAGTGTGGTCGATAACATTAGAAAGGAAAAAATAACTTGCACCAAAAACTTTAACATTTCCACGCTCACGCTCATGCTCATGCTGGGGGTATCGCTATAGCTCTCTGTTCTTCGAACAGGCAAGCTAAAAACTACAGCACTGAGGTGGAGTTTGTGTTGAAAGCCACTAATTAGACGTATTGGCCAATTATATCTTCCAAGCTTCAGCTCGTTTCAATTGATAGCCATTGAGATACGAGATCCAACACCATTTTGGGCAGGCGGACGGACAGACTGACAGACACCAATGTGAATTCCGAGGGTTTTCGTTAAAAGTTCAAGAATGCGGAAACGGGCGTTGCTGAAATTTGGAACTTGTCACCTCAATGTACAAAAGGATGTACTTGTGAAATTTGCTGCCGATTTCGTCCAGTCTAAGCCGAGAAAGGAATTTTCAGTCCCCATGTTAACTGCTTGGGTCAAAGGGCAGCACCAATCCTAATTTCATTTGTTTCTTATAAAGATCTTTCAGGGCAACTCTGGGTGGGCATCAACATTCTGCCGACAAGAGTGCTGCCCACATCCCCCAAAACGAAGCCATAGTTTTAGGCAGACACTTCAGTTGAACTTCCTCACCAAAGTATAAGAAGCTAATTATGATGCAGTCTCCCTGTTGATATTTCACCAACCTATCAGCTGGAAGGTCCAAAATATATCCATCGACAAAATTGTGGATTTTCTTCTCTTCCCTCGACTTTATGCCCCATACATTCTCTCCCTGTATAGTTAACGCACGCACGCACGCACGCACGCACGCACATACATACTTCTTATTCCTTCTTTCTCTGCTCTTCTCTAACTTTCCTTCCTCCTGTTTTCATTTTCAATTTTAGATTCTCATTTTCGTGCCTCTCCCCAATATCGATGACTATCTGGTTCTTTTTTTTGTTTAATTTTCATATATGGTTCATTTCTACCATAAACCAAATCAAAAACTTAATTTGTTGGAAGAAGTCACACAACTGATGAGTTCTGCCTTGGATAATAAAAAGGTGACAGAATGGAAAAATTCCACTATCTGATCATCTTATGCCTTTTACTTGCTGTAGAAAATTGCTTTGATAACTTTTAATTCATTTTGATCACCGTTTATTGTTTGCTGTATTCAGTAGAAATAGGATGTTTGATATCCCACTGATTTAATTGAGATAACAATTTGACCTTTTAAAGTTGAGAATAATTTATTGAGGGGGAAAGGCCTACTTTTGGATATGAATGATGGAGGTGTGGCAGGATGGTAATGTGATGTGCATGGTATAGGCGGGTCAACATGAGACCAAAGGGCAATTAATGGAGTGCTGCTTGCCCTTCACACCTGATTAATGCTGATCACATGAAACTTGTGAAGTACATTTGCTTGTGGTGTCGCAGCTGCTGCCCTGATACAAACCACACTTCAACATATCAAGGAATGTAACGTGTTGTTAAGGAATATCCAACACCAAACCGTACTTGCTTCCTGCAGTCTGTGGCGGAATTTAAATTTGTTAGGGTAAAAGTAAAAGTAAAAAGAGGCTGCAGGATGTCATGACAGCAAAGATGGGGTGGGATTGAAGGAATCGATGAGGATGCAGTGCATGAAGGAATCAGAGGGGGATAGAGAGGCATGGGGTGGAGGAACATGGAATTGGAGGATGTCAAACAGGGGTGGGAGTTTAAAACGGGTGTCGGGAAATCTTGGTGTAAAATGGGTGAGATTCAATTACCAATGAGTTGATATGGGAAACAATTGGAAAAAATGAAATTCATTGGGCCAAACCAATCTGAGACTGAGGCACAGGATATAAATATATAGAATGAGCATGAAAAACATACATGGGACTGAGCACACAATACGAAAACCAATTGACTTAAGCACAGAACAAACTGAATGGCAGCACCAATGAGTCTGAAAATGATTATTAGCTTTTTTTGGAAAAAGATCACTCGGCGGACCAAGAGAAGTGACCATGACCTGGAAACTGGAAGATTCCGTCAGCTGAGCCACAGCAGAGTTTCCAGTTGAGAGAGAGAGATACTTATTTCTGGTCTTGGACAAATTACAAAATATAGTGTTGTATATAATTTTGAGCTATGACTCAATCAGGATACTGAACACATCACAGTGGAAACATCTTGTCAACCACTTTCCCTGTGACTCACCATTTTACCACATTGTAACTATGAATGGTTCTGACAACACATCATCACAGCTCGCTGCTGTGCCATGGTGGTCTTCAAGGCAACAGACGTGATTATGACACGTCTTTCATATTTGTTTGGCATGATGTGGCTCAGGCACAATCACAGTTCTTTATATCACCTTGGCTGCCAAGCAAGGTTTGATTGTTATTCTTCGCCAAGGTGCATTATCTCGAGGCCTGTACCATGCAGAACCCTACACAATGCACCACAATTGATACTTACAATTGCCTGTTGGTGTTTGTAAGTCTCCTGTTAGATTTTCAGATAATAAGCACTGTATTTTGGGTTAAGGTTAATATAATGTGCATGAGGATTTTGGCTTGGCTTGTTTCCATTGTTAATTAAGCCTTCCTCTGTAGTTTATAGCACAGGGGCAGGCTTATTGCTGTTGGAGGGTTTGTTTATACAATTGGTGCCTCCAATTTTAATGGTACCACAGAGTTTCTTAGAGCCTTAGGAGTACTCAACCACTATATAGAATTTTTCTTTTTTTATTTATTGTTATTTTTTTCTTTTCTTCCTGCACTCCCAACACTCCCAATTTTCGAGCTGTATCTTGGAGCCGTCAGTGACTCGGATTAAAAATTTGAATCATAATGCAAATAGAAAGCTGACGGAGTTGACTTAAACATTTTTGACCTTGATGTAATTCTAATTGAAGACATTAAAAATATTTTTCACCATAACTCGCCTAAGGTTGGATCGGATCGAAAGTGCCCTCGATAGAAAGCCAAGAGCAAGTCGCATTTATGCTTCATTTACATCATACCCCTTAACGTTACTTAAAGGTCAAGGTCAAATGGTGGTCTGAAATTTTGTTAGCAAAACCCCACATTGAGTGATGACCAAAAAACCTTTCTTTTTTCAAACACCTCTTGGCCTTCCAAGGTGTTTTTGCATCATAATAGTGTATCTGCACTGAAGTTGTGCACGTGATATTTGTTTCTTGTCCTTGATCTACTTTTACGGCTTGTGACCTAATTAACAAAAATACATTTTTTGATCATAACTTTAATAATTTTCCTCCGATTTTCATGATGTTGAGTTTTATGAATGGACTCAATTGAGACTCATTTTCTTTATTTACACTTTCACCCTAAATGTTGAAGGTCAAGGTCATATGGTGGTCTGAAAAAAATATGGCTATCATTGGATCGCAGGCCAAAAGTAAGTTATGGGCGATCACCAATGGTAAGCCTTCCCTGTTTCGGGGAGGCTTCCCCTTCGTGATCTCTTTGTGATCGCAGATATCTCGTCCATTTTGGTTTTGCCTTGGGATTTTGTAGTTGTAATCGCACACCTTTTTTGGATTTGGGCATTTTATTGTGATTTGGTGTCCATGTGTCAATTCTTGTCTCCTATTTTGTTTGAGTGTATGAGCAATTTGACCAGCTCTTTGTAAAGTGGCACTGTGCCTGCTTCGTGTGTGTTCATGCTCCTGCTTTGCATTGAAGGGCATGCCGTAGCCTTCTCAATGCATTGTTGGCCACCATGACCCAACCACTTGACAAGAGAAATGAAAAAATATGATTATGACCAGCAACAAGAGGAATTTGAATGAATTGCTGCATAAACCACATTAAATGAAAAAAAAATACAACTTCAACTGACCAAAGTAGTAACACGATGATAGCATGATCCATCGGAAACACTCAAATGTATTAAAATTAATGTATAAAAGGCTTGGTCATGAGTTAAAGTCAAAAGAGAAACGATTAAGGCAAAATTAGGTTTAATTTGTGGAAAACTATCTTCTGCAATTAAATTATTAAAAAGGTTGTTCTCTTTAAAGATTTTTGTTTCAGACTTTTGGAGAATACTAGAGTGGATGCATTAGTCATTGCTGATACCACAATAAGGGATGATGCAAGAGATCCCACAATGATGCTCAGGCTCATACATTTAGATCCTTTGCTTTCCTGCGCTTATTGTTGAATTGATGCACCCGAGGCAAACATCATTTGCTCGGGTCAAGTGCTTCTTGTAACTTTTTCCTTGTTGGCATTACAGAGTAAGGGCTTGTGTGTCTGCCATGATGGTGCAGATGTAATGCACTCACCTTCGAGGAGTTCAATCAGGATTTGATTCCCGATCTTACTATAAACTTTGAGATAGTTTCTTCACAGGCACAGCCTTCCATCACAAAGTGTGCCATCCCTTGGATGGATGTCAAACTGGATCCCATCTGCTAGTATTAGTTGGTGGGTATTAAAGATCCCACAGTGTCTAATAAAGAGTAGGCATGGTATCACCCTGGCCAAAGTCAAAATTATTGCCATCTTCAGTTGAACGTCAGACTTGTCAAAGGTTTGGGCCAAAATCCTACCTGGACCAACCGGGAAAGTTTGGGACCATTGAAGAAGTTGCAGTTGTTGATAGCAACGATGGTAGGAGAGTAGATTGTAGTCGAGTAGATTGCCACCCGAAAGAGCCTGTGTAGAACCCAATGCTCTATGTCTATCCTCTTCCTGTCAAATGTTTGACTCCATTGCCTTTTATCGATATGGTCTTCATGTGAACATTTTCATTTTTTTCTGTTTAATCAATCCTCCTCAGGTGATGCTAACTCCACTATTTTGTGTTTCTTTTAAATTATTGGTGAGTAGAACTTGGTACAAATTGTTGGTTCGCTCGACCTCTTCTCTGACACACACACACACACACACACACACACACACACACACACACCCCCACACACACACACACACACACACACACACACACACACACACACACACACACACACACACACGCACATACACACACACACACACACACACACACACACACACACACACACACACACGCAATACCTCTTAACTGGAATGGTGAGTAGGTATCCTTGTGCCACACCAGCACTTGCTGCAAGCGTTCATATCAACAGGGAGTGCCTACCATACATCTGACGTGGTATTTATTGCATAATTCCTCATGAAACAAGACTAAGAAGGAACCCAAGGAAGTAAAGAGCAAAGATGGAGTCATCAAGAGGAACCTCGATTGGATTTGGGTTTCAGCCGCGACTTCACTACCCTCAAACCCATCCAGGCGCAGCCAAGTGAGCCTTGCAGAAAAATTTCTGCACAAATTCACTTCTCCTTCGAGAGATCGATAACAAAAGAGGAATAGAGAGGAAAAAACAAGGATTTAAAAGAATATAAAGAACTGTGAAAAAAATAAGAATTTGAAAGAAATGTGGAAGGAACAAAGACTATGGGACCTTCAAATTGTAGCATGAAGGAGAAATTTGGAATTTAAAAATGCATTTATTGCTCAGTGGCAGTCTGTGAAAAACACAGAACCATCCAATGCATAATGGAGTGTGGGCTGCGACATTGCTAATTCACAGCATTGGTCAGTCTCCATAAAAATTTTTGAAGCTTTTTATTGAAAAAAATATCCCTGACTGCAAATGAGAGAAAGCATAATATATGCGTTTATATTTATAAAATCGGGATCAGACCCCATTACTGGAGTGGGTATCAAGAAGCAAGTACCATACCAACTATTGCTGCATGGATCCTGACCAATAGGAAATACCTGTTGCACATTAACCAGTTTGTGGTACACAGAGCAGTTCTGGGAGCAGCTCGGAATAATTTTATTTTGAAGAAGGCTCTTCTGGCTAAACATTTGCATCAAATCCACAGATAAGGCATGAGCTTAGAGCTACAGTCCCCGACATCTCCAGGATCACACTGCAGCCAATACTGAGAAGAGACTTTTATTCTCAATTTTATTGAACAGTGAGCCAGAAGAGCCTTTATTTATATATATATATATATATATATATATATATATATATATATATGTATATATATGTGTATATATATATATATATGTATATAGAAAAAAAACTTAGGTCTGGGCACATAATTTTTTTCACATATATTTATGATGTTCTATCCTGTTAATTTTCATATATATATATATATATATATATATATATATATATATATATATATATATATATATATATATATATTAATGCGGTATGCTTACACATTTTAAACAATAATGAACTGTGCTTCCTCATTGTCTTAGGGTGCTGACCTATATTTGATTTTTAAAAAATTTATTTATTTTCATATATAGATGCTTTCCAACAGTTCTGTGATTTTTGCCAGGTGTATCGGCCTCAATGTCTATCGGCAAACAAAATTACTGTTTCCCCATTGTCTCGGGTTGCTCACCTGCATTTATTTATTTTAATTTATTTCTATTTTCACTGGAATGTAAGACCTGTCGCTTCGCTGATGGAAACACCAATCTTTGCTGTGATGGCTAATCAATTGGGCAAGAATGAAACTGATTCCTGGGAGTGCGGGGATAAGCAGCGTCGCAAGTTGGCATTTGCAGTTTCAACCTGTGCTTAAGTACCCATTAAAAAAAAAAAATTAAAAGTCTTTTTTGCATCACAAACCTTCCCAGGAGTTCCTTCAATCCACAATAGTTGGATTTATTGAAGTCCGTTAATCTGTTCTCAAGTTATAACACGACAAACAAACAGACAGACAGACACACGACTCCTTTTATAAATGAGCACAACCACTTATCCCTCTCCCTGTAAAGATGTTTTATCCACCACATTGTTTCCAAATCATAACTAATCCAAACCATACTGAAATATGAACTGTATTTTTGTTCTTATTCTTTTCTCATCTGTGTTGTAAGTTGAGCGACCTGCTTTGTGATGTTTTATAAAGCAGTGTATTATCAGAAATGGTGTTTGATAGGGCGATATTAAAATGGTGTTGTTGAAAAAAAAAAAAGTATTGAATATAGCAAATGTTTTCTGAATCGAATTGATATGAGAAACGGGATTGAATAAGTGAAGAAGAAAATTAAGGGGCAAGAGTTGTTGTTTTAATGTGTGTAAAATGTTTAAAGAAAAAGTATTGAATATGTAGCAAGTGTTTTCATAATCTAATTGATGCAGTAAATACACCTTCGTTGGGCATCAGATATGAAGCTTATCAAAATTGTGTGTTTGGTTCAAGCAATTATGACTGAAATGTTTACGGACTCACTCACTCACTCACTGACTGAACTACGGACACTGCTCAATCGCATAAGCTCACCAGATCGAAATTTCAGGTGAGCTATAAAGGATTCCTGGAAGATCATGCTCTCCTTGCAGGAATATCCAGAATCTCAAGTTGGTGTTTGCAGTTTCGCCACGTGTGCCCATGTACCCATAAAAAGAATTATAAACGAGAATGACAACCTTTGACGTCATGACTTCGCCAGTAAACCTCCACCCACATTATTACTACATTTTACATACTTGTACCAAGATTTATAATATTAAATAATTCTGTCTTCCAGACAATGTATTCAATCAGGTTGAAATTTATAACATATATTCCACATGTCTAGTTGATCATAACTTTGATTCACATCGATTGATGAAGCGGTTCAAGAGATTTTTGTAAATAATTTTGTTAAAACCAATATGGCTGCCAGACAATACAAGAACAAAGAAATCGAACACAGGTGGAGGCCACTCAGCCCATCATGCCTGCATGAACACCACACCAATCCATCCACACAAGATCCAAGGAAGAAAATGCAAAAAAATTAACTAATTATTATTCTTATTTTATTTTTATTATAATTTTTATTTTTAAAGTTTATGTAGTTTTTGTATTTTTTTTTGTGTTTTGTTTTCTTCTTCCCCTCAGGGGAGGGGTCATGGGCTTTGTTAAAAACATACAATATCAACCACACACCACCCGTTGACAAGACTCCCACCAACAGCACTCCGTAAACGTGCACACAATCGCCCATCAATGCTCAAGCTACCTAAAGTCTTATATCAACATCCCGAAACCCCTCTATCTTAACTTCCAGGTACCTATCTAATTTTAATTTAAACTTCCCTACTTTTTCTGTTGCCACTACCTTTCCAGGGAGGCCATTTCATGCATTAACTACTCTGAGTAAAGGTCCCCTGCCTTGTTACCGTCTTAACTCTCCTCTTCTTTACTCTCTTTCCTCTGGAATTCTGGTGACCAAAACTGCACACTATTCAAGATGTGCCCTCCCTAAATTCCTGTACAATGTTAACACCACCCCTTTTGATTTATAAATGATCCCCCTCCAAATACAATCGAAAACCCTATTTGCTTTTCCTATAGCTGGCTGCCATTGTGCAACCTGCTACCCTCAAATGTGCTTACAATCTGACCTCTTAGTTCTTCATGAACACCCTAGTATCCCCCAAGGCTTGGCGAACATATAAGTGAAGTTTCCCCTCGGTCTCTCAAGCTCTTCTGGAGAAGAAGATTTAAAAATGTTTATTCTTCAAAAAAATCATAGCTGCCAAACCATGCGACCTATGACGTCATACGCGGATAACTTTTTGTTCCTCATGGATAGGTGATCATACCTGTAATGTTTTGCCTCGATCTGATCAGCAGTTACAGAATAGAAGATTTTTGAAGGTTTTATGTGAAAAACAATTTGGCTGCCAAACCACGTGACCAACGATGTCATCAATTTTTTTGCCAATTGCAATTTAGCCCAAGTTTACAAAAAAAATAAAAATTTACAAATGACCCTGAAAAAAATTTCATACTGATCGGATAAAGTATTTGACATATGCAATTATGTCGTCATAAAGAAGCCACACATGACACCTTCAAAAAAATCACACTTGTTTCCCTTGGGTTGTATTTCACATGTGCCAAGTTTCCATTTTTTTTCCATGGAGCGGTTTCAGAGATACAAAGGTCCAAAGTTTTTCTCTTTTTTTTTTTTTTTTTTTTCCAAAATGGCTGCCACACAACGTGACCTATGATGTCATAGTTATCACAAAAGCATTCTACATGAGTAGTTGCATCTATGATGAAAATTTAGTGAAATTTCTATGGTGAAAAAAAGACCCATTGTACCCCGCTTTGATTGGACATCTGACCCACGATGTCCTCTTTATCAAATTCCGAATGGGTTGCCGATCATGTCTTTGGAGTTTTGCATTGATCAGACAAGGTTGTTTTTGTTTTTGTCCAACATGGCTGCGAGACCATGTGACCGATGAAATTTTCAACAAATATTCCCCACACCATCATATAAAAAAATATATTATTTCTCTGAAACTGCTTATATTTTTGATGGGAGGCTTTGCAGTGATGATCCACTGCTGTTGCTGTAAATATTTTATTTAACAATGACCTCATCAGCCACGTTGGTTTTAAAGGAAATAATGAATCGTTTCTCTGAAACCATTTAATCTATCAGTACTATACTTTGCTGTTATGATCCACTGCACTTGCTGCATACAATTGACGTAAAAATGACATAAATGACATAAATGACATAAGTGACGTGGTTTGGCAGCCACATTGGTTTCAAGGAGAATATAAAAAAAATTATATTTCGGAAACCGCTATAGCAATCGATGTGAATCTTTGCAGTTGTGATCCACTGCCTTTGCTCCATGTAAAGCAACATGCTTCATATTGATCTGTTAAGCAGTTTTGGAGAAAAATATTTTTAATTGTTTGGTTTTCAAAACAGCATGGCTGCCAAATCACATGAACTCTGGCATTGAAAATTTGGATTCTGCCCAGGATTGGTTGAGGATTATGTGTGTGAAGATTAGTTCTGATTGGATAAGGTTCATTTTTCGATCCAATATGGCTGCCACATCATGTGATCTCTGACATCATCCTTTGCACACTCTATGCAGCTATATTGTGAGATGATACTTGGTAAATTTTCCTTCGATTGGATAAGGGATTCCAGAGGAAATATTTAATATTTTTATTCAATCCAATATGGCCACCGAACCACGTGACATCAATTAGGCCAAAAAAAAAAATGTTGCATTGGCGTAACCCGCCCGACCCTAAAAATTCCGCCGACCCTACTTTTTTTTTTTTTTTTTTTTTTTTTTTTTTTTTTTTTTGGTTTTTTTGCTATCGAAAAATTTTGCCGACCCTATTTTATTGCTATTTTTGTTGTTTTGCTATCGTTTTCAAGTATCTTGTTGATTGCGATCGCAAAAACCCGGAAGTGTTTCGGACAGAACCCGCCGACAAAAAGGGTGGTACTCGAGCCGGGGGAGATTTTGGGAGGGATTTATTAGGAAAAAAAAATAAAAAAATAAAAAAAGATCCCGACCGACCTACCCTATTTTTCAGTGACCCGTTACGCCAATGCAACTTTTTTTTTTTTTGGCCTTATTCTTTATCAGCCCAGTATCCACAATACATGAACATGTTTGTGAAGTTTCCCCTTGATCTGTCCAGCTGTTCTGGAGATGAAGATTTTTGACAGTTTTGGAGTAAATTCGAAGATAGCTGCCAGACTATGGGATCCATGACATAGTAATGAAACGTTCTTCAGTATGGCGAATCAATCATTTGAGTGGCTTCACTTCGATCAGTAAATCGGTTCTGGAGAAGAATTTTTTCTTCATTTTTTTTATTGTTTTTTTTTTTTTTTTAAACATTAATGCTGCCAAACCACATGACACATTTTTTTCTGTGTTCACATCTTTCCTTGGATAAACCACATAAATGTTCATACTGATGGGATAAAAACTGATGATGACCGCTTCACCGATGATGTCATAGTCAAATCATTGTTATTTCCCATTCAAAGTAGTTGCTAGATGCCAAGTTTCAATTTTTTCCTTGGTGCGGTTTAGGAGAGAGAGGTCGAAAGTTTTCCCGTTTTTCCAACATGGCTGCCACGTCACGTGACCTGACATCATAATTATCATTATATAATTCTGCATGAGTAGTTGCATCTGTGGTGAAAATTTTATGTCAATCAGATAAGCGGTTGCAGAAAAAAAACAGAAAATTTGCATGGATGTAAGTGCGGACAGACAATCCAAAAACACAATTCCATCAGCTTTCTTTTTTCATCACAAAGCTTCCTGGGAGTGCCCTGAATCCAACATTGTGTGATTTATTGAAATCCGTTAATCTGTTCTCAAGTTATAACATGACAGACAGACAGACATGGCTCCTTTTATAATGTAGATTTACGGAGGCTTTCCAATGGTTCTTTTGATTTTTTTTTTTCCCAGTGTACCAACTTCGATATCCATCGACACAAAATTCCCTTGCTTCCCCCATTGTCTCAGGTTGCTCACCTGCATTGTTTTAATTTATTTTTTGGTTATTTATTTGAATGATAATTTAAGGATACTTTCCGACAGTTCTGTGATTTTTTTTTTTTTTTCCAGTGTGCCGGCTTTGATGTCCATCGACACTCAAAAGTTCAGCTTTCCATGTCACCCGGAAGGTCCCGATCTTTAATATCAGTCAGTCAGTGATTCAGTGAATTGGTGGTCAGTGTCAGTCAGTTATTCGTGCAGGATGGCAGGGCATGTCCTCACTCAGGGTGGCGGGGCATGTCCCACTCGCTCGTGATGACGGAGTACGGCCCACTCGCTCGTGATGACGGAGCACGGCCCACTCGCTCGTGATGACGGAGCACGGCCCACTCGCTCGTGATGACGGAGCACGGCCCACTCGCTCGGGATGACGGAGGACGGCCCACTCGCTCGGGATGACGGAGGACGGCCCACTCGCTCGGGATGACGGAGGACGGCCCACTCGCTCGGGATGACGGAGGACGGCCCACTCGCTCGGGATGACGGAGGACGGCCCACTCGCTCGGGATGACGGAGGACGGCCCACTCGCTCGGGATGACGGAGGACGGCCCACTCGCTCGGGATGACGGAGGACGGCCCACTCGCTCGGGATGACGGAGGACGGCCCACTCGCTCGGGATGACGGAGGACGGCCCACTCGCTCGGGATGACGGAGGACGGCCCACTCGCTCGGGATGACGGAGGACGGCCCACTCGCTCGGGATGACGGAGGACGGCCCACTCGCTCGGGATGACGGAGGACGGCCCACTCGCTCGGGATGACGGAGGACGGCCCACTCGCTCGGGATGACGGAGGACGGCCCACTCGCTCGGGATGACGGAGGACGGCCCACTCGCTCGGGATGACGGAGGACGGCCCACTCGCTCGGGATGACGGAGGACGGCCCACTCGCTCGGGATGACGGAGGACGGCCCACTCGCTCGGGATGACGGAGGACGGCCCACTCGCTCGGGATGACGGAGGACGGCCCACTCGCTCGGGATGACGGAGGACGGCCCACTCGCTCGGGATGACGGAGGACGGCCCACTCGCTCGGGATGACGGAGGACGGCCCACTCGCTCGGGATGACGGAGGACGGCCCACTCGCTCGGGATGACGGAGGACGGCCCACTCGCTCGGGATGACGGAGGACGGCCCACTCGCTCGGGATGACGGAGGACGGCCCACTCGCTCGGGATGACGGAGGACGGCCCACTCGCTCGGGATGACGGAGGACGGCCCACTCGCTCGGGATGACGGAGGACGGCCCACTCGCTCGGGATGACGGAGGACGGCCCACTCGCTCGGGATGACGGAGGACGGCCCACTCGCTCGGGATGACGGAGGGCGGCCCACTCGCTCGGGATGACGGAGGACGGCCCACTCGCTCGGGATGACGGAGGACGGCCCACTCGCTCGGGATGACGGAGGACGGCCCACTCGCTCGGGATGACGGAGGACGGCCCACTCGCTCGGGATGACGGAGGACGGCCCACTCGCTCGGGATGACGGAGGACGGCCCACTCGCTCGGGATGACGGAGGACGGCCCACTCGCTCGGGATGACGGAGGACGGCCCACTCGCTCGGGATGACGGAGGACGGCCCACTCGCTCGGGATGACGGAGGACGGCCCACTCGCTCGGGATGACGGAGGACGGCCCACTCACAGTGAGTGAACGATTTGCTCAAAATGACATGGCGCGGTTCCGCAATCAACTGAAGGGTAATCGGCAAGTGGCTTCAGCACTCTGCAAGCACTCCAATGAAATGGTTGACAAGGAACGGCTGGCCAGGCTGTTGCTGCATTCCATATGGGACCCCTTTAACTTTAAAGCCGGTCTTCACCGAGCCGCAGCAGTTAAATAAATGATCCAAATTTGTTCAAGTTATGACTTTCTAGTTTATCCACAAAAGAGTTGCCCTTTGACATCCGTGGAGACATCAAAAAGTTTAATCGCTCGTGAAATAAACAATTCAGATGTTCTGCAACATATGCCTGCTCATCTGTGCAGACATCACGTGGTACATCGTTCCCATGCTCTTCTCACCGAATATGCTGCATAAAACAATCATAAAGGCCCACCCAAGGTCAGGGAGGCATCAATTTATAAATTTCATCGAAGCCACCTGAATATCATTGATTTGGTGAAAGCTGATTTGCTATTCCCTCCATTCACAGGTGAGAGATGTGGGTGGATCTTTTTATATAATTTATATATTGACTGCTTTTGACATTTGCATGTGGTGCATGTTTGGGAGCCTCATTGGTATGCATTGCTGTCTGTGCTGTCGGTGATGATTCGCCATGAAGCAATGAAACTGAAACTGGTCCAGCAGCTGAGAGTCTGTGCAGCATTGGGATTCTCATGTGTGTACTTTTTGTGAATGTCTTAAGGCTGTGGAGGAACTCTGGGAATGGTTTGAAACAGCAAAGCTCCTACCTTGCGTTGGCCTTCTTGGTTGCTTTATGCAGCTTCTTCGGCTGGAAGAGCATGGGAGGTGTCAATTTATTTTTTATAATCCGAACCATGTGGGTTTCGTTGATGAGATGAGAGCTGATTGGCTATTTCCTCCATTCACAGGTGAGATTTGGGTGGGGCTTTTTTTGTTGTATATCGACATCAATATATATATAGATATATAGATATATATATATATATATATATATATATATATATATATATATATATATATATATATATATATATATATATATATATATATATATATATATATATATATATATATATATATATATATATACAAGGTCCGTCTAAAAAGTAACCGGACTGACTTCACAGAAATTTTATTCCAAAAAATATATTGACATCACAGCTTGTCCCTTCAAAATATTTTCCCTCCAGTCTCACACACTTGTCCATCGTCTTCTTCCACGCTTCAATGCACCTCAATGCTTCAATAATATATATATATATATATATATATATATATATATATATATATATATATATATATATATATATATATATATTTTTTTTTTTATATATACACTGCTGGTCTAAAGTTTTAGAACATCCCCATTTTGCAGTTTTTACTGAAATTTAAGCAGTTTAATGTTTCAATGTACTCTGATATTAAAGCATAGAACAAATAAACAATTGCAGATAAAAAATAAATCATGGAATCGTTTTGTTGAACAAAATTTCATCTAAATTTTTGACTCATCAAAGTAGCCACCTTTTGCAGATAGAACAGCCGAACATACTTGTGATATTCTTTCTCCAATGGAAATCAAATATTGTTCAGAAAGTTCTTCCCAACACTGTTGCAGAAGTTCCCACAAAAGTGTTGCACTTGTAGGTTGGTTTGCTTTCACCCTTCTGTTCAGTTCATCCCAAATCAGCTCGATAGGGTTTAAGCCTGGAGACTGTGCTGGCCATTCCATGATTTGAAGCCTACTGTCTTGTTCTTTTCTTCTAAGGTAGTTCTGACGTAGCCTGGAGTTATGTTTTGGGTCATTATCTTGCTGTCGGATGAACCCCTGACCGACTTGGCGTACACCAGTGGGCATTACATGGCTCAGCAAAATGCTGTGGTTCTTCTTTTGGTTCAGGGTGCTAGTCACTCTGAGCATGTCGCTGACTCTGGATTCAGCAAATGAGCCCCAGATCATCACGCTTCCTCTTCCATGTTTGAAAGTTGGTATCACACACTGAAGAACCATCCTTTCGCCGACTCGACGGCATACAAAAACCCTGCGTGATGAACCGAAGATTTCAAATTTTGATTCATCGGTCCATAAGACCTTCTTCCAGTTTTCAGTAGTCCATTGGCGGTGCTTCATGGCCCTGAAAAGCCTCTTTTTCTTAATTTGCCATCTTAGCAATGGCTTTCTTCCAGCCACTCGACCTGTCAAACCTGCAGCGCGAAGTCTTCTCTTCACAGTTGAAACTGAGACTTCCTTACTTTGACCAGTGTTAAGCTGTGCTTGAAGCTGCTTCCTGTGAGCCACTGATCACACAAGCTGTTGACTCTCAGAAACTTGTCTTCTGGTTGTGTTGTCGCTTTGGATCTGCCAGACCTCTTCCTGTCAGTTTCCTCCAGTTTCCTTGTGCCTTTTGATGGTGTCGGAAACTGTACTCACTGACACCTTGACTCTTTGTCATTGACGACTTTTCTGATGGAAAGACCTGCACTTTTAAGAGTGACAATGGTCTGTCTGTCTTCCTTTGTTAATTGTCTTTTTTCTCTCCATTATGATAGCAATATACTACTTCCTGCAGTGCAATATTGTTAAAATAACGCTTCAGAGGGTGTGGCAACACAGATTGTTCCAACACTGCTTTTATCCAGACAGAGGGTTTGTAACTAATCAACAAATGTTGGGACACCTGTAGCAATTATTTGCATCAACTTTCAAGGCTTAATTTACTTCCATTGCTGCAGAACAGCTGCAGTTGCTAACCCACTACGTGTTCCCTGAAAAGGGCCTTTTTTAACGACTCTGAAATATACATTATTTTTCAGTTTTTGGTCACCTAAATTTTGTTTTTGTCATCTCTGGTAGTTTACCACTTAGCTTTGTACCATTTCAGGTTATTCACTGGACTTGAACTGCTTAAATTTCAGAAAAAACTGGAAAAATGGGGGTGTTCTAAAACTTTTGATCGATGGTGTATGTACAGTGGGGAGAACAAGTATTTGATACACTGCCGATTTTGCAGGTTTTCCCACTTACAAAGCATGTAGAGGTCTAATTTTTATCATAGGTACACTTCAACTGTGAAAGACGGAATCTAAAACAAAAATCCTGAAAAATCACATTCTATGATTTTTAAATAATTAATTTGCATTTTATTGCATGAAATCAGTATTTGATCACCTCCCAACCAGGAAGAATTCCGGCTCTCACAGACCAGTTAGTTTTGTCTTTAAGAAGCCCTCCCATTCTCCACTCATTGCCTGTATTAATTGCACCTGTTTGAACTCGTTATCTGCATAAAAGACAGCTGTCCACAGTCTATCGATCAGACTCCAACCTCTCCACAATGGGCAAGACCAGAGAGCTGTCTCAGGACATCGGGGACAAAATTGTAGACTTGCACAAGGCTGGGATGGGCAACACGACAATTGGCAAGCAGGTTGGTAAGAAGGCAACAACTGTTGGCACAATTATTAGAAAATGGAAGAAGTTCAAGATAAGTCAATCTCCCTCGGTCTGGGGCTCCATTCAAGATCTCACCTCGTGGAGCCTCGATGATCATGAGAAAGGTGAGGGATCAGCTCAGCACTACATGGCAGGACCTGGTCAATGACCTGAAGAGAGCTGGGACCACAGTATCAAAGAAAACCATCAGTAACACACTACGCTGTCATGGATTAAAATCCTGCAGCGCACGCAAGGTCCCTCTGCTCAAGCCAGCGCATGTCCAGGCCCGTCTGAAGTTTGCCAATGACCATCTGAATGATCCAGAGGAGGAATGGGAGAAGGTCATGTGGTCTGATGAGACCAAAATAGAGCTTTATTGTTTAAACTCCACTCGCCGTGTTTGGAGGAAGAAGGATGAGTACAACCGCAAGAACACCATCCCAACTGTGAAGCATGGAGGTGGAAACATTCTTTGGGGATGCTTTTCTGCAAAGGGGACAGGACCACTGCACCGTATTGAGGGGAGGATGGATGGGGCCATGTATCGAGAGATCTTGGCCAACAACCTCCTTCCCTCAACAAGAGCATTGAAGATGGGGCGTGGCTGGGTCTTCCAGCATGATTACGACCCAAAACACACAGCCAGGGCAACTTAGGAGTGGCTCCGTAAGAATTATCTCAAGGTCCTGGAGTGGCTTCGCCAGTCTCCAGACCAAAACCCAATAGAAAATCTTTGGAGGGAGCTGAAAGTCTGTGTTGCCCAGCGACAGCCCCGAAACCTGAAGGATCTGGAGAAGATCTGTTTGGAGGAGTGGGCCAAAATTCCTGCTGCAGTCTGCAAACCTGGTTAAGAACTGCAGGAAACGTTTGATCTCTGCAATTGCAAACAAAGGTTTCTGTACCAAATATTAAGTTCATTTTTTCTGATGTATCAAATACTTATTTCATGCAATAAAATGCAAATTAATTATTTAAAAATCATAAAATATGATTTTCAGGATTTTTTGTTTTAGATTCCGTCTTTCACAGTTGAAGTGTACCTATGATAAAAATTGCAGACCTCTTCGTGCTTTGTAAGTGGGAAAACCTGCAAAATCGGCAGTGTATCAAATACTTGTTCTCCCCACTGTATGTACATGTAAATAAATATGTATATGTATGTACACACACCTACACACACACACTCCCATAATTAACTTTATTGCGCACGTCAGACAATTCTGAGCATCTTCTTTTCTTGTTTGTAAAATCTTTTGCACCTCATGTTTTCCTTTGCCAGTCTGAGAATGTTTCACATGACCTTTATGTGCCTTGTTACCGCCATCAAGCAACTTCAGCAGTAATGTGATTGTTCTCCACTGAACCACCAAACGAAGTGACGATCATCATTTCATGGTGGAAATTCCTTGGCATAGCTTGTAATAGGCTCCACAAAGTCATAAATGGTAGGCTGGAGCAAAGGAGCTCTGACCCATCTGGTCGTGCATGTCTTTGCACTCATATGTTCAGAAGTTACCAAGAGGTACAACTTAATTGGCATCGATGCGTATAAAGGAGAAGCAATGAATGCTTTTATGACTGTGCATGCACCACACGCACACGCATACACTTGCGTTCACGCACAACCTCTCAATCATCAAAAAAAAAACTTCTACGTCGTTAACGCTTTCACACAGCCATGGGTTTAATTGCCCAGAGGGAGAATTCCTTTGCCACAGGAAAAAAAATCATCCAGTAAACAAAATTTTCTGCATAAACAGCAGTGGAAATGTCTACAAATCTATTGCAGTGTCTGACTTAACATAAGCTGTGTTTTGATATGTACCCTCAGTGGCACACCGAGAAGACAACCTTGTCTTACCTGATGGACAATGTCTAATTTGTTATACATCTTTTGGTAATGGTGGTGAGATGTTGAACACCTTGCAGCACATCTTCGCGATTGGAATAATCCATCAATGAATGATGGATTATACATTATATATATATATAATGTATATATTATTGCGGATTCGCGCCCGCCGGCGTGCTGACGGCCACGTAACTCGAATCGCGGCACGTCGCCCACCGGACGGACAATCCAGTCGTGACCCTCTCGGACTAACGCCGGGAACCAGTCACGGGTGGACCTTTCGGTCTCACCGCGATCGAGCCAATCAGCCCCCGCGTGGGATAGGGTTGCTCGCCAAATTCGACCTACCTAAGTACCCACGCGGAGGGTAGACCGGGCGATCGCACCTCGCCGCAGGTCGACTTCGGACACAGGCCACTTCAGCGACCCGTTCCGTACTATCGGGATAACCGAGCGGTGTTATCGTCGACCTCGACGGTTCGATTAATTATCGGGCGTATTCAGCCCACTACCAACCCTTTACGTGAAGCAAGATGAGGATTCAATGAAAGAAATGACGAAGCGAAGCGGGAAACAGTTCAACAATAAAGCACATTTATTCGCGACGAACGGAAAGCACACATATTCAATTCCACCAAAAGCACATAGAAAAGAAAAACACAATGCAATTTACACAAAAAGCAAATGCGACAATGCAGATCTAATACCGATTACGCGAGCACACGGCAACACTTTTTCAATTTTACTTCACAGACTGCGCCGACAACACATACCCAAAACCAAGGAAAAGAATACCCTCAAGGATGAGGCGGGCCTGAGGCCGAGACCGG
The DNA here is from genome assembly GCF_056783735.1 of Eptatretus burgeri. Classification (NCBI taxonomy): domain Eukaryota; kingdom Metazoa; phylum Chordata; class Myxini; order Myxiniformes; family Myxinidae; genus Eptatretus; species Eptatretus burgeri. The sequence continues at coordinate 26,757,501 of NC_140963.1, forward strand.
GTCGGGCCTACCCGTCTGGTGATGAGACGCGGAGCGGCGATGGTGCCTCAACTCCGCGGGCCTCGCGGGCAGTGTCTGGTAGGGGGTGGGAAAGGGGCCCCCTTGGTCGCACTATCTCAGCGCGGGGGGAAACAGGAGGGGGTTGCTGATGCTCGGGGTATAGAGGATTCCTACTCTGCCTCGAGTCCCGCGACGAGCGTCTCCACCTCGGCCAGGTCGCGCTGTCGGCCTCCCTGGGGTGCAGCTCCCTGCACGACGCGAGCACCCCCTCGTCTGCCCTCGCCGCCTCTCCACAGCTCCGTCCCCTCCGCTCCGACTCCAACGCACACGACGACGACCAGCTCCTTTTTGCTCCTTCTTCCCAACTCCACCGCCCGCGAAGTCTTAACTCTCTGTTCTCTTGACTGACGAACACGGTCGCTTATATCAGCCCCGTGGCTTCGCTCTCTCATCTTTGACCCCCTCCCTTCGACCTTTCACCTCGCTCCCCATTGGCCCGAGAAAAAGTGGGCGTGAATGCTTTTTGATCCATAAATTTGCATATATCGATCGCCCTCCAACGCCCTGGGGGCGGGGCCAAATCGCCCCTCGCTCACCGATTGGACGGAACAAAAGTGGGCGTGTCGTTTTTGATCCGTTTTTGAAGTGGAAAATCCGTGGTTTTGTACACGCTGTTCGGCGCGCGCCCTGCACGAGTCCAACACCGGCACCCACAAGCGGCGCAAGAACGGTGGCGATGCGACGGTTGCGAGGTGTGACGTGAAGTGGCGCCTCGGTGGGTGGTTGATGTGGTGGTTGTAACAATGGCGGTTGGTCCAAATTAAAGATAGTAAAAGAAAAACGGCTATCCTGAAGAGTCGCAGCACGCATAAATGACATGTATTCCCACTAGACAACGGGTTTGGGCCTAACTACACATGTACTTACCGAGATACCTCACCGAAGGGACCTGAATGGTGGTTTGCGAATTTGGTAACCACAATATATATATATATATATATATATATATATATATATATATATATATATATATATATATATATATATATATATATATATATATATATATATATATATATATATATATATATATATATATATATATATATATATATATATATATATATATATATCTGAATAAATGTATTTAATTGTGCAGAAAAAAAGGATGGATGGTTTGAGTGTGGATGTTGTCCAATAAATTACTGTTTATTTATTTGTTTGTTCATTTGTTTTTTAATGCAGCTTCCCTGGTGCTGAGCTTTTATTAACCTCCACCATCGAAGATCGGAGGTTACTGTTTTCACCCCTTTGTTTGTTTGTGAACAGTATTACGGAAAAACTCCTCGACGGATTTCGACGAAACTTGGTGGGGGGGTTAGGTATGGTCCAATGATCATGCCATTAGATTTTGGACTTGGTCCCCCCCCCAAAAAAAATCGGTTGGAGAAAATATTTTTTTTTGCATTTCTACATGTTTTAAGTGTTTTCCAACCCCCCAAGAAAATTGTTAGAGAAAAAAAAAATTTTGCAACTTTTTTTTTTCAACAAAATTTCAATTTCTTTTTTTTGCATTTCCAAATGTTTTAAGTGATTTCTAACCCCCCCCCCCCAAAAAAAAATGTTGGAGAAAAGAACTATAACTGTCAGCACTGTTGACATCATATTTAATGAAAAAGATATAAGGTTCACTTGAGTGACCCAGCAGTATTGGCGGCGGAGGTTTTGCACTCTCCCGAGTGTCTTTCTCCTGAAATGATTCCAGCCATGCACAAATGAAGTGACCTTTTCGTTCATTTATTTCAGGATTTTGCTTCTTTACGTCAGCACGAAAATATCCACTGCTGCTTTGACTGAGGAAGCTAATCACAGGATGTTAAATATCTCATTGGATGTTAAATATTAAAGGTGAGTTATCACTCTGGCCAAAGTCACAATTGATGCCATGTTCAGCTGAATGTCAGGCCTGTGTGTAGCAGAACAGGTGAAGTTGGATACATGATGGAATGCAATTTGGTTCTTGCAATATAACTGGCTGTTTCTTTTGTGACCATCTCCCTTTCCAAAACAGATTTCTAGTTCCATACCCTTCACAGAGCATCAGTGCTACTCAAGCAGCTTCCTGAGTAAGGGTTGTTCTGGATGGTTTGCCATTGCCTTTCCAGCAGTAGTTATGGCAAGAATTTGGAATTTGGCCAGGTTGATGGCGATAGCTCACTTACTCTTCGCAAAGGACACCGTGGGATCTTTAACGTTCACCGACTAATGCTAAGGGACGCCCAGTTTAACGTCCATCCGAGGGATAACACATACATTGATGAATCGCCCTGCCTGTGAAACAATGGGATAACAGTTAAGAGCTGGGTCAGATTTCGAACCCAGGCGAGACAGCTTGGAAGTGAATGTGCATACCTCGATTCGAGGCCATCCTTCGAGCCTATGAAACAAGTATTTGAGGTTTGAATTTAATTGATACCTACTTTGTTTATTATGGTTGAAATCTCGTTTTGAAAAAGCATTATTTTGTAGCCAATGATATTTTGACAGATCCACTGCCTTTCTTGTTGGTGTCAACCCTTCTCAAGTAGTTGTCAGACCTTGGCCCAGACATCCTGTACAGCAGCTACACCCATGTCCTCATTATTAGCTCGTGTAAAATTCTTTTTATAAGTTATTCCTATCTCCAGGAGGCTAATCTGTTGTGATTTGCCCTTTCCGTTACCCCTGTCATGTGGGATTATTTCCTTTTTCACTTGATATGAGGGTATTGATGGAAATGGAACATCATGTGGATGTGAGTTGAAGCCGGCAACAAAGTGTGCTTTGAATACAGGTCTTGTATTCCCAGCAGTCGAGTTTTCAATATTTGTGACATGGATCGGGGTCCATTTGGAAAAATGACAATATCTGACCTCCGTCTCCACTACCCCATCGATATTTCCTTTACATTTTTCTCCCATATCCTTTCCATTGTGTTTTCCTTCCAATTTTGAATTCTTATCTTGTTTCCCTCGACCCATATGTTGCATACCATTGCACACAAATTAATTTGAATAAACAATATAACAAATGCCAAAGGGATGAAATCTGTTTGTAGTTATCTTATTCAAGTATGGCCAGACTGTTGAGTGAATCAAGTTGCATATGCACTGAGCAAATGAAATGGAGGATGAAACAATCAGAATAAAGCATGGTAACACACTAACGCTTCCTCCCCCCCCCCCTTACCACCTCTCCCCCGCCTCTTCTTTAGATGTAGGTCTGTCATTTTCTGAATGCATTATGTTTTCTATGGAGAATGTCAGCCAAGATAGAATATGTGATTACAAAATGCCAGAATCTCTCTTGCGAAGTTAACATTTGACCAGGCATAAAGTCTGATGACAAAATAAGTTTTCTTTTCTCTTTATTTTTTATTTACTGTGTCAGCTTGCTACCATGTCCCCTGTCCCCTGTCCCCTGTCCCCTGTCCCCTCCTTCCCTCAATCTTCTCAAATCTCTTGCAATTCTCTTTCTCCTTCCACATAATGTGCATGTGAGGTCAGACTGGGTGTATTCAGTCTTGGTTTAAAGTACCTTATGTTTCTTGGGATGATTCAATTTCAAGGGTTCAGACTCTCTATAATGCATTAGTCACAAGATGTCATCCCATTTGATATGCCTATCAAGTAAGATGGTGCAAATGCCCCCCCTCCTCCACTGTGTATATACGATACATCTTCCTCGATCATTTTGTTCAGTATACTGAGGATTTTTTTGAAATTGTTCACTTTACCATAAGCCAGAGCATACTTATTTATCAGTCTGCTGGTGTCACTGTTACCGAGATGGCCAATATTGGACATAAAAACTATATTCGTATCGAGTCGTTCATTGCTTGCATCGTGGTTATAATCGATAATATTAAAAGGTGTGTGTGTGTCCTCCAAAGGTCCAAAACTATAAAACCAAGCAACCTGAAACTTTGCATGCATACGATGAAAACTCCAAGCAAGTGTCGGAGTGAAAATTGGGTGTTTTGGTTAATTAAAACACTCCTTTTGAAGATGATAAACGGCCTTATTTAATTGTATCCTTCATCACGAGATCATTGGTCACCTCGCTGTCTGGGATATTAACGCATTTCCTGGGTAACCTTGCTGGGGTCTGAAGCCACCATGTTTTTTGGCCTGCTGCTCAAACTTACCTTGACTTGGAACAGACCGTAACTTGGAACAAGCCGTTCATCAGAGCTACCAATCACTGAGTACATTGCAATGCTTATTTACGTCAGCACGAACATGGCCCGGGGGCATGGTGACATCACGCGGACCACCTTTCTCACCGTGGCGGGGTCTGATTGGCCGAGCGGCGGCCACCTCACTCGTAGCACGCTGATTGGTCGAGGGCCGTAGCGAGGCTCCTCCTTGAACTCCGCCCACCACGGACACCCGGAGACATCAGCGTTCGTTGTTTTATTTCATTTCCGCACATGCGATCACCACGAGTATCTCTAAAACTAATAAGAATGATAAAATTTAAGCTCCAGAATCAAACTTGCAGGCAGTTCCGACTCCGAGAAAAGTGTTCATTTGGCCAATTCGGACGTGTGTGACATTTTGGGCGTCTCTGGGAGGTGTTTGTTTAATATGACTGTTCGGTGATTGCTAATCGCGTGCCAAGCGAGCCGTTCCTTCTCAACCATTTCCTTGGAGTACTTGCTTGAATGCTTAAGCCACTTGGCAAGTGCTCTCCAAGCTGCTTGGTTGTTCGTTTCGGGAAAAAGTACAGATGCTTTCAATCTCACATCGATTAGACGTACGTTTCCGCCTTTGTTGGATACCGCGGTGCCGTGCAGTGGGTTCCTCGGGACGTGTCTCCTCCACTGAAAATGTGCAATTTTATTTTTACAGGACATCGCTTTGTGTGATCTGCTGTTATCCACCTCTCACTTCATCATCGATACATATTAAAACTAGAGGGAGAGCACTCTGTAGAGTGCAAAACCTCCGCCGCCAATACTGCTGGGTCACTTCCTGTAAGTGAACCTGATATCCTATTCATTGTAGGTCAAAATGGATCAGACTCTACTGAACCACGATTGAATAAACTAAACGAGATCGATGCGCATGAAGAAATGCCCCCCAAAAAAATCAATTTTTTTGAAAAAAATGCTGCAAAATTTGTTTTTTTTTTTTCTCTAACAATTTTTTTGGGGGGTTGGAAATCACTTAAAACATGTAGAAATGCCAAAAAAAAATTCAAATATCTTTCAAATAAAATCAATTTTTCAAAAAAAAAGTTGCAAAATTTCTTGTTTTTTTTTCTCTAACAAATTTTCTTTTTTTTTGCTGGAAATTACTTAAAACATGTAGAAATGCAAAAACAAATTCAAAATGGCCACCATAGCGGCCATATTGGACTTTGGACCAAGTCCAAAATCTAATGGCATGATCCTTGGACCATACCTTATCCCCCCACCAAGTTTCGTCAATCAGTTGAGGAGTTTTTCCGTAATACTGTCCACAAACAAACAGACAGACAGGGATGAAAACAGTAACCTCTGTCCATCTTCGATGGCGGAGGTTAATAATGCCTCCGGCACCCTTGGTGCGGAGGCATAAAAACAACAAGGTCCATCTGACCAGTTGTTCACCATGTTTGTTCTCACTGTGAAGGCATAGAGTAGAGATCGACATTTTGTGTTCTGTGGCCTGATACATTTTTTTTTTTTAATTGATTTTGCTTATTACCCAGTTTAATACCTCTTTCAAAGAATGCTGTTTCAAGGTAAATCTTTGTTTGTCGTTTTTGTTTACTTTACTTTACTTTACGTGTGTGTGTGTGTGTGTGTGTGTGTGAACTGTATTACTTCATTGGCACTTTGCACCGGTGTGTTATTGGTTGTTGGTCGTTGAGTTATCTCCAAATAGGTGGCCCACAAAGTGCAATGGAGCCCTCACAGATATCAAAGAATCCACGTGTGTGTGTGTGTGTGTGTGTGTGTGTGTGTGTGTGTGTGTGTGTGTGTGTGTGTGTGTGTGTGTGTGTGTGTGTGTGTGTGTGTGTGTGTGTGTGTGTGTGTGTGTGTGTGTGTGTGTGTGTGTGTGTGTGTGTGTGTGTGTGTGTGTGTGTGTGTGTGTGTGTGTGTGGATTGGTATCTTCAAATGTGAGTTTCAGAATGTGGAATGGAGTTCTTCCAGGGAAGGCTCAAGGTATCCACCTTCATTTTCATAAGGGGTCACTATTCATGGACCAAGCTGTGAAGTTTTCTGTTCTCAAAGTTTTGTGCCGAGGGCTCTCTTCAGGATTGTTACTGAGCCACGGACAGCTTCCAACTGCAGTTTGTTTGTAGTAATAGTCCCAGGTATGGTTTTTAATATCTCTGTGAGGTTCTTTGTTATCATTCGAGTCGCTCCAATTATCATTGGTACAACTTTGGCATTTTTCAGCTTCCAGGATCTTTTCAGTTCATCATGGAGGTCCTGGTATTTGATCATTTTCTTGATTTCTGCATTGTTTCATCAAAAATCACTGATATTAACACCTCACAGAGCAATGCCTTTTCTTTTTTCTGTACCTGAGTGTTGTATTGTTACGAATCTGGAAGCCATGAGCACTCAACATACAGGTCCTATAGAACAGTTATATCGGTAAGTATGTGTTTCCGGTCATGGTCCCGTTCCTTGTTTAACGGGTAATTAAATGTTCATGTGCTGCGGAGTAATTTTGATAGTCAGGGTTTTATTTTATTCTTACATCCATAAATCTTCTACAACATCAGCATCACCCTCACCTTCACCTCACTCTGGCCGACGTCATGGTGCCCGTGGTGGGCGGAGTTCAAGGTGGAGCCTCGCGGCGGCCCTCGACCAATTAGCGTGCTACGACTGAGGTAGCCGCTGTTCGGCCAATCAGACCCCGCCACGGTGAGAAAGGCGGTCCGCGTGACGTCACCACGCCCCCGGGCCAATCAACGGACTTGCTGCTCGTTTTGGCCATTGGGGAAGGCGAAGAGCGATTTGCGCGCCAAAACCGTCCAGTGAGGGAGAGCGGGTAGTGAGGAGGGTCCCCTCCCCCCGGGACAAGGGTGAAATAATGTTGCGGCGTGATTGGATGGGGTGGAGTGTGGTTGTCGGGATGAGCGCGAGAAGAACAAGGGGAATTGCGTTTGGTCCGCTCGAGTGCTGAACGCATCTCTTGACGCTAATCGCATCTCGCCGGCACCTGGTTCTTCTACTTGCATTTCGCTGGTGCCTGGTTCGTCTGTTCGCATCTCGCTGGCGCCTGGTTCGTCTGCTTGCATTTCGCTGGCGCCTGGTTCGTCTCCTTGCATCTTGCTGGCGCCTGGTTCGTCTGCTTGCATTTCGTTGGCGCCTGGCTCGTCTGCTCGCATCGCGCTGGCGCCTGGTTCATCTGCTTGCATCTTGCTGGTGCCTGGTTCGTCTGTTTGCATCGCGCTGGAGCTTGGTTCGTCTGCTTGCATCTTGCTGGCGCCTGGTTCGTCTGCTTACATTTCGTTGGCGCCTGGTTCGTCTGCTCGCATCGCGCTGGCGCCTGATTCGTCTGCTCGCATTTGCTGGTGCCTGGTTTGTCTGCTCGCATCTTGCTGACGCCTGGTTCTCCTGATCGCATCTTGCTGGCGCCTGGTCCTTCTGATCGCATCTTGCTGGCGCCTGGTTCGTCTGCTCGCATCTTGCTGTCGCCTGGTTCGTCTGCTCGCATCTTGCTGTCGCCTGGTTCGTCTGCTCGCATCTTGTTGGCGCCTGGTTCGTCTGCTCGCATCTTGCTGTCGCCTGGTTCGTCTGCTCGCATCTTGCTGGCGCCTGGTTCGTCTGCTCGCATCTTGCTGTCGCCTGGTTCGTCTGCTCGCATCTTGCTGTCGCCTGGTTCTTCTGCTCGCATCTCGCTGGCGCCTGGTTCTTCTGATCGCATCTCGCTGGCGCCTGGTTCTTCTGATCGCATCTCGCTGGCGCCTGGTTCTTCTGATCGCATCTCGCTGGCGCCTGGTTCTTCTGATCGCATCTCGCTGGCGCCTGGTTCATCTGATCGCATCTCGCTGGCGCCTGGTTCATCTGATCGCATCTCGCTGGCGCCTGGTTCATCTGATCGCATCTCGCTGGCGCCTGGTTCATCTGATCGCATCTCGCTGGCGCCTGGTTCATCTGATCGCATCTCGCTGGCGCCTGGTTCATCTGATCGCATCTCGCTGGCGCCTGGTTCATCTGATCGCATCTCGCTGGCGCCTGGTTCATCTGATCGCATCTCGCTGGCGCCTGGTTCATCTGATCGCATCTCGCTGGCGCCTGGTTCATCTGATCGCATCTCGCTGGCGCCTGGTTCATCTGCTCGCATCTCGCTGGCGCCTGGTTCATCTGCTCGCATCTCGCTGGCGCCTGGTTCATCTGCTCGCATCTTGCTGGCGCCTGGTTCTTATGATCGCATCTTGCTGGCGCCTTGTTCGTCTGCTCTCATCTTGCTGGTGCCCGGTTCTTCTGACCGCATCTCGACGCTGGTCTGGTTCGCTCGTCTCAGCCAAACCGCACGAGGCGGGAAGGTCCGTCCGTGTGTGTGTGTGTGTGTGTGTGTGTGTGTGTGTGTGTGTGTGTGTGTGTGTGTGTGTGTGTGTGTGTGTGTGTGTGTGTGTGTGTGTGTGTGTGTGTGTGTGTGTGCCCGCCTGTCAGTCAAAATCGTCAAGTGCTTGCTCTTTGTACATTGCATGACTATATTCGGTGTTAATTCTGCTCTGTTTCCCCTTTCCCTATTGTAAATAAATCCCCTGTTTTTTTTTTTTTATACCTTGGTCGAGGCTCGTATGAGAGCTAACACACAACTCACAGCAAGGAGGCATGAGACAAGAGGGGCGGGAGTGGAAGGGACAAAACAGTGGGGAACAGACACATTAGGTGAACTGTGGAAGGGAGAAGGATGGGGATGGGATGGGGATGGGACGGGGAACATGGCGAAGAGAAGATGGACATTTCAGGGACTTTCAGGAATGGAAGCAGGAGAAATGAAGGAAGTGGGCTTGGGTGGATTATCGGGGGTAGAAAAGATCGAGGATTTGGATGGGGGAAGATAAGAGGTGGTGGTGAACAGCTGTTTTGAAAGCCTGGAGGGAAGAATGGGAAAGAATAGAGTGAGGAAGTTTATTCCAAAGGTGGAAAAAAAGAGGAATGAAAGAGTGAAGATGAGCAGTGATTCGTGATTTTGGTAGTTTTACCAGAAGGGGGTTGTTGGCGGACCTTGAGCGCCCTGTGGAAATGTGGTGGGGACAAATCGCAGAGAGAGCAGGGGGGGGCAAGGCTGAAGAGGAGTCGGCAGAAGCCAGAAAGACCACCGACCAACCTGCGGTGATTGAGTGAGAGGCCCAAAGACTCAGCTTCATTGCGGGAGATGCCGATGATCTTATGTTAAATGATGCCGATGATGCCGATGTTAAATGAATCAGCTCGTTTCTGTGTTTTCCTCATTCGTTTAACACGGTGCATTTTGGGAAGCGGCATAGTGTGCATTTGGACCAACGGGACCTCAGTAACCACCCGCTCGGGTTACGCATGGGTCAGCACGGAAACGACTCGTCCCGTTCGAGTCCCGTCGAGGGTGTGAATACTCGGTAGTTTGCCACGTGGGCCTCCAGGTATCAAAGTTTTTTTTTTTCAGAGGTGCCAGTGGTTCACATTACAAACTCTGTTGTGTTGTGTGTGTGCATCGATTCTGACAGGAGGTTTTTTTTTGTGTTCGGTCATTCAGCATAAGATATCACTCTTTGTCATCACTGGCTCAACCCCTCAACTCTCTCTTTTGTGTTTTTTTTTTCCTCCACCCCTCCCCCCCCAACTCCAGTCTGTGTGTCTCTCGCTCTCGCTTTCGCTCTCTCTCGCTCTCTCTCTCTCCTCGCACCCTCCCTCCCACATTGTAAAGCAACATTCCCTGAGGTGTTGCTCTCCCCACCTCCACCACCCTTCCTCGCTCTTCTTCTCTTCCTGCCCTCTCCTTCACCCACCACTAACTTCCCTCCTTCCCTCCCTCCTTCCCTCCCTCCTCTCCCTGCCCCTTGCTCCTTTCCTCCCTCCTCTCCCTGCCCCTTGCTCCTTCCTTCCCTCCTCTCCCCGCCCCTCGCTCCTTCCCTCCCTCCTCTCCCCGCCCCTCGCTCCTTCCCTCCCTCCTCTCCCCGCCCCTCGCTCCTTCCCTCTCTTTCTCCCTCTCTCTTTCTCCATCCCCCTCCCCTTCACACCCCGTCAGTGAAGCGATGAGTTGTATTTGTTAGACTATCGATCTATAATTCCAGCAATGTGTGTGTGTCTGTGTGTCTGTGACCGCTGTTTCTTGACAACCACTGGTCCGATCTAATTGAAACTTGCCAGGTATATTGCTGGGGCCCTGTGGATGTGCCTTTTCAAGGTTTGATATTAATCGGATAAGTGCTTCCCAAGTTATGGCCATTTATTTACCATACTATGAAAGGACACGCTGTGTTGGCGTGGCTGCGTTCGCCGGTGCGCGGCCACCGACGATCACGTCACGGGCCGCGCCGGTTACGATGGGGATCGGTGCCTTCGTTACCGTGGCGTGGGACTGGCAATGGTCAATGGCAGCGAATGTCATGGCAAGCAAAGACAGGGAGGTAAACTTGATTTTAATTTGGATTTTAATTAACTCTGTGTGTTTAAGTATCACAACAGTTGTTCCTTCAATACAAGCGATAATTCGTGGAATGCATGTGTTGTAGTAATCAACAATAAACCTTTTTGATCGGCTTTATTCTCACAGAACCCATACGCATATCTACAACAACATAAATATACATACGGTAAGAATAACAAAATACAATAACTTGTACACATAATACTGAAGGCAAACTCCATACTCTAATCCCAATTACATTCCTAATACAGTATACTACATACCATTACTGTTCCAGCACGACCCTCCACGGAGCACGCGGCATACGAGTCATCACCAGCCACCGAGTCATCACTAGCCACCGACCCCCATACACAGTGCTGCCACATCCGCCCAATCTCCGTTGCCGCCAATCACAGTACGGCACTTCATTATCACAACATTCACCCCCTTCCGAGAAATATATCTCTATAAATCTAGTCTAATAGGAGGACGAATGGTGCGACCGGATCTTCTTGGCACTGGAGGGTTATCCACATCATCTGATTGCTGTGGAGTTGCAGGAACCATATCAGGAACGAGATCACCCCCCTCTGAGCAAGGTACGTCTTGGGGACTACCCTGGGGAATTGCATTTTCTTCAGAAGCCTGAGGTAGAATTTGGGGTTCACTCTTGGATGGGGTTCCAATTGGGGCTAAGTGTCTAACAGAGACCGTAGTTTCCCTGCCATCCGGGTAGCGAATATGGGCATAGTGGGGTCCTGCTTGGAGGAGGTCGACTTCATCCACAAGGGGATCAGTTTTATTCGTGCGTACGTGACGCTTCAGCAGGACTGGCCCAGGATTGCAGAGCCAAGTAGGCACCGAGGCTCCCGAGGAAGAACGACGAGAATAGTTCAGAAGTCTTTCATGAGGGGTAGCATTGGTTGCTGTGGACAACAGTGAACGAATTGAGTGGAGAGCATCAGGCAGAACAGTCTGCCAGCATTTGATGGGTAGATTACGGGATTTTAGAGCCGTTGTGATTGCCTTCCAAATGGTACCATTGAACCTCTCCACTTGGCCATTCCCTTGAGGATTATAGCTAGTAGTTCTGCTACCAGCGATCCCCCTACTGGCAAGGAAGTCTTGTAATTCCTTGCTCATGAAGGAGGGTCCCCGGTCCGAATGAATGTAAGCCGGCATTCCGAAAATAGCGAACAGCTGACAGAGGCACTTGATAACCGTGGAAGTGGTCATGTCGGCACAAGGAAATACAAAAGGAAACCGTGAATATTCGTCCACAATGTTAAGAAAATACTGGTTCTTATCTGTACTCGGAAGAGGCCCCTTGAAATCTATATTGAGACGCTCAAATGGCTGAGTAGCTTTTATGAGTCGAGTCTTATCTGGTTGGTGAAACTTGGGCTTGCATTCTGCGCATATTCTACAAGATCCAACAACCTGCCGGACATCCTCCACAGAATATGGCATATTCTTAGATTTCACAAAATGGTATAAGCGGGTAACCCCTGGGTGGCACAAGGCTTCGTGGAGGTTAAACAGTGAATGTCGATCGTGGCATGCCATCCCACAATAAGACCTGGAGAATGTATCAGAGGGAATGTTTTCTCGACCAGGACGATACACAATATCAAAATCATAGCAAGATAATTCCATCCTCCAACGCATGAACTTATCATTCTTTATCTTATTTTTATGCTGCTTATCAAACATATAGCTCACTGATCGTTGATCTGTCTTTATAGTAAAATGTCTGCCTGTCAAATACTGTCTCCAGTGGCGAACTGTTTCAATAATAGCCTGGGCCTCCTTCTCAATAGAAGCATGACGACATTCGGGTCCCTGAAGGGTTCGGGAAAAGAAGGCTACCGGACGTCTTGCCTGGGTGAGGACTGCAGCAATTGCTACATCCGAAGCATCGGTCTCAACTTCGAAGGGTATGGATTCGTCAATCGCCCTCACCACTGAACCTTCAATGTCTTGCTTAAGAAGATGGAAAGCTGCTTCTGCTTCCCTTGTCATGGGAAATGTAGTAGTGGCACACAGTGGGCGGATCTTGCTTGAGTAGTCATATATCCACTGTGAATAATAGGCAAAGAAGCCAAGGATGCGTCGGAGCGATTTCATGTCCCGAGGCACAGGCAAATCCTGTAAGGGTCGGAGTCGTTCAGGATCCGGGCGCATTTCCCCTCCTTCCACCACATATCCGAGAATACTGAGCCTGTTAGTTGAAAAGATGCATTTGTCTTCATTGTAAGTTATATTCTTTCTTTTCGCAGCCTCAAGAAATTTTGTGAGATTAGCATCATGCTCTTCCTGAGTCATGCCGCAAATAGTAATGTTGTCTAAGTAAGCAAATGTTCCAACCAATTCTTCTTCTTGGATGAATGAATCCACGATACGTTGGAAGCAAGCCACTCCGTTGGTGACGCCAAAGGGAACCCGAGCAAACTGATAAAGGCGTCCACAGGCCTCAAACGCGGTGTATGGCTTATCTTCATTTCTGATGGGGATTTGATGATACGCACTACGGAGGTCAATTGTACTAAAAACACGGTATTGAGCAATCTTGTTAACAGTGTCATCTATACGAGGCAGAGGATACCCGTCAAGAAGTGTAAATTTGTTGATAGTTTCTGAATAGTCCACGGCTAAGCGTTTCTTGTGAGTTTCGTTCTTAACGACAACAACCTGTGCACGCCAAGAGGAGTTACTGGGCTCTATAATACCTTCCTTCAACATCCTTTGAATTTCCTTTTCAATGAATTTACGATCATCGGGAGAGTACCGGCGTGATCGAGCAGCAACAGGATAACAATCAGCTGTCAAGTTGGCAAACAGTTCTGGAGGGTCAACACATAGTGTACTGAGTCCACAGATAACAAGAGGAGGCAAACTACCTCCATATGTCAGTGTAACACTATCATGCAGTCCCTGAAAATCCTGGCCCAAAACTATATCTGAACACAGCTGAGGGAGTATGGACAGACGCACATCTTGGTAGCACCGACCGTTTACTTTGATATTGACTCGACAGAACCCTGATGTCTGAGCGGTGAAGGAAGTAGATGCCATGGAAACATTGCCTTGGGTGTGATGTACACTTAAGGAATGGCACTTAACGAGGTCGGGATGGATAAAACTTTCTGAACTACCACTATCCATAAGGCCATCCAATTCCACTCCATTGAGCGTGACCCTCACAACCGCCTTTGATAACACCCCTGGGGCAGCGGCAGAAGACACAGCCGCTAGCGTTGCCTGATCAGAGGAAGTTGCACAAGCACCAGTAGCTACTGATGAAGTACTACGGCACACCTTAGCAAAATGACCCTTTTTCTGGCACTTATGACACACAGCCTCTCGTGCCGGACATTTTACACGTGGGTGTTTTAAAAACCACAAAAGAAACATTTAACACCCGTAGCAGCCATTACAGTTGTGGGTTCCACTTCACCGGTATTCTGATTGGATGAGGCAGCACCCAATGAACGGGAGGGTTGAATAACACAATAAGATTCTGAATTTCTTTGGGCTGAATCAAGAGATCTCGCCTGATCAAACATGGTAGCTAAATCTAAAGTCTTATTCTCTAATAGACGTTGTCTGATCAGTGGTGACTGCAGGCCGCTAATGAAGGCATCCCTGATGGATTCTTCGCAATGTTGAGTTGCTGTTACAGCCCCAAAGTTACACTCTTTACTTAACGTTTTCAGAGTCAGAAGGTATTCATCTAAGGACTCTCCGACCTGCTGGCGGCGAGTTGCAAGACAATGGCGTGCAAACACTTCATTAGTGGGCTTTACGTACTGTGACTGTAAAGTACGGATAGCCTCATCATAAATGGTACACTCTGATATAGTTTCGTATAGTCTTGGTGAGACAAAATTTGTAAGCAGACTCATCTTATCCAGATTATCCTGTGGTAGAGCTCCCAGGAAGTTTTCGAACGTCTTCAACCAGTGTTTCCATTGTTGTGCCGCCGTGGGTGAACTGGGATCCGAATCCAGCCTCTCTGGTCTCAGCAAACGCTCCATTCCAGTGTCGGCCTCAGCGCTCTTCTGGTTCAATCCAACCAGGTAAGTTTTGTGAGAATAAATTATTGTTGTAGTAATCAACAATAAACCTTTTTGATCGGCTTTATTCTCACAGAACCCATACGCATATCTACAACAACATAAATATACATACGGTAAGAATAACAAAATACAATAACTTGTACACATAATACTGAAGGCAAACTCCATACTCTAATCCCAATTACATTCCTAATACAGTATACTACATACCATTACTGTTCCAGCACGACCCTCCACGGAGCACGCGGCATACGAGTCATCACCAGCCACCGAGTCATCACTAGCCACCGACCCCCATACACAGTGCTGCCACATCCGCCCAATCTCCGTTGCCGCCAATCACAGTACGGCACTTCATTATCACAACAGCATGTCAACATTCCATACGGGCACGCACCACTTCCGGATCGTGATGACTTAATGTATTCTAATAATTTCTCGATTTATGCGCATTTATAGATAAACACAATTCCCCAATCCAGTCGTCGTTTACGAGAGCGAAGGAACGACCTGTGTGGTTGTTTCTGGCTCGTGGTTTGAAAGTTTATTTTTTATTTTTGCACGGCCACGCACGTACCTGCACGTACTCGTGCGTGTGCGTGTGCGTGCGCGCGTGCGTGCTCCAAAACTCCAAAACTATAAAACCCAGTCGCCTGAAACTTTGCATGCATACGAAGAAAACTCGAAAGAAGTGCAAGAGTGAAAATTGTGTGTTTGGGTTATTTGGAACATCCATTTTGATGATGATTAAAAGCATTATTTAATCATTTCCTTCATCAGGCGCTCCTTGGCCACCTCGCTCTCTGGGTCTTCAGGCATTTCCTGGGTAACCTCACTGGGGTCTGAAGCCGCCATGTTTTTTTTTGGCCTGCTACACCATGCCTTGACTTGGAACAGGCCACAACGATTTCTTAACTATAGTTTTTTTCTTCACTTTCCTCTATCGTATTGAATGCCTGGTCATCACAGCGATGAATCGTATACATCGCTTTTGTAAGTACGATGATTTTTCAAATTCGGAGGTTGGAGTGATTTCATGCATTACTTGATACGATTTTCCACGATCTACTCTCATGGACGAATTAAAGTATATCATCGAAATATTATTTCGGTTGTTTGGATCGGATATAGTCTGGACTAATAAGTGTTGAAATCTGTTGTTAAATCTGAGAATTTAAAGCAACAACGAGTCTTATAACAAAGCTGATATATCTATTTGATTTAAGCAAGCAAGTCAATGTACCCTCCTCCATGCACACACAATAAAATATGTAATTTCCATGGTATTAAACTTATCTTTTTCCACTGTTTGGAGAATTACATTGAGTGAACAAA
>NC_140963.1:26786022-26798522 GCF_056783735.1 Eptatretus burgeri
ATTATATAATAATTATTTAACTGAAGGTCATTCAGGGAAAATCCATTTTCAATCCTTAGTAATATTAGGAACCACACATACTGAATATATATATATATATATATATATATATATATATATATATATATATATATATATATATATATATATATATGTGTATATATATATATATATATATATATATATATATATATATATATATATATATATATATATATATATATATATATGTGTATATATATATATATATATATATATATATATGTGTATATATATATATATATATATATATATATATATATATATATATATATATGTGTATATATGTGTATATATATATATATATATATATATATATGTGTATGTATATATATATATATATATATATATATATATATATATATATATATATATATATATATATATATACACACACACACACACACAATTTGGTTCCTACAATACTTTAAATATTAAATTTAAATAATAAGATATTAAATAATCTTATGAAAAACCAAATCGATTTGGATTCATGATTGTTGAAGTGATATGATTGAGAAAATGCATCTTTTCTATCTCTTATAAGCTGTGGATGATGTTGCCATTATGTGGAATTATCTGCTGTCCTTGCTCAAGGATAAAACTCATTACATTTCGTCACCCTCATAACAAAAGTGCCGAAGTAATTTTTTTCCAGTTTTTGAGATTTTCTGCCTTCGTCATCTATAGCCACGCCGTAATCATAATTGCGGGTATCAAGATTTGTTTCATTTAACAACTCTGTGCACAAGAAATGGTGAATAAATATTTGTTGATGAAGAATTGCTGCAGTTTTTTGTGTTTTTCTCAAAACTGGAAAAAAGGACTTGGGCACTTTTGTTATGAGGGTAACGATTTCTTACGCAAAGCAGTTATATTTTGTGTCGAATGAAGTACTCGTCTTGCTGGTGAACGCTGGTGTCTATCTGCATCGACAGACATATACAACATTGGATGGAATCAACAGGATGTTGATTGAGGATGCTAACTGCTGTGGGAAGTAAGGAGAAGCTAACGTTTTGGGCTTTAAGGCTTTGTTCGAGCAAAAAAAGGAGGGTTCGCACCCAAAACCTCAGCTTCTCCTTGCTTCTCTTGGTGGTTAACATTCCTCAATGAACGTAATGGTGATTTTGTCGATTTATATTCTGTACCTCGTATTCAACTCAGGAGAACGTCCACTGTTCATCTCTGAAGATCAGGAATGCAAGTCCCAATTTGCAGGAATAAATTGAAGATCTCATGCTTAAACACACATTGATAACTTGTCGATAACCATTGTCTGTGGAGCCCTCCGTATCAATATGTTTCCAGACTATATGGCGTAGGATTTTGCAAAAATCATTCCTGTTACCCAACCAGTCAGGCAGTATTTCAAAATGCCATTTGAAGCAGCAAAAGCTTCTCATGTGAAATTTTATTTTGATTAAATGTTTCCATGGATTTAAATTGGAATATGACAAAAGAATCCACACCCGAACGCCTCGTATGACACATTAATGGATTGTTTCCATGCATTTGACACAGCTTGTTGAAACACACCAGTTAAACAATTTATAGGGTCTTGTTCCAAGCAAGGAATTTTTATATTGAGTTTTGAACTCCACAAGCCACTACCAAGCCTTACCCTTAGGCTGCCTATGTTACCCCCCCCCTCCACTTTTCCTACCTGAAACTTCTCTTCACACACAAAGTACATTTGTTTTCTGTATTTGTCCATCCAGTTCCTTCTACCCCCCACCTCTCTCAGTTTGTAGACTGTCCACCCTCTATTGTTTAGCTTTTTCATGAGCTTCATTACATTGAGAATATATGCCGTCCAGCTTGAGGGAGAAATAAAACATGTGTGGCACTTGCTGACAACTGCCGACATGTTGTTAAAACAGTGGATTCCTCAGGCCTTTTGCAAATTGCTTTTCCACACAATTTTTGCCAATGTACTTTCCTTTTATATTCTGCAATCCCAGTGTTATTAAATAAAGACGAGATAAGGGGCCATCTTCTTCTTCTCCTTCTCTCCCCTATATAAGGGGTGAGGTCCGATAGCACGAAGCTTCTGCCCTGCCTTGACCATAATACTCCTCCACCCCTCTCTGTCCTCAGCCAACTCCCTCCAATCTCCAACCACCTCGACCTTACGGATATCCCTCCTCACACAATCCATCCATCTCAACCATGGTATACCTTTCTTCCTCCTACGTTGCTCCATCAACCCATCTGCTCTTTTTGCCATTCTCTCTTCCCACATCTGCACCAAGTGTCTAGCCCATCTCAGCTGGTATTTCACCCATGTCTGCATAAAGCTCATCTGCACACCAATCTCCTCCCTCAATTTATCCATCCTCCTATCCACCCTCTTCACTCCCACAATCCTCCTGACTCAGTTGTTCTTGCAAACCTGCAGCTTCTGTTGTTGTCTGTCAGTGCCAACGTGCCCAGACTGTAAAGGTAGGCCAGCGTTACACACGACATCAGAACTTTCCCTTTCAATTTCCATGACATCTTTGTGTCTGCCATTAATTCCTCCAACCTCATCCATACATTCGCACCCACCCGAATCCTCCTCCGCACCTGTGTCTCAGACTTTGTATCCCCAGACACTGTTCCTCACAGATACTCAAACATATTTTCCTGCCTCCTTCCCTTCTCACCTGATAGTCATTCCTTTAATTTGCTGCTCGACCCACATCACCTCAATCTTCTCCATACTCATCTTCAGCCCATGCTTCCCAAATGCCTCCTTCCACCTCCACAGTACTTCCTGCATCTCCTGCCTGTCCACCATAACAGCCAGATCGTCCGCATACAGTATCCTCCCCATACTACCCCTCAAGCTCACCTTCCTGCTTACTAGATCTATCACCATGCCAAACATGAGTCGGCTAAGAGCGCTTCCCTGTTTCAAACCAATAATCATGCTGAACTCCTCAGACATCCCAGGACCAACAAAAACTCTTCCCTTCGTTCCCTTGTACATCGCTTTCACTAATCTGACTTCTGCTTCTGGCACTCCCATCCATCTTGGTGTCACCATCACAATCTCTCTCAGGACAGTGTTGTTGGCCTTCTCCAGGTGCACAATTCCCAATGTCATCTCACCTTGCACTTCCAATGTTTTCTCCACCAGCTGTCTAAGTGTGAACATACCATCCATCACCCCCCTACCCTTTCTAAACCTCTGAGGCTCTTCTCCAATCTCCACACTCTTCCTTATCCTCCCGTCTCTCCAGCACCTTCATTACATGACTTTGGAGCGTAATGCCCCTGTACTTCCCTGGATCTTGATCATCACCCTTCCCCTTCCATTTTGGCACAATCAACCCTGTCCTCCACTCCTCCAGAATTGAACCTTTGCTTGTTCAAATATTCAACAGCCTCTTTGTCAAACTGACTCCGACTTCTTCCCCTACAAGTATCATCTCTGCACACACCTCCTCAATGCCTGGCACTTTTCCCTTCTTAATCCTTTTAAATTACATTTGCATTTCCTCCTCTCTACGTAACAGAGATTTCTACATCCACCAACTCCACTTTCCCCTCCACGTAACATGGTAGCTCCAGCTCGCAGTTGCTTCCTTCCCGGTTCAACAGCTCTTTGAAATATCCTTCCCACACCTTCAATACTGCTCCTCCCTCTCTCACTGGCCTCCCACCACCATCCTTGATCACCCCCCCGACCCCTCATGTTCTTTCCTCATTCCTGGCATGAGCTAATTTAACTATCATCTTCCTCCAACCATTTGGATAGAAGATGCTTAGCAGGCAGACACGAGCGGGGGAACAGTCGAGCCGGGCTGTGTTGCACAAGCGTGAGCGCGGGCGTACTTTGCCCGCGGCTCCCCTTTATTACGTACTCGGCACACGCACAAGCCGGGCGACTACTGCATTCCTACAACGCCTCAGGCGGCGCGCACTCCTTATATTCCTGGCAGACACGATGACCACGACGACCCCTCCTCCCATCATCATGCCCCGCCCTGCATGCCCGCAGGCTATACCACACTCCTCCCTCCTAAAACTATGATTATTAAATGATCACCATCATAATAAGCATAAACAGCACGAAGGACTACGGTATAACAGTAGACAAGGCACAAAAAAGAAAACAGCGAAGTATAACAGCACATCACATCATATAATGCATGGAAGCGAGCTAGTGGAGCTGCCACGGCCAGGTTCCGAAGACGGAGGTGCACACAGCACCTCCCAAACTCTGGCCGCGTTACCGATATGAAGCAGCAAGGCGAAAAGCACAGCAGCCCTATACAGCGGAAACGCCCCCAGGCGGCTCATGCTGACATGGCCCTTGGCGAGGCCGCGGCGATCTCCCGAGCAAACCTCCCCCGGCACCATCAAACGCCTCCGGCCCACAAGGCGGCACCCCTCCCCCAGGCAGACCTGAAGCAGATAAACATTCCGAGGCCGGAAGCCCGCTGTCTGGAAGCCGTGGCGCCAGCGCCAGACTCGATTGACCTTGGATGGGGGCGCTGAACAGCGCCGCTGGCTGGACGCAACCAATGCTCCATAACAACCCACGCACCACAATCAGTTGAGATGCCAACGCCAGTCTAAACGGCCTTGAGCGAACACAGAGAGCTGCGCCCCCGGCGCCAGGCACGTCTGACCTTGCCGCAACCAGAGGTGGGGGTAACGCCGACCAGCGCACCAGTCCTGGCTCCGAGTCGATCTCCGAGACCCACACGGCAGTTAGACGGTAGCAATTCCATTTAAACCACACTTCAACCATAGGCTCGTTATAAATCACTAAGAACATCATTTGAGCCATTGCAAACTCATTTTTCCGTACAGCGCGTTCTTTCGACAAAATCCCTGCACATGACAAAGCAACTACCCGCGGCCCGGGGCAATGGGAGGCCAACCCAACCTTTTTATTCGCCACCACCGCTCCCAAAGCCACCACCTCACATTGGCCATACTGCAAAACCCATCGATTGATCTCCGCCAAACCCACTCTCACACAGGAACTGTTGGCATTTATTTCAACAACGCTAAACTGCATCACTAGAGCAAGGAAAAACAAATATGCAATGAACAGCAACCCACAACCCACATCACGAGTCCGTCTCTTGGTTGTTGACTCGATGTTGTGACTCGCGACTTCCTTTAACGCCACGGGCTCACCGCAACCCTTTGAAGCTGCCAGAACAACACCGGCGCACCTCGCACCATGAACGCAGCCGACGCGCGAGAGCTCATCGCGAGAGCTGGCACGGCTCCTGCTGCTCCCGAACCGCACACCATCGTTGCAGGCAGCAACGAACGGCCGCTCCCGTTGCATCGACGCGGCTCCCGCCGCCAGAACCTCGCCCTCGGTACCCGACGAAAGCATCGAAGAGAGCACCGGCACACCTGGAGGTACGAACTGGAGATCCAGCCCGAGCTGCGCCAGCCAGTCCCGACCCAAAAGGGCGGGCCCCTCCCCTCGCACCACGAACACCGAGAGCCGGGCGCGTCGACCTCGGTAGCGCACTGAGACGTCGGCCCTCGCAAGCGGTGCAATCGCTTCACCGGTGTACGTGTACAGCGACAAGGCCGTCCAGACTAGGCGAACACCGCGAAGACCACGAGTCGCCTGCTCGCCCATGACCGACACTGCAGCTCCGGTGTCCACGCAAAACACGGTCGGCTCGCCATTCACTTCGACCTCCACCATGAACGGCGTCGTCATCTCCGGACCAACGGAAAACAGACTCAACCGTGGTTGCATCTCCTGCTCCGGCCCGCCGGCATCGCCATGCCCCGGCTGCAGGCCGATCTCCAGGTCACTGGGGTCCTCCCGCACCTCGTCATCCAAGACCCCAACGGAGGCCCCCGCCATCCGACACACACGCTTCAAATGTCCCACCTTGTGACAATGCAAACACACGGTGTTCTTATACGGGCACATTCGTCGCAGGTGCGGACCCCCACACCCCCAGCACCCCTGGAAATCCACCTCGCTCCCGGTGCGACCGTGCTGCGGTGCGCGCCCTCGTCCCGCACCGCCAGACGCGCGTGCGACCTGCGGCACCTGAGCCATCGCGCGGACCCCGGGCTGCGCGACCTGTGGCGCCTGGGTCATTGCGTGAACTCCGGGATGTGTGACCTGCGGCATCTGGGTCACCGCGTGGACCTCGGGACCAGCCGACATGCCCCAGCTGGAGCTACTCATTGCGTCCTGGCCAGCGATGGTGCGGACATCCGTGAGCGTCTGCTCGACAGATGAAGCAGTCCCGACCGCCGAGTCGAATGTGACGTCGGTCAACCGCAGGATGGCTGCTACCATCTTCGCGTCTCGCAGACCAGAAATAAAACGATCTCTGAGTCGTGCCGGACGCTCCTCTGCCGTGAACTTGCAAAGCACAGCCGAATGCTTCACCCGTGCTACGAAGTCTGCAACGCGCTCCTCGCCACCCTTCGCGAGGTGATCGAACTGGAACCGCGCGAGCTGCAACGACTTCTCTGGCGCCAAGTGGGTCTTCATTTTCGCCACGATGTCCTGAAACGATAGCCCGTCATCACTGGGCTTATTTGGAGCCACCAAATCACTCAGCAGCCGGTAGTGCTCCGTTGATAGCGAGGCGAGCAAGATCGACTTGCGTTTCTCTTCATCATCTACATCATTCGCGCGGAAGTAGCAACCCAACTGTTCAGAAAACAACTCGAAGTCATCTCCCCCGAAAATGGGCGCCGTGCCCCGACCTTCTGCCATGCTCGTGCCGGCGAGACCCTTGGCTCCGTAGCCTGGAACCGCACGGGTTATTCGCTGCCGCCCTGCACACGCCGATCCGAAGATCCTCGTCAGCCAACTGTGGTGTCGTGGATAGAAGATGCTTAGCAGGCAGACACGAGCGGGGGAACAGTCGAGCCGGGCTGTGTTGCACAAGCGTGAGCGCGGGCGTACTTTGCCCGCGGCTCCCCTTTATTACGTACTCAGCACACGCACAAGCCGGGCGACTACTGCATTCCTACAACGCCTCAGGCGGCGCGCACTCCTTATATTCCTGGCAGACACGATGACCACGACGACCCCTCCTCCCATCATCATGCCCACAGGCTATACCACAAATGCCTGGCACTTTTCCCTTCTTAATCCTTTTAAATTACATTTGCATTTCCTCCTCTCTACGTAACAGAGATTTCTACATCCACCAACTCCACTTTCCCCTCCACATAACATGGTAGCTCCAGCTCGCAGTTGCTTCCTTGCCGGTTCAACAGCTCTTTGAAATATCCTTCCCACACCTTCAATACTGCTCCTCCCTCTCTCACTGGCCTCCCACCACCATCCTTGATCACCCCCCCGACCCCTCATGTTCTTTCCTCATTCCTGGCATGAGCTAATTTATCTATCATCTTCCTCCAACCATCCTCTTCCAACTTTATGTACACATCCTCCTTTATATTATTCCTTGCCTTATTGACAGCTCTCCTTGCTGCTTTCTTCTTATGCAAATACAGGTGCAGCAACCCCACATCTGGCTGCCTCCCTCTGTCCTTGATCTTCTCTATCCTCTTCCAAACTCCCTTTTTACCAACTGCCTGCGCTACCTTCTCCATCCACCGTATCTAGTTTCTATCCCTTGATGATGCACCCTTTCCTGATGTTCTCCCATACAAACTTCTGCAATTCCCCTAAATGCCTCTCTGTACATCTACTCTTCCTCCAAACCTTCTGCTCCTTTGTTAAGTTGCTCATATATTTATTAATAGCACAAGTATCATTGAATGGTTCAACTTTGGTTTCCACCACCCCCTTCCCTGTTGTAAAATATTGAATTTATTGTCCAAATAACAAATGCAACAGTAACTCCTTCATTTCTTAATTGGTTGATTCGTATTGTCCATTGCAGACTCCTCTGCATTTCAAGGAAACTTCAAAGTGCCATTGACCTCAAAAAAACATGAATTTGTTAAATTGCTTCACCTGGTTTTGGGAGATGCACTCAGGTGCTGGATTTGTACTTGTCCTTTCCACCTTGTGTCATGTATGGAAGTGCACCATTCACTTACCACATTGTTTTTCTTTAGGATTTCCTTTTGTATTTTGGTATCATCGTATGGCGGACCCGGCATCTCGGGGGAACCACGAGGGAGGGCCGTCTCAGGTTCCTCTCTGGACTCACCGGGAATCGCAGGCTGTTGTCGCACATGAATAACTTTGTGTCGTGGTGGGTTGCTAATTGACCATGAATGCCAATAACTTTACCACGTGACCCAGCGTCCTCCGTGTGACAACCGTTTACCTATGAACACATGATCTCCTTATCAGGGAATTACGCCCTCGATGCGAACTTGCATTACTTACGTACTTACTATTTCAGGTGCAGTTGAGTGAAACTGCCAAGTACGCACCGACTATTTAACATATTTTTGGGAATTGCATCCCAGCTTAGCTGGAGTGCGGGTCATGCAAGCTCGACCAATGGAGGAAAAGACAAAAACGAGCTGGGTTCATTTCTAATGAACACATTTATTTATCAAAGCGAGGAAAGTTATGTGGCACAGTAATGGGGTTCATTGTAAATGTACAGTAGGACAAGCGAGGAATTTGTGGGGTGTGGTGAAAGTCATGTAATATTTACAAAAGAAGAAGAAGACAGTGCAGAGTTATCATGAATATTCTTAAACAGTCTAAACTTATGCTATGACAGGCACCATCATATATACACACAAACCCAAGAAAAATAGAGATAGAGAGCAGTTGAGGATTAGCAACCTCTCAATACCTGGTATGGTCGGCGGACCTGCACAACACAAATTACTCAAGAAAGGGTCGGAGGGAGAAATACTGAGGGTGTCTTGGGTGCGTGGGTGAGAGGTGCAAGTGTAATGCAATGTGGGGTGCAGCGTGGTGTAAGAGGAAGAATGTGAGGTGCAGGTCAGTACGGTTTGCTCTTGTGTTCACTCTTGGGTTCGTTCTGAAAAGAACATTTGGTTGGGGCTTGCCCATGTTGATTCCTCTTTTGTTGTACAGTAGATGATAGATGGATGGTAGAGAAAGATGTGTAAGAGAAAAGACCTTATCGTAGTTTTGTGAGAATCTGTACGTGTAACTGTTGCTGTGGGATGCAGCCTGAAAGAGTGACAATATAATGCGATCAGCCCTGGCTCGCAGCAGTAACGCGTGATCCCACGCTTGGTCATGCTGACTTGCAGTGCCCCTCGCTCAATGCCAACATTTGTCCTTCCACACCGCCTGTCTCGCCGGCGAGGTCCAATGTCTGGCAAGGTCTGGTGAATTCTGCTTCTGGCTCATTCCGTCATTGTCGTCTGCTCCTTGGGGAGTTCCGTCCCCTGGCGATCCTCTCTCTCCTTGGTGATCCTCTCCTTGGAGATTCTGTCTGAAGGCGATTCTGTCTCAAATGAGCCGCGTTTACTCTTTTTATGAGCCCTGGACAAGGGGAGGGGCCAAAATAGGATTAAATGAGGCTCTTTGTGAAATGAAGCTTCCCCATTGGTCCATAGCGGTCGTAGTCATGCCCCGCCAGGCCCCAAAGCCAAAATATGGTTCAGTCGCTCACCGACAGTGCCACACGTCAGAGTTCCGACATTTACATGGGGCCATGGTTTTTGGAGGTGCTGTCTGGCCCTGAACATGCACTTGCCTCCTTTCAAACAAGGGATGTTGGGGAAATCCCTGCACTACCCGTAGATCCTTCAACGAGCTCCAGCACACGCCCTTGCTTCGAGTTATGCCCCATAATAATCTGACGGTTGTCTCCTCAGCATCCCTAAGGCTGTGCTGAGTGTTTGAAAATTTGGCAGTTGTGGCGGTTGTAGAGAAGTATGAGTACATTGCAGCCAAGAGGTGGAAATTCCTTGTAACGGTATTGTCAATAACGGGCGTGTTTGCAATTATAATTTAAGCTTGGGTTGCTGCGGAGATTTTTGGTCGTCATATGAAGTGGTTGTGGTGAACTTGGTGCACTATGGTGAGCAGAATGAAGGTCTGAGGTGAGACGGCAGTTGAGAATTGGCACGCAGTTTTGAATGGAAAATTGGCACGCATATGCAAATGAGGTGCTCGCAGTGCGCTCACTTGGTCCCCATCATCGTTGCTGAATTACATGTGTGCTTGCTTGCATGTTTCCTGTGAGAGAGACAAAAGAGTGGAAGAAGTGTAAAGTTTGAAGATTAAGGAGACAAAACTAAAAGAGCCCTACACAACGCATCTTTCCCATTTACCCACTCGACATATGGGACGGACTAACTCGAACACATACCATTGAAATAACTGCCTTAGGATTGCTTTATGTTGTGTGCCGTTGCCTCGGAGGTATGTGGTTTTACAGAACCGCAACAACATTTAGTCTTGTTGACATCCACCCTGACTTGAAAGTTGACATTGCCCTTAGGCATTGGTTGAGTATTTATCTTCGATGCGGCATCAAAACTCATGGAAGAGCAAGTTGACACAGGGTGAAAAGGCAATGGACACTGATATTGGAGGCAGTGGGGACAACAGTGAGACACAATTAAGGGAATAAAGAAACATGAAGAGGAGAGAGAGGAGTGGAGGAACTGATAACCTGCAAGTAAGAGGGTTGCATTTGAGAAAGGGATTGGGGGTGTAAGGGTAATGGTGGAAGTGAAGATTACAGGTCGGGATGGGGGTGGGGGGGTTGGGGAGGATACATGACATGGTAGTGCACGGCATGCTTGAAACCCTGGAGGGAAGAGTGGGATTGAATGGTTTCATCACAGCCATTCCAAAAACCACAGAAAAGATGAGCAAAATGTAAAGTAAGCCTGGATTTTGATAATTTAACCCAAAGGGGATTACTTAAAGAATGCATCCATATTCGAGTTTCTGGAGAGAGTTGGATGGCTGAGAGGGTTGAGGGTGCAAGACCAGAAGATAGAAGCCACTGACCTACTTGCGATGACAGCAACAGACATTGTGCTTTAGCCTCCTTGAGGAAGATGTAGTAATGTTGACAGCTTTACTTTCCACAGATTCTAGCAGAGACATAAGTGATGCTGGTGTGCCAGAAAACAGAGAAGAGCAGTATTCAATTGATCCTGCTAAATAAAAAGGCACTGTATGCCATCATTAGTTTGGATTTTCCAACAACGACTTGGAATGACAAAGGATGCTCAGTCTGTGCCTGGCTTTGGAGGCCAACTTGGTGATGTGGTTCACTCAAGAGAGGTTATGGCTTATGGTGAGGCCTAGATGTTAGAGACTGAACTTCTTCTCATGGCTTATGATGAACATAGAGAGATGGGCTCATTTGATGATCCTTCTGGAGTGACTATGAGATCATGAGAATTTCCAGGATTTAAAGACATCTTTCTGTTTCTCATAATAACATCCAATCAATTCCAGATCACCAGAGAGTGAGACAGCTGCTTCTGCCTGTCATTATTGGGATCCCGGGGTACTGTATGCCATAATGCGGAGTCATGTGTGAAATGGAAGAGTTTTCTAAAGCATTGGAAAGGTCGTTTATGTATATGAGGAACAAGACTTGGCCCAAAACACTACCTATGGTCATTCCAGCCACCATTGGGAAATGGGAGCAGCTGGTTCCATTGATAACAGCACTTTGAACCTTTTTCTGTTCTTGGCCTGTTCCTAAAAACAAAAATAAGGAGCTTGCTCGGTTACCTGTCAGAAAGGGCATCCATCGGTTGTTGCATGATTCTCTTCCAGCTTTATCTGTTCTTACGTTGGGTTGTGTGATGAGTGAAAGATTTGCGTCTCTGCAACTCCTTTCTAATTAATATAAAGCGATGAAAACAGGATCAAAATTGAAAATCTGAGAGCAACCATAAGCTTCGAATCCATTTCAGATGATTTTCCATCTTTTTTGGTGATTTCAATTTCCACCACCTCAACATAGCTGATGGTTTAATAACAACCAGCAGGGAGTGCCACCTAAAGCTTTTTGTAAGGTCATACAATCTGTCAATTTTTCACACTTGTCGTTCAGCAAATGAACTGCTTGGCCCATTGATGCTGAATTGTTCCTTCGACATATCTCACTTTTCCTTTGCTTCATTGCACTTCTCAAATTTATGAAAGTTCCTCTTGAATAACTGATTTCAAAAGGTTTAATAAGCCCTACAGTCCCTTGATGTGCACAGGTTGATTGATCTGGTTTGTTGTTTGCTCATTCACTCAAGAACTGGTCAAACGTTCCTGCTTGAGATATTAACAGCTCCTGTTGGTGCTTGGATATCATTGGTATTCACTAAAGAAGGCTATGGCAAGGTGTGGGTGAGGGGGGGGGGTGAGGGGAGAGGAGAGTGGGGGGTGGGGTTGGGGGGGTGTTTGCTTCTTTCCCATTACAGAGAGGTTAGTGGGTCTATTGGACTTCCACCGGTTATTACCTGGCCTTGCACTCCTTGACCAATTCCACAATCTGTCTCTTTTTCGCCCCAACCCATTTTAACATCAGAGCTATTAAAATCATCATTTTTATAATTTGGATTATTGACAGTAAATGAACATTCTG
>NC_140963.1:26808522-26816022 GCF_056783735.1 Eptatretus burgeri
CGTGAGCTTCAGCAATCCCTGTGGACAAGCACATCATCCCCACCCACAAAACCCACATGACTCCCCCACCCCATTGGCCTTACATGTGACACCTGCATTTCTAACACTTCGCCGACCATGACCTTCCCTGTTACCACACCATGCCCAATAAAAAAAACAATGTGTGCACCATACATTTCACTTCTTCACTTAAAACAACTCACACAGCACTTCTCACCCGATCCACGCACCAGCCATTGGACAGCCACTTGTGCCCGCTTTGTTACCAATTACCCACTGTCCCGATTGTCACTCTAAAACCCAGCAGAACTTACAAACCCATGCCAATTTTCCCACAAATCATTTTTTTTTTTTCACCAAAGGAGGGCACTTTGCCACAATATCAGCAGCCGAGCATGGCCGTATATGCTCAGCCCAATCTAGTCTCCCCGACCCCCGACAGTGATCTCCGGACCCGACCTATGAAAGGGCATCTCGGATAGACCTGGCGGTTCAGCAGGAGGATTCACCCCCTCCGAGTCTAAAAGTCTATTGAAGGGTCCCTCCATCGCCGGGTACCGGCAATATCGTTGCATGTGTCCTCTTCGCCCGCACCGGAAACAACTCCCCATAAAAGGCCCCCATGGGTATCGGTGTAATGTCTCTTCCGGTTCCGGACCCCCTCGGCCATAATCGAATTGCTCTATTGGCTGGGCTGGACCCCGCCGCTTTGGCGCACCAACTACCGAATTACCCCTTATCAAACTTGACAGTTTCTGGCAAATTTCCTGAAACATTTGGGTAATGCCAATTTCTCCCAGCCCCCCTCCCTGATCCTGGATCTCCGCCTGTCGGACCGTCACCGATGGCCTCTCGGGCACCCGACCCGGCCGCCTCCACGAGGCCAGCCTGGCTGCGCACTCAGCCGCTCGGTGAACGGTGGGTGGATCCTGTAGCTCCACTTGCGCTCGGACCTCAGGGTCCGGAAGAGCAGCTAAAAATTTCTCTAGTGCCAGTCTATCCCATGCCTCCACTGTAAGGTCCCGATACGCGATCCTGACTGATTGGTAAATGTCCTGTGCCAGCTCCTGCACTGTCTCACCCGGCTTTAATCTGCGGTGCTGGAGCTGAGCCCGCACCAGATCACAGTTTGCCGCGAACCCAAACCGACGGCTCAACGCCTCGCAAATGTGGGAGCTGGTCAACATCCCCTCCGCGATCACGTTTAACACATCTGCGGCTGGTCCCCGCAACGTTGCCACCAAATTCCCTGTACGTTCCTGCTCATTCCACCCGTTTAGTCGGGAAATGCACTCAAATTGCGTCAGAAAAGCTTCAACGCTCCCTAACCCGTCGAAATTTACCAGGGGGATCACTTTTACGGTGGCCCGCTTCTCAGTTTCTCCCTTGTCCGAATCCAGCCCAGGGATCAAACACGCTTGTGGCTGCGTATCCAATTTCGGAGCCCACTATGGCCAAAGATGTTTTGTGGTGAGGGTCTCATTGGTCAATTTTGCCTCCTGTTCCAAACGTTGAATGGACCGATTCACCTCTTCCCGCAGGATCTTCTGGGCCCGCACAACCTCCTCCAAGGCTCCGTCGCGAGTTTGTAGCTGCTCCTCAACCAACCCGGACACTCTACTTAGAAAAGACGGCTCTACCAGGCCTTTATCCAAGACTTCATCTTGGCTCATAATTTTATCTTGTTCGTCCAAACGAGCCTCCAATCCTTTTACCTACTCCGCCAAATTCATCCCTTGCTTCCTCAGCTCTCCCCACTCTTCAACTTGCAGCTGCATACGAGCATCCACACAGGCACGATGACGTTCCAGGCTTTCATCCACTTTATCAACCCGAATGTTCGTTGCATCAATTTTATCTACCAATTTTTTTCGTATATTTTCCCCCTCCAATGTAATTTCTACCTTTGTTTCCTCCAATCTATCCTCGAATTTACTTTGTATTTCTCCCAATTTAACATCCACACACTCCTGCATCTCAGTTTTCATTTTCTCTATCTTTCCCCCCAATTCATCCCTCATTAAATCAATCCGTGCACCCAACTGTTCCCCCATTACCCCCAATTGATCTGTCATTTCTGCCCTCTGTGTCACGAATTGATTTGCTATTTGTACCGTCATGTCCCCTATTAAACGTTCCAACATTGTCTGGATCGACATCGTGCCGGTTTCCGGCGCTGCCGGCCCCATTTCGGACGATGAAGCACGGTCCACGCTCGGAATGGGGGAGGTTCCAACCCTACCCCCGTCTCTCCCTTCTTCCTCCGACTCGCTGCCAGACACGTGGCCTTCCTCCTCAAACATCTGCACATCCGCCATGGTGCAGAAGTCCCGTTTGCCGCCAATTAATTTAAATTTGAAAAATCCCGCCAAAATTTTCCCGCGCTCGCGTGCTTTTCTGTAATAATTTTATATTCCAATTCGTGGCGAGATTTTAATCCTGGTATATAATTTAGAGGGGTTCGAACATCCAACACCCTGACACCAATGTGACGTCCACGGGACTTGAACAGTCCCGCCAACGTAGAATGAGCCGAAACGATGGAGGCGATTTATTTTTATATAACCCAAAGACGGCGGTTCTAATCGCCCAACCGCAAACGGGACGAGGAAGGTGGCACGAGTCACTTTTCACTGAGTTGATGATGTTTATTCTTTTTACTATTGACCAGAAATAACAAGACTCGGCAAGAAGAGGGATCCGGGGCGATTCGACGGGATGGTGTGGGATCGGGCGTTGGGAAAAACACAGACAATTCCAATGAATATACAGTTCTCAATCCCTCTAAGGCGCCAAGCAGACACACACACACACACACACACACACACACACACACACACACACACACACACACACACACACACACACACACACACACACACACACACACACACACACACACACCGTAGCTATCTCTGGTGGTCAGGCTGGACTGTGGTGTGGACGCAACTGTCCCTGGATCGGCGCCGGACGAGCCGGCCTTGCTCTCGCCAGGGGGGTGGGGGCAGGAGAAACCGCGGTGCTGTCGACCTCCTGGTCCTGGCCCAAGTCCGCCCACAGCCACCAGGGAACCAGCTCCCGCGCCAAGCTGCGAGCAGGAGAGGGAGGCAGGTCCACCCGCCGCCGACCCCGTATTCCGAGTCAGCAGAACCCTAGAGCCAACCAAAGCGAGGCACGAGGCTCGGCAAGGCTCCCAGGCACGATCAAGAGCACGATCAAGAGCACGATCGACTCAGCACAGCCACCAGGACGCTCTCTGCCGCCACAGGTTCCACACCAAAAAAACACGAGTGTTCTGGTTGTAATCTTCTTCTTCTTCCTTTTCGACCCCGAACAGAACCTTTTTATCCTTCTGCCCTCGTCACCTCCAATCGAGCCGTTTATTGGCCCACTGCCGTCGCCTTCTGCCAATCGTGATCACGGGGCGGAGCCATCCGCTGTACTGTCCTGTGACGTCACGGCCAGTCTTCAGAGAATACCAAAAGGGGTTTACGCAGACACACTTACCCTATCCCGTGTCCCTATCTAATTACGTGACATTTATCATTTCCCCCTTGAAGAAATGAACATTTACTAGACAACTTATCACCACTGAATTACTACTTATTACATCGAGATCCTGGTAAACTCGAACAGCATGGCATACCTAATTAAACATCCTAATTACCCTTTGAATGCATACCCCCCCTCAAACATAACAATATATATATATATATATATATATATATATATATATATATATATATATATATATATATATATATATATATATATATATATATCTCTCGCATGAGATGGCAAGGCATTTGAGAAGGCACAATCTCGAGGTGAAGAAGAAGAGGCAGTGTATATGGTGATGTACTGTATGATGCTGATTGACGCTGCGTTCTATTGGTGATCAATAAAGCTTCCGTCTTCGAAACCACGACTCAAGGTCATCTTATTACAGTGCATAAAGGTTATGTCTCAGTTGCTTCAGTTGCACAAAACTTCGGGATTTTTTTTTTTCAACAATCTTTAAAAAATCACTTATTAAAATTGAAATACAGTATATACTTGAACACTGTGTGGGGTATCATGTTCTTTGAACTCTCCATTTAGCACTGCAGTGCGGTAGACAGGAGTGCAGGCGAATCAATATGGGACAAGCATGATGGACCAAATGACATTTAATTTGGAGTCTGAACTTGATGAACTTGTGTCTTATATTTTGTGGTTGATGTTTCATTCAGGCCTTTTAAGCACTTGTTCTGTGGTCAGTCGCTGTTCAAGTGACAAATGCTCATTCCTGGCAAGACTGGGGTTTGCCTCAGCCAAATTTGGATAATTGACATCCTCAATAAGGTATCTTAGCGAGGAATTAATGTGCCAGGTTCTTGCGGCGAGACTAAGCAATGCATTGGGTTTAAAGTGGGGCCATTGCACTGTTAACGTGAATTACACGGACCATATACTCTCAAGTAATGTGAGGGGCCTATTCTCGATGCATGGCCAATTTGCTGATATTTAAAAGGAATGCTTGATCATGGTTCAACCTCTTTTGGGTCACCTGTATGAATTGATGATGACTCTACACAACTCCTTCGATCAATTTTCTTGCCTTTCCAGAGAGCAAGCATATGATCAGGTTGCCCTGCTTGGTCACTTTTCATCTTCTCTCCAAAACATGAAATCTTGGTCTGCCAGTTGATCCAGTGGCCACATGTGTTGCCAGAACACGGCGTGAATTGCTACGCTCAAAAGATCGCATTTCATAAACCTATCCTCGCCAATAATGCACGCGTGTAACCGGAATGAATAATGGGGCCGACGTGCTAGGCCGTTCGCGCCATGATGAGCGAGAACAGGAGAATGAGCTCATGCGAGTGAGAAATGATGAGCGTCGGCGATGGTTCAGGGCACCGATAGGTATATACGGAGGAGATGGGTCAGGAGGGTTCAGAGCAAGGGTTTAGTAAGGGGTTTGAAACAAGGAGATTATGAAGAGGGGCGGAGGTTGTGAGGACAGATCCGAATAGAGGAGTGCAGGATAAGAGGAGGGGGTGTGCTTTGAACAGGGTGGTGGGGAATCGCAGATCGGCGCCTCCTCTTTCTCCTCCTCTCGTCGGATGCAGCTTTGCTCATGAACCGAGCACGGAACGGCTCCCAGTCAAGGTGCTGGATCCTCCAGCTAGACCAATCACCGAAACCTGGACGGGCACATCTTACCTTGTTCTACATCGTGCACTCAATCGCAGATCCTTTAATCCCGGATCATGGGAGGTCATAGAGAGCAGGTCTCCACCAACGGTCAAACCCAGGAGAACGAAGATGAGGTAATGATGATCGTGCCGCCAGTGAGATGGTCTTTTGTTTTGCTTGTAATGCTGATTGATACCTTGAGTGTTGAGACTGCAAAGGTCCAAAAAGCTTTTTGAGACGTTTCACTTCAACCCTCGTTCCACATTTGCGAGTTATTACTGGCAACTGCACTGTTAAATTATAATGCAATTAACCATTGTAATTGCAGGTGCCGAGTTTTAAATTTATTTCAAATCGTTTCGCATTTCGGAAAATGTTTAGCGCACTTTTTTTTTTTCATTTTACTTGATACATTGTCAGAGAGATGTGTCAGTTCTTTCTGGAAGACCTTTACTGGACATAGACAGAGGAATTAAGCGATTGAGTCAGAGACTGGGGTTCGGGAGACGGGGTCGGTGAGTTCGGAGCTCCAGGAGATTATTTTGCTTTCACCAAGCACTATATACAATGCTCACAGATTTAGAATGGATCCTTGGAGGCGCCTGCGTGCCGCAGTTGTCCTGATGAATGGTTGCCTGCTGTGCCTTGGACCGTTCTGTGCGTGTTACTCAGGAAAATGCAACATGCATACCCACGATGACCCTGATCCTGCCGCGGTGCTGGGGATTGAACCCTCCCTCAACCCCCTTCAACCCCACTCTAGACTCCGATCAGTGATCTGGACAATCGCATGACTTCAAAGATAGTTATTGATGCCGGACTGACTTTGTCTAGACTCGAGACATCTTAATGCTGGCTGTCCTGACAGTGAGCCTCATTCATTCATCTACCTGGGTTGGCTGTGTTACCTTTTCTATTTGTGTCTGTCTGTCGCAGTTGATTCAAAGTGTCAGCGATTGTAAAATGAATGGGGGGTGTTGGTGGTTTGTGGATGAGCGGAAAATTCGCAAATGGGGTAAAATGGAGAAAAGGGGAAAAGTGCTCATGGAAACTTTCAAGTTGTGCAGGTAACCCTAACAAATGCTGGAATAAGTATGTTGTGCCTCTGTGCTTCCCGTCTTTGGCAGTCATAGAAATGGCATACCAAAGCCTGTTCTGAGGTTCACGTTGGCATGACATCATATAATCTCGACTTTTGAAAGCATTAAGGTGTTGCAAATTGCATATTTAAATCAAAGGATCTCCAGTGGTCTGTGTTGTCCTTCTGCAGTCCCTTGTAATATGAAACATAAAGGGTCTTAATCCAGACCTTATCAGAGAGATAAGTGAATGGAGTCACAGCAATCTCATGAACTGGAAACGGTCTTATTCGAAATGTAAAAAGATCAGTTTTGCCCACAGATTTTTACTTTCATCAGGCCCTGGGTGGATCATATGTTTTGATCTAGATATCTCCAATAAAAAAAATTCTGGGAAAACATCTGTAATGAGGACCAATATAGCAGATTGACCGTTCACATCATAGCCAATCACGGATCTATTACGCACTCCTCAAATGGAGAACACGAGAGCAGAGGGTCACATAGCTCGCACGTTCTGCTCGATGAAGAAGTTGATGAATACTCCATCCGCGAAGGAGCTGTGTGCGACAGATTGTAACTGTTAAGTGCTAATTGTAACAGTTCTCGCACATAGAGAACATAATGAGTGTACATTTTAACGGAATCTGTGAGAGAAAGCTTTAAACAATAATTGTAACTCTTATTGACAGACTGTATGTTCCTTTACATGCTCTGTCTGCATAGACTCCGATGATGCGAGGCAATCGGTGCACTCCAGGTAAATTAAATGTTCCCACTTAAAATGAGTTACGACCATTAAATGGTAGGTCGTCCTCGTAATGATCACTCCGAACATGAAACACATGATTTAGGGAAAAGGGCTGGTAGGATGGCTTGGATGTACACTCACCTCTCGGCTGTCTTGCCTGGCTTGGAATTCTGACCCAGAGTGTGTTCCATTACTAATCAGCTTGTGGAGCACTCGACAAGTGGTTTAACACACCAACGAAATGGCTGATTTAAGAAACGGCTGGCTTGGCATGGATTGGAAGCTGATTGGTAATTGGACACACCCCAGCTATAAACTGTCATCCTGGTGTTGCACGGGGAGGGTGATTCATCAATGTGTTTGCCGTTCCTCGGATAGACGTTTAATTGGGCGACCCGTCTTGCGGCATTAGTCAGTGGATGTTAAAGATCTTACGGTGTCCTTCACAAAGAGCAAGCTTGCTATCACTGGCACCCTGGAACAAATTAC
>NC_140963.1:26836022-26843522 GCF_056783735.1 Eptatretus burgeri
TAACGGACTTTGAACGTTTCGTTGTGTTATGGATAACTTATACCAACGAATGCTGAACCTGTTGTTGGACTTCACAACCTATGCCCAACGATAGTCTAACTTAGGCATAGCGCGCTGCACGCATCGCCGACGATGACGTGGCGTAGGTTATTAAAAGGCTGCCGCACAACGATTCAAATCATAACCGCCGGAGAAATGGAAGTGTCAACATCGCAGTCACACCTTGGCGATCTTGCCAGTGTA
This sequence comes from Eptatretus burgeri, assembly GCF_056783735.1. Taxonomy (NCBI): domain Eukaryota; kingdom Metazoa; phylum Chordata; class Myxini; order Myxiniformes; family Myxinidae; genus Eptatretus; species Eptatretus burgeri. The sequence continues at coordinate 26,836,266 of NC_140963.1, forward strand.
TGCCGACCTCTGAAAAATGCGTCTAAAACGCTGGCGCACGTCGAATACGGTATGGGTAAGTTTGGTATGCGTGAATAAAATGCTAAAGTACGCTATCATACGTCGTAGTAAGTGGAGTACGTCTTGTAATTTTAAACATGTTGAAAATTTTACGACATACTTGCCGTATGACACACGCTCCGCATGCGATGGGAATAAGTTGTAAACACGATATGCGATCATTGACACACATCGACACACGTTACTTGAAAGGTACTCATAAGTCGAAACGCGTCAAGGTAATGGTTAGCGTCAGTGTTCCAGACTCCCGTTTTTTTTTTTTTCTTCGGTATGACGGTGTTCAGTGTTCAGTGCGGTTATGATTTAAATCGTTGAGCGGCAGCCTATTAATTATATTATATTATAACCACACTAGAAATCGAAGTGTCAAAATCACCATCATATCGAAGGAAGGAAGAAAAAAACAATAAAACAAATAAAACCAGGGAGTCTGGAACACTGACGCGAACCATTACCTTGATGTGTTTCGACTTATGAGCACCTTACAAGTAACGTGTGTCGATGTGTGTCACCGATCTCGTAGCGTGAGTACAACACGTAACTCATAGGTTAGAAATAAGTTTCGGGTACGCTAAACATTACCTCGACGTGTTTCGACTTATGAGTAACTCACAAGTAACGTGTGTCGACGTGTCAACGATCGCGTGACGTGCCTACAACTAATGGCCAGCGTTATGCAGAACGTGTGAGTCATACGCTGGCATCAGTCTTAAAATTTCAAGCATGGAAAAGTTGAGGACAACCGAAAAGTACAACGTTTAAAGCCAGCGTACAACGACGTATGGCAGTGTTTTTCAGCGTGCTCTCAATGTTATCAAAACTTACCCAAAACGTATTCAATGTGTACCAGCGTTTTAGACAAATTTTCCAAAAATCGGCACAAGCTGGCGAAAACGTCAAGGTGTGACTGGGCCTTAAGCGACGTCGTCGTTGTGCCAACCTTTTCGTTTTTTTTTGTTTTCGTTTTTGAACATCGTACTTGCACAAACCTAGACACCTGGGCTATATGGTGTAGCCTATTGCTCCTCGGATACAAACCTGTACAGCATGTTACTGTACTGAATACTGTTTGCAATTGTAACACGCATCCAAGAGAGACGGAAGACACGTTAGCTTTACCTTTGTGCAGTTCATGATGGCCATCGGTGTTATCAGCAGCTTACAATCTCCTCTGGCATCGATTTTCGAAAGGTGAATAAATAGCGTTTGGATTTTATAAATACGTAATCATTGCATCGATGTTATAATTTACAAATGAAGAAACGAGCACCTGTCAATTGTGATATATATTTTCAGAACAGTGCGATTGTTTTAACAACATGAAAAGCTTCACTAAAAATAAATTCGCGTTTTAATTTCGACGAACAACAACGATTTATTTGCGGAATTCTTCAAATCAAAGGTGATTTAGTTGCTGGAAGGTAAACGTGCAAACATTGGTTCAGTTTGAAAGCCGATTTCCTTGAATCCCGATTTCGCACGACCCTGCTTTTTTTCGCGATGACATTTTATGGACCTCAATGATCGCATTGTAACAGGGGCCACACTGTCGTTTATTATTATTATGAAGTATTATGTACTGTACAATGTACATAATTGTATGTGCTATTTTTATACGACTGGCAGCACGACGTCGGCTGCATCACTTGGCGATAGGAATTTTTCAGCCACATTTTTTTTTCATTTTTTTTTTTTTCAGAGCTGGCAGATTCGTCATATATGTGATCCGTCATTGCCCGGAATGTCGTTAAGCGGCGCATGACTGTATATATGTGTATATGTTGTATATGTGTATATGTATATATATATATATATGTATATATATGTATATATATGTATATATATACCGGGTGTAGTGGCGTGCGCCTGAAATCCGGCAACTCGGAGGCTTGGGTTGGAGGATCGCTTGAGAACGGAAGCTCTGCACTGGGCCATGCACGCTATGAGAGGGTGTAGGACAGCCCGGAATCATGGCGAAACCCAATCCTTATCCCTGTGTTGTAAGAGGTGACCAGGGTTGCGTCAGGAAGGGCATCCGGCGTAAAACCTATGCCAAATCAGAATGCGGATCATAACTGATGATCCGCTGTGGCGACCCCGAACGGGAGCAGCCGAAAGAAGAAGAAGATACATATTTATACATATACATATACATATACATATACATATACATGTTGTTGTTCATCTTTCGGCTGCTCCCGTTTGCGGTCGCCACAGCGGATCATCCGTTATGATCCGCATACTGATTTGGCATAGGTTTTTATGCCGGATGCCCTTCCTGACGCAACCCTGGTCGCCTCTTACAACACAGGGATAAGGATTGGGTTTCGCCATGATTCCGGGCTGCCCTCCACCCTCTCATAGTGCGGCCCAGCGCACAGCAGAGCTCCCGTCCTCAGGCGATCCTCCAACCCAAGCCTCCGAGTTGCTGGATTACAGGCGCACGCCACTTCGCCCGGTATTTGTATATGTATGTATGTATATATATATATATATATATATATATATATATATATATATATATATATATATATATATATATATATATATATATATATATATATATATATATATATTTATTTATATATATATTTATATTTATATATATAGATAGATACTGGGGGCTGCAAAAGTAGGTCGACAGTTAGGATTATAGTGGAGTGTGTGTGAATGCCGGGGGCAAACAGTTTGAACATTTGAGGGATTAATACGTTTATTATTGGTATGTTATTATTGATATGCTTGTATAATTAATCAATAAAATACTTTTTGTGCACACATTTTGTTTTTCATTTCTGTATACCTACTCTTGCAGCCCCCTGCATATGTATTTATTTCTATATATATATATATATATACAGTCAACCCCCGCTTCATCGCGGTTCACCTTTCGCGCCCCCGGTTCATCGCGGGTTTTCCCTTGGAACGTAACTAATTTTTTCTGCGGATTCCCCCGGTACATCGCGGTAATAATATATAAAATATAAATTATTTAAGCAATAAATTATAACGCGTGGCGCTCGAAAGTATCTTCATAATAAAACAAACAAACAAAAAATTTGTATGTTTGTCGACGCAACGCACGAGACAAAGACAGAGAGCGCGCTATTCATTTCTTCTTGGCGCTGATTGGCTGCTGCCCACGAGGCGCACTCTTGCTGTCTTGAGTGTTTCGCTTGTGAACGACAGTTATTTTCTCTATTTTTTTCTCCAAGCCCTACGATGCCACCCAAAGGAAAAACGTTTGCCGCAGTTGGGCGCCATTAAGGTTTGAATGAATCGACCATACACTACATCAAGAAGGACGAAGCCAACATCAGCGCTTTACATTCACAACGCCCTTCAGCACCTCGTGGAGGCCATGGATTCCGATGACAATTTTTCTCTGAGGGCGTATTGGCGTGATTTCACGATAGCAACGCGTTTCCAAATAATTCAGAAGGCTCCACAAGAAATGAAAAAAGAAACCTGAAACACCTGTTGGAAGAAGCTGTGGCCAGAATGCGTCCACGAATACAAGGCCTTTTCTCCAGACGAAATTTACCATTCGGCAATCGATAAGGCGGTCAAGCTGGCGAAGATTCTAGGAGGAGGATTCAACGACATGACGCACGACGAAGTGAATGACCTCATCGAAACCAACTCTGACCCATTAACGGATGAAGATTTGGCTGAGCTTACGAAGTCTGCATGCGAGGAGGAGGAGGAACAATCTGATCCATCGCAGGAGCACGACGATGAAGGCCTATCACTTGAACGCTAAGCAACAATGGCGAAAACGGTCAAAGAATTGCAGGGGATGGCTGAAGCATGGGATCCCTCTATGGTTCGGGCATTGCATTTCAAGAACGCTATTGATGGCGCAATGGAAACCTATAAAACTCTCCTCACCACCATGAAGAAACAACGCCAGCAACTACTCATCACAATGTTTTTGCAACGTGACTGAGTTTACAGTAATCATTTTTATGCTTTAAATGTTTCCTTTATGTGTTTAATTGAGATTAAAATGTGTTTTGTGGAGGCGTCCATTCATCGCGGATTTTCACTTACCGCGGCAGGGTTTGGAACGTACCCCCCGCGAGAAACGGAGTATTACTGTATATATGTATATGTATATGTATATGTATATGTATATGTATATATATATATATATATATATATATATATATATATATATATATATATATATATATATATATATATATATATATAGCCTGGTGTTGGCGCAGTGGTTAGGGCAGCGGCTTGGGATCTAAAAGGTCCCGAGTTCAAGCCCTGTTGGGCCAGTGAATTAATACACCAGGGGGTTGACTCAGCCTGTCATCCTTCCGAGATCGACGAAATGAGTACCAGTGCACTGGGCCGGTGTATACCCCAGTTAAAATAGGTGTACCATATCCCTGTGTCGCAAGAGGCGACCAGGGTTGCATCAGGAAGTGCATCCGGCGTAAAACGTGCCAAATCACCATGCGGATCATACGGATGATCCGCTGTGGCGACCCCGAACGGGAGCAGCCGAAAGAAGAAGAAGAAGAAGAAGATATATATGTATATGTATATGTATATATATATATATATATATATATATATATATATATATATATATATATATATATATATATATATATATATATATAGATATCTCTGAAAAAAATTAAGAGACCACTGCCAAATTATGTTTTTCTGGTTTTACTATTTATCGGTATGTGTTTGAGTAAAATCAGCATTTTTATTTTATTCTATAAACTACGAACATTTCTCCCAAATTCCGAATAAAAATATTGTCATTTAGAGCATTTATTTGCAGAAAATGACAACTGGTCAAAATAACAACAAATATTCAGTGTTTTCAGACCTCAAATAATACAAACACAACAAATTCATATTCATTTTTAAACAACACAATGCTAATGTTTTAACTTTGGAAGAGTTCAGAAATCAATATTTTGTGGAATAACCCTGATTTTCAATCACAGTTTTCATGTGTCTTGGCATGCTCTCCACCAGTCTTTCACATTGCTGTTGGGTGACTTCATGCCACTCCTGGCGCAAAAATTCAAGCATCTCGGCTTTGTTTGATGGCTTGTGACCATCCATCTTCCTCTTTATCACATTCCAGAGGTTTTCATTGAGGTTCAGGTCTGGAGATTGGGCTGGCCATGACAGGGTCTTGATCTGATGGTCCTCCATCCACACCTTGATTGACCTGGCTGTGTGGCATGGAGCATTGTCCTGCTGGAAAAACCAATCCTCAGAGTTGGGGAACATTGTCAGAGCAGAAGGAAGCAAGTGTTCTTCCAAGACAACCTTGTACGTGGCTTGATTCATGAGTCCATCACAAAGACAAATCTGCCTGATTCAGCCTTGCTGAAGCACCCCCAGATCATCACCGATCCTCTACCAAATTTCACAGTGGGTGTGAGACACTGTGGCTTGTCGGCCTCTCCAGGTCTCCGTCTAACCATTAGAGGACCAGGTGTTGGGCAAAGCTGAAAATTGGACTCATCAGAGGAGATGACCTTACTCCAGTCCTCGAATGTCCAATCCTTGTGGTCTTTTGCACACCTCAGCCTGGCTCTTCTTTGCTTTTCATTGATGACGGGCTTTGTTCTTGCTTTGCACGACTTCAGCCCTCCCCCTCGGAGCCTGTTTTGAACCGTCCTCACCGTGCACTTCACCCCAGCTTCCGTTTGCCATTCTTTTTATAGGTCACTTGATATCATCCTACAGTTGTTGAGTGACATTCGAATGAGTTGGCGGTCATCCCGGTCAGTGGAAAGTCGTTTTCGCCCTCTGCCAGTCTGTAGCTTTGTTGTCCCCAATGTCTGCTGCTTGACCTTGTTCTTATGAACCGCCGTCTTTGAAATTTTAAGGATGGAAGCAACGTGACGCTCACTGTATCCCTCTGCCAGCAAAGCCAGAAATGAACCCTTCTTTACCTCCCTCAAAAACTTTTCTTTTCAACTCTTTTGGCATCGTCAATAGTTATTTTTTTTTGATTCCAATTACTTTTGAGGTAATACTAGCACTGTTTTTGCCATCCAGCTGGTCCAATTGCAAGAGGATAGTGATGACCACAGCAGTGGTTTTTATACTTTTCCTTGTTAAATAAGATTAGGTTCAGGTGATCACCGAATTAGTACCTCACTAAGTAGAATGAGGTGTGCCTGTGTTGGAATTCAACAGACACTGGAACGGAATGGCTGCCATGCATGTAGAGATGCTGATTTAAAATTTTTTTGGAGTGGTCTCTTATTTGTTCCAGAGCTGTATATGTTTGTATTTATTCATATGTATATGTATTTATGTATGTATGTATTTATTTATATATTTATTTATATATAGATTTATTTTTTATTTTTATATATTTTAAATTTATATACAGTCTGACCCGGATATAAGAACACGCTCGGGAGTGAGAATGTATGTTCTTATATCCGCGTTGTTCTTGTATCCGGGTTCATCATCCACTTCACAAAACTGGCCATGGGCGGCAAGGTATGAGCACGGGGGGTCGTGAACTTCACAGGGGTGGTGATCTCAACTTATACAAATGAACGTGTTTATTCTGCTGTCTTGGAATACACACTGGTTTCACGTGTCGCAGTTTGGATTCACGGTGAAAGTTACTTTGCTTTCATGTAGGAGTCGGACAGTTTGGTTTGGACCATACTTCTGTTGCCGCTCTCCCATACTTTATCATGGAGAGAGTGCAGAAGTTTTCTGGCGTCTTTGTTTTCACTATGATCAAAATAGGCCGTCATTGTGTCGAGCGCCTGGATGGCTTGGAGCTTCGTGGGCAGTGGCGCAACCGATTCTTCTCCCTCTTCGTCTTTGTCGTCTTCCACCTTTGCTTGGGGTTGCATTGCAGTGTCGACAATCTCTTGATCAGTCATTTCTCCGTAGCACTCTGCCCCTTCATCGATGTTGACAAATGAAAGGAATTCCTGTTGTGTAATGTCCTGGACATGCAGAGCTTCTGTGACATCTTCTTCATCGTCATTGTGTTCAGAATCGCATCCTTCATCTACGGACCATTTCACGAAGCCAGCCTTCTTGAAGGAGTTAGCGATTGTCTGGGGCATAACCATGAAGAGGGTCCGTTTCAACATGTGCATCGCCTTCAGAACTGTGATAGTTTTGTTCACTTCTGACGCTGGTTTCTGTGGCACGCTGTGGATAGCAGCAACTTGA
>NC_140963.1:26859606-26892106 GCF_056783735.1 Eptatretus burgeri
TGGTGGTGTGATTGGGCGGTTTTGGTTAAAGTGGTTGTTGTGAAAGCGGTTGTGGAGAAGGTGGATGTTGTGAAGGCGGTTCTGGAGAAGGTGGCTGTGGTTGTCGAGATGCGGTTGGTGGTGGTTGTGGTGGTGGTAATGGCGGTTGGTCCAAAATAAAGATAGTAAAAGAAAAACGGCTATCTTGAAGGGTCGCAGCCCGAATGAATGACATTTATTCCCTCTAAACAACGGGTTTGGGCTAACTACACATATACTTACAGAGATATCTCACCTACGGGACCTGAATGGTGGTTTGCGAATTTCGTCAACCACAACAATATTAATCGGACAAGTGCTTCTGAAGTTATGGCCATTTATTTACCAAACCAATGACAAGACACGTTATTGCGTCGGCGTGGCCGATGGGGAAGGGAAGCTCAGACGCGTTCCCCATTACGGGTTACAACGTACGGGCTTCCGGAGAGTGATTACTTTGTGTATTCTAATAATTTCTCCATTTCTTATGCGCATTTATAGATAAACACAATGCCGCAAGTTATGATCGTTTTCATATTAGACGGTGCATAAATTTCGGTAACATCAGAGTACTGGTATGCTCCGAACCAGGAAGTAAATTTTTTTCTCTCTCTTTTTGTTTTTCCTTGTCACGACATTGCGAAAAGGTAAAATACGTTGGCGCTCATTGAATAGTTGGCCATTAAAACCTAATTTGCGAATAATCGTAACTGTGATATGCGAACTTCCAGGGCACATACGTACGGGCATGCGAGAGCGAAGAGACGGCCTGTGTGGTTGTTGTTTCTTGCTCGCGGTTGGAATATTTATTTATTTTTTATTTAAATTTTTTTTTTTTTACGGGCACGTACTCGTCGTCTATAATTCCAGCAATCTGTGTCTGTGTGTGTGTGTGTCTGCGACCGCTGTTTCTCGACAACCACTGGTCCGATATAATTGAAACTTGCCAGGAATATTGCTGGGGACCTGTTGATGTGCCTTTTCAAGGTTTGATATTAATCGGACAAGTGGTTCCCAAGTTATGGCCATTTATTTTCAAACCAATGACAGGACACGTTGCTATGACATCACGATTGACGCCACAATTCTTGTTTTTATTTTTATTTTATTTTTTTTTGCACGGGCATGCACGTACGTGAGAGCGAAGCAATGGCCTGTGTGGTTGTTTCTGGCATGCGAGCGAAGGAACGGCTTGTGTGGTTGTTGTTTCTGGCACGCAGTTTGAAAGTTTTTTTTTTATTATTTTGTTTTTGCACGTACAGCCATGCACGTACGCGAGAGCGAAGGAACAGCCTGTGTGGTTGTTGTTTCTGGCACACGGTTTGAAAGATTTTTTTTCTTTGCATGTACAGCCACGCACGTACGGCCATGTATGTACGGGCATGCATGTACGGGCACGTGAGAGTGAAGTAATGGCCTGTGTGGTTGTTGTTTCTGGCAGGCGGTTTGAAAGTTTTTTTTTTTTTTTTTTTTTGCACATATCTCCACGCACGTTCGGGCCCGCACTTGTCTGTATGTCTGTGTGTATATATATATATATATATATATATATATATATATATATATATATATATATATATATATATATATATATATATATATATATATATATATATATATATATATATATACATGTAGACCACCCATGCTCCTCAAGCCGAAACTGCTGCGTAAAGCAACAAAGAAGGCTGGCACAAGGTAAGCGTTTTGCTGCATCAAACCCCTCCCAGAGTTTTTCCACAGCGATAGACATTCACAAATAGTACACACATGAGAATCCCAATGCTGCATACTCAGCTGCCAGATTGGTTTCATTGCTTCTGGTGAATCATCAGCGACAGCGACAGCAATGCATACCAATGAGGATCCCAAGTATGTACCACGTGCAAACGTCAAAAGCAGTCAATATATAAGTAATATAGAAAGATCCACCCACTTCTATTGACATCCAGGTATGTTGTCCTGATGAGCCCACTGCAAGGGTGAAAGCTAAATCGACATCTCTGCTTTCGTCGATTTGTGACCATTGGCTTTAATCTCAGTCTGTAAAAGCTTGAGGATGATACGGATGCCTCCTCGTTTGGAGGAGATGTGTTGGTGTAATTTACGCACATGACATCATCGTCGTGTCATTGAGTCAGCATGTATCAGGTCAAGCCAGATTAGATCTGTGGCTTACTACAAGAACCTTGTAAACATGTACTAACCTATTTCACGGTCTGGTTGATGGCGACTAAGCTGTCTCCCCTACGAGGTTTTCTGGTGAGGAGCGTGTATGGATATGGACACCCAGCAGGATTAAAAACAAAACCTGTCAAGGGGCGAAGGAACTCCTTGTGAGCCAATGAACATCCGTTTTGACTGCTCAACTGTGTCTGCGGACGTCGTACTGCAGTTGGGTTACTTTTTTCAGGAGGTTGGTGGCAGGATTTGCACTCTGACTACCATAAAACACTTCACCGCAAAATACAAGAAAAACCCAAAGAAATTGAAAACCTGCTCTGGGAGTACTCCTGTGCAGCTCACCGGATGACGGGATTGGGGCAAAGCCTTCTGGACCCCCACACTTTGATGGTTGGAGGAAAAACACAGGGTAACCTTCCCGGATTGGATTGTGGTAGTGTGTGTCAGGGTGGAGCTGAGGTGTCATCCACCAGACGGCGTCTCCTTGGGTTAACCTGGGGTGATCCCTTTGGGTGGGTTCCTGGAATGTCCTATCCCTAAGAGAGGATGATCCCCTGTCTCTTATCATCTGAGCTCATGCATTTGAACATCAGTATTGTAGCACTCTCTGAGGTTTGGACAACGGATTGTGGTGAGATCATGGTGGGTGGTTTCACCTACTATTGGTCTGTTCGCTCTGATGGTTGCCATGCCCAAGGAGTTGCTGTAGCTCTGTACAACAGGCTGACTCCAATGATAATTGAGGTAACACCAGTCAACGAGCATATTATGAGACTAAGGATTCGTCACTCCTTGGTGTCGTTTCCCTGGTCTCTGTATTTGCTCCGACTCAGGCGAGGGATCTCACCATGAAGAATACATTCTCTACCATGCTCGAGCCTGTGGTTAATCAATGTCCCAGGCGAGATACTCTTCTCGTCTTGGGGGATTTCAATGCAGACTGGAAATGATGGGGATGGTTATGAGACATGTGTTGGTCCACTTCGGTCTGGAACGGTGAACCAGAATAGCACCGAATTCCTTCATTTTGCAAGAAGTCAGGAACTTGGATTGTCTTATTCATGATTTCAGCACCCACAGGCTCATTGCTGGACTTGGTATTCCAACCCTGGTGGTGTGGCAAATGACATTGACAATGTGCTCATTAATGGTTGCTGGAGGATGATCCAGAACTGCAGGGTCTACCACAGTGCTCAGGTCCTCAATACAAACTATGGGATTGTGGAAGCAACTCTGAAGTTTCAGCTGAAATCTGGGAGAATGGTACCAACCCAGCCAAGACTGGATATTGGCAAACTCAAGGATGAGATGGTAGCTGAGGAGTTTGCGAAGAGGCTGAGTGGGGATGTGGTGGGTCTGGTTGCTTTGGGGAATCCTGAAGAGTTGTGGAGTGCCTTCAAGACCACCATCCTTTATGTTGCCGGAGGATGTCATGGAACTCAACGTAGGGCAAAGAAGAATTTTGTCTCTCAAGGGACACTGAATACAATTGACCAGAGTTGCAGGGCCAGGCTGAATGGCAGAGTTGAGCAGTTCAGGGAGTTGAGGCACAAAACTGTATGCGCACTGAGGAAGGACAAGGAGGCTTTTGTGCGAGAAATTTGTGAGGGGTAGAGCATCACCTGTGGTCAAGTGATTCTTGTCCTACTTGCAGGGGAATTTGCGCATTGTGTTGCTCCAATCCCATCCCTCGGTGTACTGCATTTCGAGTGGAGGGTGTTGGGCTCTTGACAGAGGAGTCCAAAGTGAAGGCCTGTTGGGTCGGTTAATTTTAGCGGCTGTCCCAGGCTGATCCACCAGCTGTCGAGTTGGATGTCAGTGGTGTTTCTGTCCCAATTGTTGACTCTTCAATCAACTATGATCCACCTTTGTTTGTGGAAATACAGGCTGTGGTGAACCAGTTGAAATGGGATAAGGCTCCAAGGATCTATGGCATCCATGCTGAACTTCTCAAGGCTGGTGGAAATGCTGTGCACTCGTGTCGTTGCATGCAGTTCTGTGCTCTGTCTGGAACGCAGGCATCATCCCAACTGACGAGATGGAGGGCCTTGTTGTCCCTCTCTGGAAAGGGAATGGTGATTGCCAAGACTGCATTCAGTGAATCGGGATGCCCTCTGGACGATTCTTGGTCTTCCTGGGGTGCCACAAAAACTGATTAATTTGATGTCTGATCTATATTCTGGTACTGACAGTGCTGTGAGATGGGGTGATACCATCTCTGACTTATTTCCTGTTGTTACTGGAGTTTGTCAGGGGTGTTTTCTGGCCCCTACACTTTTCACCGCTGTATGGCCTGGATTCTGGAGAGGATGTCAGTGATGAAGCTGTGGTGCATCGCATGGAAATGTCAAGATCTCTGACCTTAATTTCTCAGATGATGTATTCATCTTTGCGGAGACTGGATATCCTTTTGGGGTTTTTTGAGGTGCTGAATGAGGACTCGGAGCCACTGGGATTACAGGTTTCCTGGGTCGAAACTAAGATCCAGGCTTTCGGTGACATCTTGGATGCTGCTATCCTGTCTGTGTCTGTTTGTGGTGAGGATGTTGAGGTCATGGAGAGATTCACTTACCTTGGCAGTGATATTCATGTCTATGCTGGCTGCGAGCCAGAGGTCAATAGACGTCTGGGTTGGGCCTGGGGCATCATGGATTCACTGCATCATGCGGTGTGGTGCTGTCAGTTCCTGAGCAGGAGGCCGAAAGTCCGAGTCTTCAGGTCCTTGGAGCTTCCAGCCTTGCTCTACAGATGTGAGACATGGACTCTGACCAGGGATCTGAGATGGAGACAATTCTTTTGGAACAAGGTCTCTTTGGAGAATCCTTGGCTATCGCTGGTTGGACATTGTGTCTGATGAGCGGTTGTGGAGAGAAATTCAAATGAGAGTAGTTACCTGCACATTCCGTGAGCATCAGCTGCAGATGTATGGACATGTGGCTCGTTTTCCTGATGCTGATCCTGTTCACCAGATTCTCTCAGCAAGGGAGCCTTGTGAGTGGAGGACTGACTGCATGCTTTGTAGTTTCAGCAGGTTGATCAGCATCTCAAGGAGATGGGGACGAGCCAGGTATCTGCCTGGAGGATGGCCAGATGGAGGCCACTGGAGTGCCTGTGGAAAGCTGAAACATCGATGCGCTGCTCCGGTGCATGCTCCCATTCCTGACCTGACCTCACCTGAGGACAACTTTCTGCCAATCGTTTATTTGTGACCCTATTAGGCTCATTTATATAACTGAATCGAGCCCTCTAACTTGATGAGGCAGCAAGGCACAGATCAAGCCCCTTCACAGCGCTTGCTGCATGACCTGTCAGCAACGAGTGACACCTGCCACACGAGCACCTTGTCTCTGCCCCGCTGATCAACCATCAGTTGGTTTGCAGCCAGGAACCTTAAATTCAATGAAAGAAGCATGCTAATTTTATGATACGACAATGACGCCATGTGCATAAATGACACCAACACATCACCTCCAAACTAAGAGGCATCCGTGTGGTCCTCAAGCCTTCACAGACCAAGATTAAAGCTTATGGTCACAAATAGACAACATCAGAGATGTCAATCTAGATTTTGCCCTTGTTGTGGGTTCATCAGGACAATCATCAGGATCGTTGTGAATGTGATTTCTCATGAAGATGTTTTGTTGGAGGAGGTATAATATTGTTACGGCTGTGGACATTCGCAATACACCATAAAGGGTCCTCAGATCAGTTATGACGATAAGTAATTGTATCGTTAGATTTCTCCACCATTGTTTAGAGGTAATTTCCGTGTTCACAGGGCTGTGATCCTTTGAGTTCGCCCTTTTTCTTTTCTCTATCGTTATTTTGGACCAATAATCCCCCAACAACTCAAACACCACCACCTTCGCCTCTTTACCTCCACAACTCCATCCTGCAAACATCGCTTCACCACCATTCTCAAAAGACGCCCGCCAACAACGCAAATCCCCCACCACCTTCGCCTTTCTCCCTCCACAACCATCAACCACACCACCTGTCAACACCGAACGTCATGCTGTCCAAAGCCCGTTCGGTGATTGTTACCAAACGCAACACGAACCTTCCCCATCCCAGGCATCAACAATTCCACCCTTCCGCACTGAGATAGCGCCGGTAACCCCGTCCATTTTCCACCCCAACCGTGGTGCCGACCGAGAAACACGTGCTTGCGCAGAGCACGCGGGAGGGAGCTCACTGGCCACGCCAGGGGCACGGAGTCAGGCGCGTTACGCTGACATTGCGGCTTGCCCGCTATCGCGCCACGAGGGCGCGGGTAATACCACTTCTTCGGTCTCGTGGACCTGGCCGCTCATCCAGGTTCCACGCGCATTTGGTCCATGGACCTGTCTGCCGCCTTGCCTATGCCGGTGGCTTTTGTTTTCTTTGCTTTTTGTGTAAATGTATGTGTGGTGCCAGTCTTGTAAGTAAACCTGTATAAGTGTGCTGAAAATAATTGCCCTTTTTATTCGGTTGTAACTCTGCGTTGTGTTCTTGCTTTGACTGTATACGTGCATTGTTTTTGTATAACTGTAAATACGTGCTTGTCTGAGTGTGGAATAAAATGTGCTTGTTAAATTGTGACCCGTTTCGTTGCGTCCTTTCCTTCGTTTGAAAGTTCCATCTTGCATCATGGAAGGGATTGGTAGTGGGTTTCGACAACCAGTAAGTAATCATGTCCGTCGGGGCCGGCGATAACACCGCTCGGTTATCACTAAAGCACGGAACTGTTCGTGTATTTGGCCGGCCAGCGGCGAGGTGCGATCGCCGGTTAACTACCCGCTCAGGTACTTAGGTAGGTCGAGTTTGGCGAACAACCCTATCCTGCGCGGGTGGCCGATTGGCACGATTGTGGTGTGGTCGAAAGTCCACCCGTGACTAGCTCCTGGCGGTAGTTCCAAGGAGGGTCACGACTGAATTGTCCGTTCCGGTGGGCGACGCGGTCGCGATTTGAGTTACGTGGCCGATCTAACGCCGGCGGGCGTAAATTCGTAACAATATTTTGGATATGAGAGTGATGGTGAGCAGTTGTATGTTTCATACATCGTTGGGTTGGCAGTGAACACCACAAGAATGTTGGTGGTCATCAGATGACGTGGGTGAGAGATATTGATTTGCAGAGGTAATGAATTGAGTTCCTTTCATATCTCGGCGGATAATTATAATTGGAAGGAGTCTTTTTTTTCAGCATGTAAATGGGGTATACTGAAAGCCTACTGTTGGTTTAATGGTTAACGTGGCTGGCTTAAGATCTTATATGCTTGGTGTTGGCTCAATGGCTGGAGTCTTGGGCTTGGGATCCGAGGTGTTAATAGGTGGGGTTAACTCGGCCCGTCATCCTTCCGAGGTCAGCAAACTGAGTGCCAGCATGCTGGTATACTGTGTCAGAGTGGCGACCCATCCAGGATTGTGCCGAAAGCCAAGGAGACTGCTTAAGCAGCACCAATGATCTGCATAGAGTATGGTCCTATTCTCCTCTTCCTCCTTAACATCTTCTGGTCTTGAGTTCAAGTTCCTATTGTGCTGTTAAATAACACCAGGTGGGTTGACTCAGCTTGCCATCCTTCTCCAGTTGGCAAAATGAGTACCAGGTTCCTGTAACCAGGGGGCACTGCATCAGCAGCACAGCCAGCAATGATGCAACCAACAGCCATGGGCTGCTTATGAAATGAAGATGAGTGGGTTGTGTTTGTGGATCTGATGAAACCTGTTGCTCTCCTGAGAGCTTTGTTTTGTATTTTTTTTTTTTGAGTTTTTGTACATTATGGTCTGAAGGAGTGGCAGCCCAACTATGGCTGGCATAATTGATGGTTGTCCGGATGAACTGTTTGTCGGTTGTTGGAAGTGATTCTTTGTGTTGTCCCAAGGTTGTATTTGTGTGTGCTTTTAGTGTGTGGATTTTGTGGTTATATTTGGCAGTGACTTGATCTTGAGTGAGGAGATGAAGATGATCACCTTTATATGGTGGCTCCATATTCAAGAAGAAGCAGATAATCCTCATCATCCTCCCCACTGCAGTCCTCCTATGGAAGAACTACAGCTGGTGGACTCAAGCAAAGGCATAAAGCTATGCACCTGGAGATAGTGTACAATAAAATTGCAAACTGCAATCCTGGTGCTTCACCTGGGGTGTTTTTTTTTTTTTAATACCTTGTCGAGGCTCGTGTGAGAGCTAACACACAACGCACAGCAAGGGGGGCATGAGACAAGAGGGGCGGGACTGGTAAGGACAAAACAGTGGGGAATAGTGACTTTACGAGATCTGCGGAAGGGGGAGGGATGGGGTGGGGAACAGGGGGCATACAAGATGGACATTACAGGGACTTTCAGGAAGGAAAGCAGGGAATTTGAAGGAGGTGGGTTTGGGGTGGATTTACGGGGGTAGAAAAGATCAAGGATTTGGATGTGGGACCATCGGTGGTGGTGAACAGCTGTTTTGAAGGCCTGGAGGGAAGAATGGGATTGAATAGAGTGAGGGAGTTTATTCCAAGGGTGGGAAAAAAAAAGAGGAATGAAAGAGTGAAGGTGAGCAGTCATTGGTGATTTTGGTACTTTTACCAGAAGGGGGTTGTTGGCGGACCTTGAGTGCCCTGTGGAAATGTGGTGGGGACAAATCGCAGAGAGAGCAGGGGGGGGGCGAGGCTGGAGAGGAGACTGTAGAAGACAGAAAGACCACCGACCAGCTTGCTGTGAGAGAATGAGAGGCCCAAAGACTCAGGCTCATTGAGGGAGATATCAATGATCCGAAATGCCTTGGTTTCCACAGCGTGAAGCCGAGAAAGGTGAGCGGCAAGAGCACCAGCGCAGAGGGTAGAGCAGTACTCCATCAGGCTGCGGACGAAAGCTTTGTGAGTGGTCAGGAGCTCAGGTGGGCCGAGGAAGGACTTTGCACGACAGAGGATTCCCAGTCGGCCACTGGCTTTGGAGGTGAGGTTTGAAATGCGGCTTTCCCAGGAAAGGTCATTGCAGATAGTGAGACCCAGAAGCTTGAAAGAAAGGAATTCTTCCAGAGGATTGTTGAGAAAGTGGATGAGGAGTGTGGGGGGGGTGGGGGTGCAAGACTGGAGAGGAGATGGAAGAAGACAGAAAGATCACCGACCTGCCTTCGGTGAGAGAGTGAGAGACCCAACGATTCAGCTTCATTGCGGGAGATGCCAATTATCCGAAATGCCTTGGTTTCCACAGTGTGAAGCCGAGAAAGGTGAGAGGCAGGAGCTTCAGCCCAGAGGGGTGTGCAGTACTCCATCAGGCTGCGAACGTAAGCTTTGTATGTGGTCATGAGCTCAGGTGGGCCGAGGAAGGACTTTGCACGATGGAGGATTCCATCGTAGGCGACTGGCTTTGGAGGCCAGGTTGGAAATATGGCTTTCCCAGAAAGATCATTGCAGATAGTGAGACCCAGAAGCTTGAAAGAAAGGACTTCTTCCAGAGAATTGTTGAGAAAGTGGATTGGGGGTGGTGGGGGGGGGGGTTAAACGGTCCTTTCGGAGAGACAAAGAGAGAGTGTGATATTTGTCCCGATTGAAAGACATGTTCCACGTGTTGGACCAGTTTGTGATTTTACCTCGATCTATCGTGAGTGAAGTAGCTGCTGCTTGCTGGTCTGAGGGATGACATATGGTACGTGAGAGGGTGAAGTCCTCAGCAAAGAGATAAAGAGGATTTTCCGGAGTCGGAGAGATCGTTGATGAAAACCAGAAAAAGAACAGGGCCCAGAACGCTGCCTTGAGGAACTCCAGCCTAGACAGGAAGAGTGGATGAAAGAACTCCATTTAGGGCCACACGTTGACTGCAGCAGGAGGGGAAGTCTGTGAGCCATGAGTGGAGATGGCCTTGCACACCATAGGAAGAGAGTTTGGTGAGCATGGCAGGGTGCCATACCATGTCAAAAGCATGCGATATGTCTAGGGATATGGCTCTGATTTCATGTCTGGCATTGAGGACCTCCATCCATTGTTGGAAAAGCAGAAGCAGCATATCCAGGGTGGAGTGACCTGGTCTGAAACCAAATTGATGATTGGAAATCAAACCATTGCAGAAGGGGAAGGATTTAATATCTGAAATGAGAATGGATTCCATAACCTTGCTGATGATTGGGAGAAGGCTGGTTGGTCTGTCGTTGCAGGGATCTGTTTTTGCACCTTTTTATGCAGGGCAGTGATATTTGCTGATTTTCAAGCAGATGGCAGATGACCTTGAGGAAATGAGAGGGTGATGTGAGCAAGAGCAGAGGAGCAGATTTTTAGGACACGTGGGCTGATGCCGTCTTGACCGGTTGCAGAATCTGAGTTGAGGTTTGACAGCAAGCTCTCCACTTTGTCAGAAGAAAAGGACACAGAGTTCAGGGACAGTTGGGTGTGACTGGGTAAGGTGGGTTCAGAAAGCAATGGGTTTTCGACACAAGATTTTGTTGCAAACACTGAGTTTAGGTATTCAGCCTTTTCACATGCGGTATCAGCTGTGCGGCCATTTGAGGTAAGGGAGGGGATGGAGGGGGAACATACACCAGAAACAGATTTGATTAGATGCCACCAGGATTTGGAGGAGGGAGTGAGGTTTGAGAGGTTTGACTTGAGCTTAGGAAGATGTTGTTTTCTGGCTCTCCTGAGGGTAGATTCACACTTGTTCCGAGCTTTATGGAAGGAACTGAGGTTACCCTCAGTTGGGTTTGCTTTCCATGAGGCAAAGGCAAGTTGTTTCAGGACAACTGCTTCACCACAAGCTTCAGTGAACCAAGGGCATGAGGAAGGGTAGGACAACTGAAGAGGAGAGAGGATAAATCTGTGCATGAGGGAGAGCAAGTTTCTTTGAAAGAATTCCCAGGATTAGTTGATGTTAGAGAAAGTAGCGATGGGAACCCAGTCTCGAAGTTTGAAGGCTGCTTGGAGATCCTGCCAGTCGGCTTGAGTGAAATGCCAGACTCGACGGCACTGAGGTGGTTCTCTGATAACAGCCAGAGAGATGTCCACATTGACAAGCACGTGGTCAGAAAAACCGATCGGAGCGGAGGAAGAACAGCAGATGTTTTCAGGGAAATTTGTCAAAATCACATTCAGAAGAGATAACGTACCATTGGTTGAGATCCGGGTCAGGAAATTGACCGATTGAGTCGGCCCCAATGAGTGTCAGCTTTTGCTGAAGTGCAATGACAGGTGAGAGAGGTACCCACACCAAGCCAACTGGTGTGATGACAATTGAAGTCGCCACATGTGAGGATGAGAAGATAGAAGATGGTCCATGTTTTTGGATAGTGAGGTGTAAATGGAGTCATCACTGTTTGGTGGACGGTACGGTACACATATAAACATAAGGTCGGAGTGGAGGGAAAGCCATAGCCAGACTTATTTCTGGGGGTGTGGGGGAGTGATCAGTGCATGGAGAGTGAGGAATAGAGTCGTTGATGAAGAGAGCAACTCCTCCACCAGGACGAGGCTGAGGTCTGTCATACTGGAGGAGGGAGTAACTAGGGATAGATACTTGGGAGTCAGATGTCTTGAGGGAGGAAAGTTTCTGTTGGGCAAATTCTGTCCGGAAGAAAAAAAGTCGAGGAAGAAGAAGAATAAGGATCGGGCCTTGTGTGGATGCATGGAGAAAGGTTTTTTTTTTTTTTAAAGAAGAAAGGTAGTTGGTTTAAAAAAAATAAACAGATTGTCCACAATCAAAACCCATATCTTTTCTACCGTTGTTAACCCCATACCCTCACCCCCATCCAAAACCCTCCTTCCAAATTTCCAGTTTTGCTTGTGAGAGCTTTCTTCTGTGTCCATCTTGTCCACCCCATGCTCCTGCCCTCTCTTCCTTCCCACATCCCATGTTCCTGCAAAAACATTGTACAGTACATACATTGGCAAACCTTACAGAGAACTACAACATCCCTAAACTCTCATCAGTCTGGGCTCTGCTTCACAGGGTCAAATTGCCAATGTTCTTCTCTTTCAAGAAAAAAAGAATGCACCCATGAAACAATACCTTCTCACACTTGAGCGAAAAACATTTACCCATTGGTCAAATGACAAAGATTCTCAAGTCTTTGGAAGATATGGACAACTATGTCACGAGATCACTCCATTTGTTCACACTGCCATCGTGGATATCCAGCCGGCCCTGGTTATCAAGCTATCGTCTTTGTCGCTTTACAATGTTGGAATGTGGCATAATTACCTTGCCAAAGTGTGCTGAAGCTCTCGATTCTGTTGCCTCTGACGTTGTTGTTGGTATGGTGTCAAGTGTTGATGACTGGCAGGTGGTGCTGTATTAATTTCTATCTTGTGGAGAGTTTGGGTTGAAGCTCGGTGGCGGTGGGGGTGGCACAAATGTGTCTGATCGAGGTGCTCAAAGACACCTCATACACATTACTTGATAATTTATTTTATTTTAATGCAATCGGGGAAAGGAAATGGAATGTATTGGAGGTCACGAGGTGACTTGGCAGCGAGATTGACTGCGAATAAAGAGAAAAGAACAATGGATACCTAAGTCAGACACATGGGCACATGCTAATACAGTATGGGAAGCTGCATGTCATTCATATCCCCCCCCCCCCCCCCCCCAGATATGGAATGCAAGATCAGATATACACACATATGGGACTTACAGGTGCAGTAATGGGGGAACATACATTTTGCAGAGGTTGAACTATCAGATACAACAAGCAGGCACAATTATTTGATTAGCACAACTGGGCTTGTAAATGGAGCATCGGAGCTTGCTTGCTTCCACATAAGCTCGGGCAGGAACTGGGATTGGTGGGAACAGTCTGCTTTGACAAGGTGATTGAGTCTCAGCAATGATACTGTTCATTCAATATGAACAACAATGAGAACAAGCTACGGTTTGATCATTTAGGCCAGCTTGATATCCACAACGGTTGCTTGCCCAGTTATGTCACCTCATAACATAAGCTGCACATGGTCTATCTGACATGTTGCAGGGTGGCATCCACAGGCAAACTTTGGACTTGCGTAAATGAAAATGGACTTTGTACAGCCAGGCCTTCTTATTAGGTCTTCTATCTATGATATAATAGTATGGGTTATGGCTCCAAACATTTGCCTTATTTCTGTGTTTGTGACAGGAACTATCCACAGGAGAGACAAACCACCAAAACTGGAAGGGTATGGCCATCGCCTTGCTGGTCATCATCTTTGTCTGCTCCCTCATCGTCACCTCAATCGTCCTACTCACACCTGGTAGGTTTCAAGGAAACCCTCATCTTTATATCCACACTTGTGCCCTCTTGCTATCCCCAGTGTTCTCAGCTTACTTTGATGCCCAGTTTGCCATCGTTGTCCTATCACAAGCATTCTGAACTGTAATGGAAGCAAATGTATAAGAAAAACAACCACTTCTGGAAATGAATGATCATAAAAAATGAATTGGGAGTTTTAAGAGGTTCTGCAAATGAAAAGACATAAAATATTATGGGTTTAAATTTGGAACAAATTTCACTGCCTTATACCAAAGTGGCATATTAGCATGCTCTCAAATTCTACTTGGAACTCCCTTGCTATGTTATTTCACCAAAAAAAAGTGTTGTATTTTATTTTTAATTCAATACCTATTTTAACTCTTACTTTTAGTAAGCTGGTGCCCAAATGAAAAACAAAACTCACTCTTTATGAATGGTCCTTTGGAGTGTCAGATGTCGTCGTCCCTTGTAGAAGTCTGCCTTAACTTCCAGTAGATCTCCGCCAGATGAAGCCAAGACTGCCAGGGTGATGTGAATGGGTCCACAATTCACTAATTTATGTTTGTTTAATGAAGACATTTTTCTGCACCACTGGAGATGTAAACTGCTTGCATAAGAGGTCGGCAGATGTAACGTGCAGCATGTTATTTGCACCACAAAATCCTGAATTGATAAATGTCATGGGTAACCACGTTAAGGACAAAGGACACCCATTGTGCTGAATGATTTGTGCACTTATTTTGTCTGTACCATTCATCATCTCAAACATCTCCATCATATCTCCTTGTAACCGCCTCCTTTCTGGTATATGAAGTCCTGTCTCCATCAGCCGCTCCTCATAGCTGAGTCTAGCCAGGCCTAGAATCAATCTCGTAGCCCTGCGCTGAACGCTCTCGATGGCAGCGATGTCCTTCCTGAGTTGGGGTGAACAAAATTTTTCACAAACTTTCTTTTGGTGAAAAAATTTTTTTGGGAGCCTTGAGGGTCTTAAAGGTCTTTGCATGAAAGGGAGGGAAAGAATGATTAAAATTTCATCCAATTTTTCATACAAAATTGTAGGATGGATCCATAGAGTACTCATCTAACTTGGAAGTAAATTACTTTTTGTTTGGGTTCAAGTTTGTGATCGGTCATCAGTCTGACTGTCTCTAAATATTCCATTAACTTACTTTCACCATCTTCGTCCCTCTTCTGTCAAAAGTTCCTTTATCATTTCTAGAACACGACTGCTTCCACGACTGAACCAAATGGCACCTACTCTGCTGATTGGAAGGATGTGTAGTTTTATAGTAATACTAACTATAATGCAATGATAGTGTGAATGAATTGCCATGCAAATGCATTAAAGTTTGTGTTTTATGTGGTAAGAGGTTCAGCTTGTGTCACAGCATCTGCCAAAAATAGGATATTTAACCACATTTACTCAGCATTTTTAATAGTGGTCATTAATACCAAAAGGCAGTTCAACACAAGGCCTTACATAATCCTCAGTGGACATCATTAGTAGAATGTGATTTTTTTTTTTATAATGTCAGTGCAAATTCCAAAATCCCACTGAGTCAACCATGGCCAAAATATAGAAAGGGCTTCACATAACTTTGCCCTGAGCTCATGAATGATTGGATAATTGCTTCAACAGCAACAAAATGATAATAAGCTCCAATACTCCTTTGGGTGCACAGAATTGCAAGGTAATGCCAAAGCAGGTCTCAATCAGAGCAGGAATTTGGCCATGGTGCTTGTAAACAATGGCCTACTCTTTTCAAAAGGAATGATGGAGATCATTAATGTCCACAAAATAATCCCAGCAAAGGGACAGTTGGCTTAACGTCCCTTCCAAAGGATGGCATACTCAAAGATAGATCGCCCGGCTTGCAAAACAACAGGATGACAGTTTGATGGTTAGGCCTGCAAATCCCAGTTGTTCAATGACAGCCATTTACTAAAAGACAGCGACAAATGTGCAGCCATCAATATGTATAATAAACACATGCCCTTATCCTTACACTCTGGACCTGTATTGTGTGGCTTTCACTGATAAATATTAGATGCCACCAGCTGGCCTGTAGCCGGAAGCAACGCCAGCCCACCGTGCATAGGAATACATTGGCGAACTCCCACCTCATGGCCGTGCAGTCTGTCAGGTGCCGACAATTTTCCAAACCAATGATTTGGCCTTGGTAGTTTTTCATAATTGACAGCTTCAGATTTAATTTGGTTCACCCAAATGTAAAGGTGCATTATTTGAATGACAGATTCAAGTGAACAGTATGCATGGTAATACGGCATCTAAAGTTCATGCACTGAAGAGCGAATTGTGTTTGGCATAAGCCTCACAATAAGTGTGCAGTAGACTATAGGAAAATTGTGTAATGAAAGAAAGATGTCTGAACTACTAAAGACTATTTTCCTTCAATTATGTAAAAATAAAATATATTTTCAATAGGATATAGTCGTTTGCGAGTGGAAATTCAAAGCCTAGACCGGTGAGAGCAATAAAGGCACAGGATTTTCAGAATCACAATTGATGCACATGCATTTTCACAAACAGGCACAGAATTTTTGGCCTTGGTACTTGCAAACAATGAGTGTGGGGATCGTTAATGTCCACAAATGGATCCCACTATATGGAACAGCCATCTTAACGTAGGCGGCTAGTAGTTGGGCAGTTGTCACACAGGATAGTTTAGAGGTAATACACTTACCTCGAAGGACTTTAACCTGGGTTTGATTCCTAAACCAACTATAAACTGTCGGACTCATGCTTTGTGGAGTGGGTGTTGTGTTACACAATATTGCGGTCTCTCGGATGGACGTTAAAGTGCATGTTCCATCTGTTAGAACTAGTTATTGGACGTTAAAGAACCCATAGTGTCTTTCCCAAAAATTATGAGAGATAACACTGGGGAACAAATTTTTTCTTATTATCTGTTGCATGATATTTTTCAACTTATTCTTTGTATTTTTTCAACGCTGATTTCAAGTCTGAAATCGGTTTTCCTCTCCATGCTCTAGTTTTCATGCTATTTGAAACATGCGATTTTCGCAAAAAAGGACACCCATTGCTATTTGCACTCGGGATAACTTGAGAACTTGGGGTGCGATTTCGGACTTTAGTGGAAATATACGATGCCTAAACTGCTAAATAACTATAGACCATATTCGTTTTGCTGCTAACAATTTGCTCACGATTTATTTGACATCAATTTTCTTTATCTTTATTGATATATATTCTTTAACTTTATGTTTTTCTTTGTTTCGGATCTGATCATGGCTTCTTCAATAACACATAAATGTGTAAATAATCCTGATGCATTCTGTTATGTATGTGGCTGCTACACACTACTTCGTCAAAAGCGCAATATAACATTGTTTGTAAGGCGTGCCTATAAAGCCTATTTTGATGTTCCCCTTGACGACCAAGACAAGAAATGGGCTCCTCATATTGTATGTCATAATTGTGAGGAAATGCTTCGTGACTGGACAAAAGGAAAACAAAAGGGTCTGCCTTTTGGAGTTCCTATGGTTTGGCGAGAACCCAAGGACCATGAAACAGACTGCTATTTTTGCCTGGTCAACACAAAGGGTGTCGGCAGGAAAAACCGGCAAAAGATGATCTGTCCCTGTATTCCCTCAGCAATTCGACCCACTCCGCACTCTGAGGAACTCCCCGTTCCAATCTTTAATGGTTTTGTCTTATCTGAAGATGAAGGCAGTGAACATGATCAGCAAGAGCACGAGGGTCGTGATGACGGGCTTCAAGAAATGGTTTCAGAATCCGAAGCCTCGTCATCTGATACCAAACAGTCATCAGCCCCTCAGCAGTTTTGCCAACCGGAATTGAATGAATAAGTGCGTGATTTGGGGCTCTCCAAGAAAGCAGCTGAGGTATTAGCCTCCAGGCTGCAAGAAAAATATCTACTTGACCACTCTGCAAATGTTTCATATTTCCGAAAACGGGATCACATCTTTGTCGCCTTTTTCTCAGAAGACAATCAGTTTGTTTACTGCCACGATATCCCAGGTTTTCTCAGGCAATTAGGTGTTGCTTCGTATAATCCAACAGAATGGCGATTATTTCTGGATACCTCTAAGCGCAGCCTCAAGTGTATTCTCTTGCACAATGGCAATGTTTATGGAGCGGTTCCAGTTGGTCACTCAGTGCATTTGCGAGAAGAACATAATGACATAAAAATGGTCATTGACTTCCTCAAATATCACGAGCACAACTGGATCATTTATGTGGACCTGAAAATGGTCAACGTTCTCTTTGGTCAACAGAAAGGCTTGACAAAGTTTCAATGCCATCTCTGCATGTGGGACAGCCGAGCTCGAGAGAAATACTGGATCCAGAAGGAGTGGCCCATCCGTGAAACTCTGGAAGCAGGCATGCCAAACATTGTGAATGACCCAATTGTCAGCCAAGAGAAGATCATTTTTCCCCCACTCCATATCAAGCTTGGCTTGATGAAACAGTTTGTGAAGGCATTGAGTAC
The DNA here is from genome assembly GCF_056783735.1 of Eptatretus burgeri. Classification (NCBI taxonomy): domain Eukaryota; kingdom Metazoa; phylum Chordata; class Myxini; order Myxiniformes; family Myxinidae; genus Eptatretus; species Eptatretus burgeri. Next base: position 26,877,490 of record NC_140963.1, read on the forward strand.
TGATGGTGAATGTTTTCAACACATAGTTTCTGCTTTTCCTGCTTTGTCTTTTGAGAAGGTCAAAGCAGGTGTGTTTGATGGATCTCAAATTCGTGCCCTTGTATGTGATGAGGAATTTGTAAGGAAGATGAATGACAAGGAGAAGACAGCGTGGCTGTCTCTCGTTGCAGTTATACAAAACTTTCTTGGTAACAAAAAGGCAGATAACTGAGTTTCTGGTTACAAGAATGCTGTTGGCTTTTCGTGATCTTGGGGCACCATGAGTGTCAAGCTCCATTTCCTGAATAGTCACCTTGATCAATTCCCTGAGAACCTTGGGGCTCAAAGTGAGGAATAGGGAGAGCGCTTCCATCAGGACCTCATGACGATGGAAGAGCGCTACCAAGGGCGATGGGACAAAAATATGATTGCAGACGACTGCTGGAGCATCAAACGAGATTGCCCTGTGGAAGTCCACAAACGCAACAGCGACAAGCGCAAATTCTTGCCTGAATAGGACCTATTTGAACTTTGCATTCCATCCTTATCAATTGTTCTGAATCACCTATCGTCTTTATGTCGAAATATATGTTAATTTAAATTTGCTTTTAATTCAAATTGTAACTTACCAAATAAATGTTGAAAATGTTGAATTGCAAAATGTATGTTTAATATAAATTTGCTTTTGATAAAAATTGTAACTTACCAAATAAATGTTGATAATGGTGGATTGCAAAAAAATCTCGAGCTTTTTAAAAAAAAAAATTTTGTATACCTTGGTCGAGGCTCGTATGAGAGCTAACACACAACTCACAGCAAGGAGGCATGAGACAAGAGGGGCGGGAGTGGAAGGGACAAGACAGTGGGGAACAGACACATTAGGTGAACTGTGGAAGGGAGAGGGATGGGGATGGGATGGGGATGGGACGGGGAACATGGCGAAGAGAAGATGGACATTACAGGGACTTTCAGGAAGGAAAGCAGGGGAATTGAAGGAAGTGGGCTTGGGTGGATTATTCGGGGGTAGAAAAGATCGAGGATTTGGATGGGGGAAGATAAGAGGTGGTGGTGGTGAACAGCTGTTTTGAAAGCCTGGAGGGAAGAATGGGAAAGAATAGAGTGAGGAAGTTTATTCCAAAGGCGGGAAAAAAGAGGAATGAAAGAGTGAAGATGAGCAGTGATTCGTGATTTTGGTAGTTTTACCAGAAGGGGGTTGTTGGCGGACCTTGAGCGCCCTGTGGAAATGTGGTGGGGACAAATCGCAGAGAGAGCAGGGGGGGCAAGGCTGGAGAGGAGTCGGTAGAAGATAGAAAGACCACCGACCAACCTGCGGTGATTGAGTGAGAGGCCCAAAGACTCAGCTTCATTGCGGGAGATGCCGATGATCTTAAATGCCCTGGTTTCGACAGCGTGAAGCCGAGAAAGGTGGGAGCCAGGAGCACCAGCCCAGAGGGGAGAGCAGTACTCCATCAGGCTACAGACAAAAGCTTTGTAAGTGGTCAGGAGAAACTAACTTAGCTTACAGAGAGAAACTAACTTCAGATTTGAATTCAGCACACTCAAATGAGGTAAGATCGAGTGCTGGTATCAATGCAACAAAAACTTTGTTCCCCAGTGTAATCAGAGAGATCAACAGCACTCTTAACAAAGTAGAGCGTTTATAGAACACCTCACCCCGCACAGTGTTCATGTGTATAATTAAATTGAAATAAAATAATGATTTTAAAAGTGGTGTAGAAAAATTCTAGAAGTTTACTGCCGTTGATGCAGTGTATAATACACCACCTTATTTAACATGTCCAAGTACTGCAAAACTGGAGGTTTTTTGCAGTGGCAAGAATGCAACTTGTATTCTACAGTGTTCAAGTAAGTTTGTCACCTCCCCCACCTGATTTCCTTTGCTCCTTTAAGGGTAAGGCCAGAAATGTCAGCTTCTCTTCTCACCATCTGTCGTAGTCGTACAATAGTTATTTCATTCATGGCTTATGCAGCACGTGGTAGTGGGTTTGTATCATAAAACAGTACTTTGGCAAAGCTTTACCCCTGATGTAGTACCCTTTGTAAAGCAGGGAATTTTTTTTTCGAATTTCACCATGGTACCAGCACACCATGGTCTATTCTTTTCAAAAGGACCTGTGCAATATTTAACATCCAATAGTGAATGCTCGCAGACAAGATAGACAGCTTACCTTCTGATCTCTTTAAGTCGAGCTGTGAATGGAGTCTTCAGAGTAGTAGGAGTAGTAGTATTAGTAGTCGTAGTTCTAGTCGTCGTGGGAGTGGAAGTGCAATGATTTCATTAATGCATATAGCTGCATCTTTCTGCAGGTTTTGCATCATTATGCTCTGGCATAGCTTCACCACTGATTTAGTGCTCTCGGAAAATCTAAGCAAGAATTTACATTTTTGCCATATCACCCTCACACATTGACCTCATCATTTTGACAGGTACATTGTGATTTTTAACTGTCATTGGTGAATTTTAGCAGATGAGACATTCGGCTTTTTATATGCAAGGGTCTAGGCTCATGGTGGAGCTAAACAGCAAAGGGCAGCAGGTTTACAAACTGGGAACGTATGATGGAGTGGTCACACAGGGTGAAAGTAGTAATTACAAAAAAAACAAGTAAAAATGACTCGGAGGATCAAAATAGAAAAGAATCGGTGCTTGTAGAAGAGATCGTGGATTTTTATAGCTTAACGTGTTGTTAAATTGCGACTTGTACCAACTAGACCTCTGAGAATTGGGCAGAGACTCAAACTATTGCAAGATTGTAAGAGAGCTGAATAAATTGGTCGGGATATTATATAGCGTATTTGTAAGGTTGTTGGGGAGAAATGGATGAAGGGTATTAACAACGCATTAACAACACCCTTGGGGTATTGCACCCATAGCATAATAATGCTGAATCAAATTTCAAAATTTAAACCAGAATTGAACTTATCAGCAGTTCCGACTGCTAAAAAAAAAAAAAGTGTTCATTTGTCCAATTCACATATTGTTTGATACTCCGGAGTCTGATTTTGGCCGGCCGCCTCTGGATGGAGTGTAGTATGACCCAGCCAGCTGTTCATTATCAACCATTTCATTGGAGTGCTTGCTTGCTTGATTGCTTCATCGTGGTGGGTGGATCGATTCCAAAGTACTCGCTTCCTTTTTGATTCCATGGTTGGAATAGAGAAGCGAACTGGAATCGACATCGATTCTAAGTAATTAATACTTCATAGAAAGAAGCGGTTTTTTTTTTCGGTGAAATTTTTTTTCCTCCCTGTTGGCCATGTTACTGTTACACCTGACCTGCTAATGTATTAATTGAAAAGGAAAACACCCCCTGGGGCATCCCGTTTACAATATAGCAGCAAAAGCAAGTCGCTTGCAAACTATTCGTGCGTGTTCTTTTTAAATGAATGGCAAGGCATTTGGAGTTGAACGGTAAAGCGTGCTGATTGCTTTGCTGATGGATAGGTAGGCAATACATTGACTGATAATGTTTTGACAGCATACTGTTCAAAATGTCCAGAAGAGCAGTTTGGAATTATGTTGGGAAGGTTAAAAAAGACAGTCCAAAAGTTGCATGCTCACTTTGTTCAATATACTTGCTCATTACTGTAATACATCCAATGTGCTGAAATATTTGAAAACCAAACAACAGAGAGAGTACTTCTTCATCACGGTTAAGAATGCAGATTCAAATAAACCAAAGTCTGCAACAGCAACAAGCTCGCTTTCGCAATTGACGATTGAAAGCACTTTCGCCCTGGCAATGCCTCAGTATGCTGCCTTCCCCTCCCCTCATGCTGCCTTCCCTCCCCTCCCCTCATGCTGCCTTCCCTTCCCCTGCTGTCATGTTCGTTCACTTCCCCTCATGCTGCCTTCACTTCCCCTGATGCTGCCTTCACTTCCCCTCATGCTGCCTTCCTTTCCCCCACCACTCCTTTCTCCCCCACCCCTCCATGCTCTCACTCCCCGACTCAATATCCCCTCTCTCCCAACTCCTCTCTCCCATTTCCTTACCCCCCCTCCTCGCTTTCCCTTCACACTCCCTCCTCTCTCCCTCCTCCCCTCTCCTCACTCCCCTCCCTCCTCTTTATCCTCCACCCCTCCTCTCTCCCCCTCCCCCTATCTCTTTTCCCCCTTTTCTTTCCCCCTCTCACTCTCCCTCTCCCTCCCCCTTTCTTTATCTCCCCCTCTCTCTCTCTCCCTCTCCCTCTCCCTCCCCTCTCTCTCCCTCCCCTCTGTCTCCCTCCCTCTCTCTCCCTCCCTCTCTCTCCCTCCCCTCTCTCTCCCTCCCTCTCTCTCCCTCCCCTCTCTCTCCCTCCCCTCTCTCTCCCTCCCCTCTCTCTCCCTCCCCTCTCTCTCCCTCCCCTCTCTCTCCCTCCCCTCTCTCTCCCTCCCCTCTCTCCCTCCCCCTCTCTCTCCCTCCCCTCTCTCTCCCTCCCCTCTCTCTCCCTCCCTCTCTCTCCCTCCCCTCTCTCTCCCTCCCCTCTCTCTCCCTCCCTCTCTCTCCCTCCCTCTCTCTCCCTCCCCTCTCTCTCCCTCCCCTCTCTCTCCCTCCCCTCTCCCTCCCCCCCTCTTTCCCTCCCGCCCTCTCTTCATATTCCCATCAGCGAAGTGACAAGTGGTATTTACTTGTCTATAATTATAAAAGTGTGTGTGTGTGTGTGTGTGTGTGTGTGTGTGTGTATCTCCTCCATAACTCCAAAACCATGAAACCTAGTGGCCCAGAACTCTGCATACATACTTATGGAACTCCAAGGAAGTGTCTGAATGAAAACTGAGTATTTGACTAAATTTAAACACCCCTTTTGAAGATAATTAACGGGGTGCTCATCATGAAAAAAATATAAAAATAGCCTTTCCAAGATGGTGGCCCGCCATCTTGGTTTGCCCACTTTCACCTCGCAGAAGCCGCCATTTTGTTTTGGCCTGCTCAAATATGCCTTGACTTGGAACAGGCCTATAAGCTTTTGATGTACATATGATGATTGAACAACATGTCTTCTATCATTAAATTAAGGTACCATGCTGAGGAAACAAAGGTACATTTTGATGCTCACGCAGAGGAAACTAGTTAATGCATGTTTTGTTAGCAACGATCGTGGCAGCGGTCGAATATCTACCACCCAATGGAGGTACGTTCTCATAATGCAGAGGAAGGGAAATTGTGACTAAAAAATTAAAAAATTGTGTTTTCGCCCGACTTTCCAAGGCTGAATAATGTGCGAGTACAGGATTTATAAACAAACTGATGGACATGTAATTAACATGATGTAAAGTAAATATACATTCGAGAAGACGAAAATTGGCTTGGTCGTGAAATGCCTGTGCTCGTAATTTATTAGTTGGGAGGCCAAGAAATTCCTGAAAGATTTTTTTTTACTTCTTGTTTTCGAAGTTATTATGTACATGTACACTTTAAAGAAGTTATGTACACATGCACTTTGAAATGTACACATTCACTTTCGCACACTTAGCATCACCTCTGAGTTTAAAAGTGAACAAGGTTTGGCTGAACTTCCATGCGTTTTCATTGCAACAAAGAGTTTTTTTTTTTTTTGTATACCTTGTCGAGGCTCGTATGAGAGCTGACACACAACGCACAGCAAGGGGGGCATGAGACAAGAGGGGTGGGAATGGGAAGGACAAAACAGTGGGGAACAGAAACATTAGGAGATCTGTGGAAGGGAGAGGGATGGGGTGGGGAACATGAGGAATACAAGATGGACATTACAGGGACTTTCAGGAAGGAAAGCAGGGAATTTGAAGGAGGTGGGTTTGGGGTGGAATAATGGGGGTAGAAAAGATCAAGGATTTGGATGGGGGACGATGTGATTAATATTTGAAGTCTTCAAAAAAATGTTCTTTTGTTGGTTTTTGATGTACTGTATGCTGTCGAGATGTCCAACGGTGTATGCAGTTACCAAGCAGATGGCTCGCGCTTGCCAAGCTTCTATTCTTTATCAACGGTTTTGCATGGAGTGCTTGCTCGAGTGCTTAAGCCACTTGGCGAACGCTCAACAAGAAACTTGGTAACTGAAAACAACCCAGATTCATGACATGGCGACAAAGATAAACATCCATATTCTATATATTGATGCTTATTTCAGCCATATTGATGAATTTATCCTTCAGGCGGCAGATTTCGACATGACACTTGAGCAGTTAGAGGTGATGAAATGCAGGTTGTTATGAATTGAAAGCTGGTTTTATTTTAATTATTTATTTTTTCCCAAACATGGTTGAAAATACTTATTCACTATCAGTGACACAAAATACAACAGAATATTGAAATAGTCATTTATTGACGAGTATTGATAAAGAGGTTCCAAGTAATCCAACTTCAAACTCTGTGATTGTGGTTACACGATATTAAATATGTAATGATCCCTATAAGAATGCCCTTTCACTTTTATGAGCAGGAAGAAGGGAGGGGAGAGGGGACGACAGTGAGTTGGGGTTTGGAGGGAGTGTTGGCACCACATGGAAAAGCATGAAACATTGTCTATCCTGAGGTCAACAAGGATTAAAAAGAAGTCAAACACTGTGACAAAATGTGATAAATAATCTGATGTGAAATCCTCAGTGCTGAAGAAGACAAAGAGGAAAGAGAAGAGAGAAAGAGGAACACAGAAGAAGGAGGAAGAGAGAAGAAGGAAGATAGAAGAACAATGAAAAACTAGAAGGGCACTCAGAAGAGAGGCATACCTCTGCCAGACTGATTACTTTATGTTTTGTATCCCACTGATGGGCTGGATCTAGATTTGGACCTGAACTAAAATTTAATCGGCTTGTTCTTGTCACCTTACCAACTCACCCACCAAGTTTCGTCCGAATCTGTCCACAACTTTTTGAGATATCCTGCTATATGTCGTTTTTGCCCCTATCTCTCAATGGTGAAGAATCACTTTGGAATTAAAAAATTATTGTATCCACGGCGGTGATGGTCATGATTAAATCTCAACCAGTCAAATATCCCCAGAGAGTTAAATATCACAGCAAGGTAAGCTTTGGTCTTATTCTTATCGAAGTGACAGCTCTTATTTGCTCTCTCCCACCTGGCTCTCTCTCGCTCTCTTTCTCCTCACCCTCCTCTCTCCCCCTCCCACTCCCCTCCTCTCCCTCTTTCTCTTTCTATCTCCCCCCCCTCTTGGTATTCCCATTAGCGAAGTGACTGATATTTACGAGTCACTAATATAATAATCCTAGCCACTGGATGACTGAAAGTTCTTTCCACTGTGTCACCTCACCACCAATGGTTACAAAGTGTTCAATTTTCTGTTTGCCACATCAAATGAGCTACATTTCTATTTACAGCAAGAAATGCTGAATTTAATTCCACTGGATTGCCAGCTGTACAGCGAATCTTTTTGCGATGTCTTTTAATGTCATGCAGTTGCCAGAATCTAATTTGCTTCCTCTTTTTGATGATTCTACGACTCCCTCCTTTTTGTAAAAAGCCGATCTTAATTTGGGGTTTCCATCGTTGCTGTATTTTTAACTTTGCACTACATATTGAGTTCCTACTTATGAATATTTCAAACCTCATAAACGAATTATTTATTTATAAAGGGAGTGAACATTTCCTCATCTGATGTGGAAGTGGAATTATTCATTTTCAATGTGAAAATGTAGCAAATATGGTTTGTAGAATTTTTTGGATACTTACTACTACTACTACGACCACAACTACGACTACTACTATTACTACTACTACTACTACTACTACTACTACTACTACTACGACTACTACTATTACTACTGTAGCTCCAATTAATCTCACCTTCTTTAAGCCATAGCAACAGGTGGTAGATTGACTTGAGTCTTTTACGAACCAGCGAGCCAGACTTGATGTTGGACAGGAATGGAGTTGGGGAGGGATTTGTAATTTGTTCAGGGTCCTGGAGACAAATTGTCCACTTGACACGATGGGATCTTTAACGTACACCAACTTATGCTCGCAGGCGGGAAACTCGGCTTAACTTCCATGCATGAAATGGCACACTTTGATGTAACGCCCTGTCTACGAAGCACAAATCCGACTGTTTATAGTCAGGTTGGAAATTAAACTCAGACTAAACAGTTCAAAGATAAGTGCACTACCTCTGCACCATCCTGTTGAAGAAGAAATATTAAGTCAATTACAATACAAAAATATGCAAGAACTCCTGTAATAGTTGTTTTGCTTTGTTAATTGACTTTGGATTTCAGTTTGACAACTTTCCAATATATAATCCATCGTGCTTGTGCAACCGCATACACACACCCAAAGTGTTACTCTGAACCACTCTGACAAAATCTCACCTCAATTCACTTTCACCCCCGCTGGTTGCGGCTCATAAAGATGTGTATAACTCAAGCAAATAGGGTCGCAAGTCAAACCTGCACAACGAATGGTGGTGCGAAAAAATAAAATAGCTCAACGTTGGTCAGTCGATAAAATCTCTATTATAATACCAAGCTTGCACACTAAAAACTCGGCTTGAAGAAGCTTGTAGAAGCAGACTCTCACACGATCCCTATGAAATTGCTGTGGCACTTGGCAGACATGCCGACAATGTTTGGGAAGTCTTGGCGTTCCATAGTACCACTTGCATTTTGCACAATGCGTATTTTTGTCATTCCCCGTGTACGGTCTGTCGTCTGCTCCCAACTATGTTGTACTGCTATCCCGTGCATGTGCACGGATATCGCTAGTATAACTTGTTACTAAGCTTTGATAAAAAATTTTTTTAAGTAAGGCTCAATTTTAATTTAACAACTAAAATGTGCATTGAGTTGTTTTTTAGCTCGCCTGTTCGAAGAACAGAGAGCTATTGCGATACACCCGGCGTGAGCGTCAGCCTCAACATCAGCATGAGCGTGAAAAGGTTAAAGTTTTTGGTGCAAGTTATTTAGAAGCTTGGCATTCATTTAATATGTGTACGATGATGCTGATATTTGGCATGGAGGTTCCTTTGGGGTATATTATTGATGTCGTGAAGTTGAAATAAAAAAAATAATTTCAAATTTTTAAAATTTTTGACCTGTTTTGAACTTAACTTTTTTGTAGCACATCAACGTTAAAGTTTTTTCCTTTCTAATGTTTTTATCCACCACACTATTTTTTACTGATTACAATATACAAATACATATATTGCTTTAAAATTATTTGGATCAGACTTCACTGCAATGCTTTATAAAAAATATTATTAGACTAGTCTTTTAAAAAATGATAAATGTATTAACAGGTGAGCATTGGGTGGCTTTGACACCAACTCTCTAGTTTCTTATCCTTGTCGTACAAACGTTCGCCAATTTTCCTGGAAGGTCATCAGAAAATTGTGACAGTTTAGAAATTATTACTTCATAATTGTAATTTAATTATCATTTATATTTTATAATAATTAGATGCTTTCTGGAGATGATTTGCATAAGTGAAATTTGAATTAGAGTTTTTTTTTTTTAGTTTTTTTTTTACAGGACTATTAAAGGCTCATGGAGGAGCTGCAACACCAATCATGTACACACTTGTAGACAAATATATGAGATGACACTGGATTTCAGAAATAATAATACGAGTTCCCTTCCAAGGAACTTCAACACAGGAGGAAGCCATTGTGCCCATCAAAGCCTGCACTCTGCCAACTTATGGTTGTTTTTTGTGCTCTATGATTTGTAAATGTTGAGCATCAATTAAGAAATCAGCACGTACCAACTTTACAGGCTTGGCCTGGTTTGGCAGATAGGCGTTCCAATGGTACCATTTTGAAATCTTTGATATTACTCAGCATCGGCTGGGGGTGCGTACAAACTGCTGACATCCCAGATTCAGAGCAGACACTCCAACGATGATGCTTCTATACACAGCCACTGGGATTGGGGGAAGTTACACACCTTCTCGAGACTACTGTTGGTACCCAGCGATACCCATCCTTACGTCGGTTTTCTTTCCGCACTGAGTTGAGCAGTTTACAGAGCAATTACCTCCCCCACATGAATACCACCTTTGGCGTCCATGCATGCCTAATCCTTTAAATGCTGAGTGTGTCCAGTAAGGAAACATCACTGAGGCTTCATAGGTCTTTGGTATGACTTGGACAGACTCTGAATCGAACCGCCGACCTTCCAGACTCACAGAGGATGGATAAACTGTTACTATTATAGCACCGAGACTTATTGCTTGTTCATTCATTTGATTGTTTATTTATTTTTATTCCCCTGGCTTGGCACATGGGTGTTTGGTAAAATTTTTAGCTCACCTGGATTTTAGTCCGGTGAGCTTTTGCAATTGAGCAGCGCCCGTCCGTAGGTGAGTCAGTCAGTCAGTCAGTCAGTCAGTCAGTCAATCCATCAGTCCATAAACACTTCAGTCATTATCGCGTGAACCAAACACGATTTTTGATGAAACTGGGACACAAGCTTCATATCTGATGCCGAATGAAGGTTTATTGACCACATCAAAATCTGCTGTCATTAAGGTCTACGGGGGGGGGGGGGTGGGTGTTTGCTCTCTACTCCAAAATTACACACACAATTTCGATGAAACTTTACCACAACCTTCATCACCTGTGACGTACTGAAGTTTTTCACGGCATTCCAAAAATTAGGGTCAAGGGAGGTCTGCGGGGGGGGGGGGGGGGTTGAGTGACAGTTGCTCCTCATCCAGATGAACTTCAGGACGCACAGTCCTATTTTTATTATCCTATGACAGCAGAAACCCTTTAGAATGAAGCATGGCATATGGATACACACAAGGATGGACAGATGCCTCTCCTTTTGAAAATAGATGATATCTTCAAAAATATATCATAATTGGGTCTCCTCAAAATCGGTGGTATTTGAATTGAATTGGTGTATGGTTTCAAAATGTGTCAACAATACAATTTTGGGGTTTTATGCACATTATTCGAGAAAATGAATTTCTTAGAACTGTAGTTTCATGGGTTTACACTCCTGTGTGCCAGAATTGGTGACAAATCAACTGAATGAAGGCCAATGTTTTTTGGCATGATTCACACTTTTAGTAGTTCTCTGTATGTCGATGTGAACCTTTAGTCTCATGATAATGAAACAACTGCTCAGATCACAACACATTAATTGTTATCCATTTGTTTTATTTCTCTTCCAATCCCCTCCCACTACCAGCTGAAGACCTGGTGGTGAGGCAGGCAAAGCTGTCTGTGGATGATCTGTTCATGGACAAGTTCATCATCAAAGATCCTGGTGCTCACTGGCTTAATGGTCAGAACCTGAGTTAGTTTTTATCAATTTATGACCTCCCTATCCATATATCCATTCATATATATATATATATATATATATATATATATATATATATATATATATATATATATATATTCATATATATATATATATATATATATATATATATATATATATATATATATATATATATATATATATATATACACATATATATATATATATATATATATATATATATATATATATATGTATAAAAAAAAAATATATATATATATATATCTCATCTACCAGTAAGGGTGGTAAAGGAGAATAAGAGGCATAGCAGCAATGTGTTTCTTGGAAAGGGCTGGAATCTCAAACATGCTAAGAAGTGGATAAAACTGTAAAAGGTGTGAGTGAGCAATGTTTGGTAATCATCTATGCTCGGGCAAACGAGAACACTCGATGGAGGTGCTGGATCACACTGTTGTTGTTTTCTCTTGGTGCAATACCGCCCGAGAGGACAGTAACCTATACGTGTGGCTGCCGTGTGAGTGAATATATTCCTGCACTAATTTTCATTTTATATTTTTCCTTATGAGCTCAAAGTTGAACTTGTGTGAGGTATTCACAGTACGAATCTCTGTGCCAAAGTTGGCGATTCTTGCTGCCCTCGTTAGCCAGTTATTTCTGCCAACAGACGAACCCATAGACAGGATGATTGCAATACTCACACACCCAGCCTACAGTGACAGCATGAGTAATGATATAGATGGAAACCATTGAAACAGTTAAATGTTGATTTATGCAGTCAGGTGTCTAATAATTTTTGATCAAGGTTAGCAACTTCTCCGAAGCTCTGGAAAAAAACGTTCATTCTTTTTTATAGATGACTTCATATTATGTTATACAGTGCAACATCTCACCGACAGGCACACAGCAGCTGCGTTACTCTCTGCTGATCTGGAATTGATGAAAATGTTCTGATACATGGGACATGTCTTTCACCCATGACAAATCTCAGTCTCACCCTGTCACTCTTGAAGGATCGTCTAAAATGAATCTATCTCTCTGTTTCCATTGTCACTGGAAGAGGTTTAGTCTTTTCAACTTCTCAGCATCACCATCAGTCACGAGTTCTCATGGGCTGACCACAGAGCTGGCCTCCATAGCAAACCACACAATGGGCATCCTCCATCATTCCTTGAAAAATATGAATGATTCAAAGCCTCTGACAACTTTGTATCTCGCTCAATGGATACTGCTCTTCCCTGTGTGCTGACGCCCCCACATCACATCTGTTTCTGGAATCTGTGAAATATACAGCTCTCAACATTATTGGCATCTCCCACGATGACGTTGAGGGACAAGGCCTGTTGTTCTCAAATTTCAGACACCTTTGTGGCTTCCTTTGTACTACCTCTCTTCCGGTTTTGCTCAAACTCTTCCCTGAGCGAATATTTTGTGTACAAATATTGGTTAGAACTAGAATTACAGACATTTGCCAGAAAATGCAATATTTCTCTCCACCCTCCTTACATCCACTTTTTCCACTGTAAAATCAATAGGAAGATGTTGAACCAATGTTTTCTTACTTTATTCTGAAGTGAAACTACTTAAATCGAGAACCACTTTTCGTTCTTTTTTCCCACCTGTGGAACCACCTACGACACTCTCTTTGATCTCCTTCTCTCCTGGTCTTCAAAACAGCTGTTCACCTCCATCTCACCACCCTCCCCTATCCAAAGCCATGATCTTTTCCACACCTATGAAACCACCCCCAAACCCCTCCCCAAATTTTGCTTATGTGTCCATCTCTTGCATTCTCCCCTACCCCTTATCATTACCTGCATCCCTTGTTTGTCCTTCTCCATGTACCTTCTCCCTTTGTCCTGCTATTTGTGTTTCCCCTTTCTCCTGCTGCTCCCTTTGTTACAGTATGTTGTGTCTTGATCTATTCTGTGTCCTAGCTCTTCCATGAGCCTATACCATGTCTATATAAAATAAGTGGTTGTGTTAAGGTATTTTTGTGCCAAGTCTTGCCTGGATTAGTTGAACTATAAATGCTTGCCAGGCCATAAACCTTATTTTTATGTCCAAACTTGACCATTGTTTCCTATGGAATTTAACGAAAAGCATCAAACTAATGTCTACCTGCTGTATTCTTCAGTGACTGTCGTAAGGCATCATTTTGATCATTCTTGTCTGTATTGCTTGAAATACAGAGGCAAAGCAAGCAAAAGACCTTAATTTTGTAACCAACTCGATGATTTTGATCTCTGCATCATCCAGAAAATGATAAAAGCAAAGTTTTAAAATGCATCCCTATCATGTGTATTTGAAATCACCTTTCTGCCAACTTTAATTTCTATTGATTGACATTCATACAAGAGAATGGCAAGGCACAATTTATGATTTTTTTTGTGTGTGTGTTTCACCATTGACTCGTGAAAATCGGGATGGAGGCCTCAATCGAAAAAAAATTATGAGTATTGGATTAAGGTCTGTGGTTATTGGACCAAGGTACTTTGATGCTAAATTTGAAAAGGAGTGCCTTAAAAATAAATAAATGGTGTGCTATTGTAATTGTTGGAAAGAAAGAAAGCAAGGGAAGGGAAGAAGGAAATAATATAATCTCCCTTCTTGAAGGATGTAGGAGAGGAAACATAAAAGACTGTGTACATTGAGGAATACAAGATAATGTGGGATGAAAAGAAGAGTAATATTATTACTAACTGAGCTATCCTTCCACCTCTCAGCTGACTCTACACAGTCTTCTGTGGTTGTTTTTGTCCAAATACTAACCAGGCTCGATTTTCCATCATTTATGAGATCTATCATGATCTGGCACATTCAATGAGACTAAATCATAGGTCGGCATTTGATGTGGATGCATTATGCCAATAAGTCATGGTTGTGCTGAGCCTGTGTGCCGTTTGTGTTTTCATTGTGCTTTGCATGTATACCTTTTTAGGTCATTTCCAATGACCTAATAATATTGGTGAGAGAAAGGGTAATATGGGTCCGTCCGTCCGTTCACAATGAAGTTGAAGCGGGAGATCTGGTCATTAGTGATCCTGATAGAGGTCGATGAGACGTACACGATGGTATGACTTTCAAGGTCAGCGAAGGTCAAGGTCACGAGGCCTTTGAAGTTGCGAAAATGACGATTTTCAAATTCTATCTCCTCCGCCATTTCTCAAGCGATCTTGAATTTGATTGCAGCATATGAATCTATGGGACAATATCTAAATTTTGATCGGGCCGAATTTTCGATATTCGCTTTCGTTTTCGTGTCACGTGACTTCAAAGTTGGCAAAAAATGCGAAAATGACTATTTCCATGCGAAAATGACAATTTTCAAAATCTATCTCCTCCTACATTTCTCAAACAATCTTGAATTTGATTGTGGCATATGAATCTATGGGACAATATCTAAATTTTGTCAGGCCG
>NC_140963.1:26897106-26912106 GCF_056783735.1 Eptatretus burgeri
ACAGGGACTTTCATGTCCTTACACTTTCGATACGGACACTATGGACACGACAATGTCGATACGATACGATAAGATGGACACTACAGGGACTTTCAGGAAGGAAAGCAGAGAATTTGAAGGAGGTTGGTTTGGGGTGGATTAATGGTGGAAGAAAAGATCATAGTTTTGGATAGGGGAAGATAAGAGATGGTGGTGAACAGATGATTCAAATACCTAGAGGGAAGAGTGGGAATTGAAGAGAGTGTGGGGGTTTGATCCAAAGGTCAGAAAAAAGAGGAATGAAAGAGTGAAGGTGAGCAGTGATTCTTGATTTTGGTAGTTTTACCAGAAGGGGGTTGCTGGCGGACCTTGAGTACCCCGTGGAAAATTTGTGGGGGTGGGGGGGGGACATAACATAACGCAGACAAAGCAGGGGTGGCGAGGCCAGAGCACACGGTTGAAGACAGAAAGATCACCAACCTGCCTGCGGTGAGAGAATGAGAGGCCCAAAGACTCAGCCTTATCACGGGAGACATCACGGCCTCATAAATGATGCTAAAGTCTTCATTTGAGAGAGAGATATCCTATATCCTAAAAGAGAGATATAGTGAGAGTGGGAGATTTGTCAGGATTGTAAGACATGTTCCATATGTTGGACCAGATTGTGATTTTTATCCAGATCTGCAGAGAGTGAAGAGGCTGCTGTTTGCCGATCTGAGGGATGACAGATGGGATGGCAGATTGTGGACTTATCAGCAAAGAGGTAAAGAGGATTTTCCAGAGAGTCAGAGACATCATTGATGAAAACCAGAAAAAGAATAGGGCCCAGAACATTGCCTTGAGGAACTCCAGTCTGGACAGGAAGAGGGGATGATAGAACTCCATGAAGGGCCACACATTTGCTTCAACAGGCAAGGAAGTCTGTGAGCCATGAGTGGAAATGTCCTTGGATACCATAGGTAGTGTGTTTGGTGAGAAGGGCAGGGAGCCAGAGCATATCGAAAGCATGCGATATGTTGAGGGAGATGGCTCTAATTTCATGTCTGCCATTGAGGATCGCCATCCATTGTTGTGAGAGCAGATGTAGCTTATGCAGGGCAGAGCGATCTGGTCTGAATCCAAATTAATAATCGGAAATCAAGCCATTGGAGAAGAGGAAGGATTTGGAGAACTGTTAGAGAAGCAATGATGGATTCCATAACCTTGCTGATGATTGGGAGAAGGCTGATTGGTCTGTAGTTGTACGGGTCTGTTTTTTCACCTTTTTTATGCAGAGCAGTAATGTTTGCTGATTTCCAAGCACATGGCAGATGACCTTGAGCAAATGAGAGGGTGAATAGAACAGAGAGAGGGTGAGCAAGAGCAGCAGAGCAGGTTTTTAGGACATGTGGACTGATGCTGTCTGGACCGGTTGCAGAATCTGAGTCGAGGTTTGACAGCAAGCTCTCCACCTTGTCAGGAGAAAAGGACACAGAGTCTAGGAGCATGTGGATGTGACTGGGTAAGATGGGTACAGAAAACATTGGGTTTGGGGCACAAGATTTAGAAAGGAACACGGAGTTTCGGCATTCAGCCTTTTCATGTGCGGTGTCAACAGTGCGGCCATTTGAGGTAAGTGAGGTGATTGAGGGGGAACATTCACCAGGAACAGATGTGATTCGACACCACCAGGATTTGCTGGAGGAAGACAGGATCCAGAATTCAGACTTGAGATAAGAAAGATGTTGTTTACTGGCTCTCCTGAGGGTACATGCACACTTGTTTCGAACTTTGTGGAAGAAACTGAGATTGCCTTCAGTTGGATTAGCTTTCCATGAGGGAGGAGAAGGAAAGTTGTTTCAGGACAACTGCCTCATCACAAGCTTCAATGTACCATAGGTGGGAGGAAGGGTAGGACAACAGAAGGGGAGAGGGGATAAATCTGTGCATGAGGGAGAGCAAGTTTCTTTGAAAGAATTCCCAGGATGAGTTGATGTCTGAGAAAGTGGAGATGGGAGACTAGTCCAGAAGTTTGATAGCTGCTTGAAATCCCTGCCAGTCGACCTGAGTGAAATGCCAGATTCGACGGCACTGAAGTGGTTCTCTAATACCAGTCAGAGAGATGTCTACTTTGACAAGCATGTGATCAGATGAACCGATTGGAACGGAGGAAGAACAGGAGATATTTTCAAGAAAATTGGTCAAAATCAGATCCAGAAGAGATGGAGTACCGTTGGTTGAGATCCGGGTCGGGAAGTTGACCGATTGTGTCAGTCCCAATGAGTTGCAGAAGTCTTTTGCTGAAGTTCCATGGTAGGTTAAAGAGGTATCCACACCCAGCCAATTGGCATGATGACAAGTGAAATCACCACAAATGAGGAAGAGAGAGTTTGGATGAGAGGATAGAAGTTGGTTCTTGTTTTCAGAGAGCGAGATGTAAATGGACTCATCACTGTTTGGTGGATGGAACAACACACATAAACATGAGGTGGGAGTTGAGGGGAAGCCATAGCCAGAGGTATTCCTGGGGGTTGTGGTTGGTCCCAGAAGTGTGAGGACAGTGCATGGAGAGTGAGGAATAGAGTCTTTGATGAAGAGAGCCACTCTGCCATCAGGACGAGGCTCAGGTCTGTCCTCCCGGAGGAGGGAGTAACTGGGGAGAGATACGAGGGATTCAGAGATGTCTTGAAGGAGGAAAGTTTCTGTGAGGCAGATTATGTCTAGTTTGTCAGTGCCAACCTGAATGGAAATATCTGTCAGATTTGAATGAAGGCCTCGGATGTTTGAGGTCCACACTGTTAAAGAAGATGGAGGGAGTAGGCTTTGGGTGCAGGTGAAGAGAGGGATGGGGATGTTATTATGAGGGAGGGGGGAGGTTATGAGAGTTGTGTGGGAATTGCAGGAGAGCTCGAGGAGAGAGCCAGATGAGGGGAAAAGGCTTGGTGGTGATGGGTTGAGGTCCAGTGGGGAATGATAAGAGAGGGGGCAGAGGGCAGTTTAATATTGGAGGAGGTGGAGTGATGAGATTTAAGAGAGAGTGTGGGAAAAAGAGGCAGCTTTGTGGATGTTCGGGGTAGGGGGGGCAACTTTGAGAAGGGGAGTGAGGGGGAGGTTGGAGAGAGAATGCTGAGAGGGAAGAGTTGAGGAAGAAGGGTGAGGGGGGAGTTTTTGAGAAGGGTGAGAGGGACGTTTGAAGGGGGAAGTATGTCAAGGTTGATTTGAGAGGGAGGGGTGAGAGGAAAGCATTGAGAGTGAGGGGATACAATGAGAGCAGGCATGGCCAAGGTGCAGGAGGGTGATGGGATTAGTGGGGAAAGGGGAAGGATGAGACTTGGTGGAGGTATGGTGAAGAATCGAGTGGGAAGGTGGAATTACAAGATTTGAGGGGTTGGAAAGAGGGTGAGGTGTGCTGAGAGAAAGGAAGGAGCATGTTTGTGGTCATGAGGAGTGTACTAATTGAGAGTGAGATATCTGTTAGGTTCGAATGGAGCCCACATATGTTAGAACACCACACTCTTTGGGATAACAGGAGGAGCTGATACTGAAGCTGAAGACATTGAAGAGGTGCTACGAGTGGAGGTAGGATAAATGGCAAGATGGTAGGGGTTAGGAGAGGGTATAATGGGTGAGGGGTTAGGAGAAGGTAGATTTCAGGAGGTGGTGTGAATTGGCACTGAAGCTGGAAACAAGAGACAATTGATGGAACATGAACATGTGTTGCAAACTGGGATTAAAATTTTTTGTTTAAGTCAGAGAAGCGATTAATGACATTACGTGAGGGATGAAATCAAGGAGAATTAAGAGAATGGAGAAAATAAATGTTGTTACAGTTGGACGTTTTCAACACGGGATGAAGGAAAGGTCGAATTAAAAAGTCTTTTTAAGAAGAAAAAGAATAGTGAATTATGATACAATACCGAGAGCCACACATGTGAAAGAGGAAGTTGTAACATTGTCAGAGACCTTTTTTTTGATAAAGATTATGTAAGATAAGGTAAAGGTAAGATTGAAGAAAAATCATGTCGGCATTGGTGAATTTGGATCGGCAAACGCAGAAGGAAGCTGGAAGGACGACAAAAGTTATTGGAGGAAGAAGAGGGAATAGAGAAACACGTGGCTATGGGAGGTGTAAGGTGAGAGGATAAAAGAACAAGTAAATATATATTTTTTGAAGAATAGGTAAGAATATTTAAAGGAAAGGTTGAAGAAGAAATTGTGAAGGAGTATGGCGAATGTGGGTCAGCAAAAGTAGAATATTTCAGATCAGCAAAGAATGCGGAAGAAGAGTCGGTACAGGAAGTCATGTGGAAGGTTTTTAAAATTTATTATTTTACGACATAAAGCAGAGGGTGTAATTGAGGGGGATAGGACGAGGGTGGAGGGAAAAGTGGAGCAAAGAAAAACTGATGATAATTAGGAGAAAATACAATAAACATGATTGCACACACAAACGGGAAGAAGGTCCGGCCTTAAGGAAACCAGACATGAAAAAATGACAAAAACTCAACAATTAGCATAAACCAATGTCACCCGCAGGGTGACCCGTATCTTGCCAAAAGGTGACCACGTGTGACTTCTTTAAGTTCACACTGAGGTGAACAGAGCTGCTGTCCACCAGGAGCGACTCCTTGAGGAATATCTGCCTACGAGAGATTCCGATGAGAATCGTTCTACAGAGTAACCATGAAAAATATTCTTTTGCCTCATAATGTCTCAAGCTTGACATATCTGGAAAGCACTCATTGAGGTGTTCAATTTGAGGTACTACACGATATGGTTCCTAAAACTTGAAAATTTGACCTTGGGGTCAAGTAAGTTTGACCTGAGGTGCTAACCATGAAGGTCAAGGCCAATAGCCACCAAAAATTAATCAGCTGAGCGCCAGACCATGAACTATATTCCCATGAAGTTTGAAGACGATCCGATCAAAATTACTCAAAAAATAAGGGTTTCGTCGACTCCCCTGATTTGCGCCAAAGTGACCTTGACCTTTGACCTTGACCTTCAAAATTTTGTGCACTGAAAGCGACCTCCATAGGCCTCTGATATGCGAAGTTACAAAAATTTCCGATAACTGTGCTCTGCAGAATTTTTTATACGTGATTACAAACAAACAAACAAACAAACAAAAAAAAAACATACAAGCTGACTAACATATCTTGCAAAAACTTCGTTTTGGCAAGATAAGTTTTAATGCAAGGCTGAACTAGAAACACACATTCAACACAGAGATAACAAAATAACAGTGAAAACATGACAAAAACGACTGGAAAACTTATCTTTGAGAATGTCGGTGGAGACCCTGAAGAGGAACCGCCACCATCGCTCAAAACCCGAACCGGAAGGAAAATTTGCTTCCAAATCTTGTCTCCAACCCCTCACTCTCTGGACCCAAGCTACCCATTTGCACCCAACTTCTCCTGGACTCTGTCCTTTTCACCTGAGAATGTGGAGAAGTTTGTAGCAACTCTCGACTCTGATTCTGCAACTCGACCGGACAGTAACAGCTCACGTGTCCTAAAAAGCTGCTCTGCTGCTCCTGCACATCCCCTTTCTGCTCTGTTCACCCTATCTTTTGACATAGGTCATCTTCCATCTGCTTGGAAGTCTGAAAGCATCACCACATGATATAAACAAGGTGCAAAAATCGATCCCTTCAACGAAAAACCTATCGGCTTACTTCCAATCATCAGCGAGGTCATGGAATCCATCATGGCAGTTGACCTCAAATCCTTCCTTTTCTCCAACTGCCTGATCTGTGATCATCAATTCTGATTGAGACCAGTTCACTCGAACATGGACATGCTGTTCCAACTCTCCCAATAACGGATGGAGGTCCTTCATGTCTGACATGAGATCTCAGCCGTCTGTCGACGTATCTCGATCATTCGATACAGTCCAGCACCCAGCCTTGCTCAGCAAACTCTCTGCTTGTGGAATCCAAGGCCAACTACACAATTGGCTTCCTGACTTTTACTCCCACAGCCAATGTGTGGTTCTAAATATGATCCTCTAATCTCCTCAACCTATCAAGGCTGGAGTGACCAAAGCAGTGTTCTGGACCCAGTCCTATTCCTAATCTTCATCGATGATCTCTATAACTGTTTGGAAAATCCTCTTTATCTATTTGCAGATGATTTCACCATCTGCAGTAACATCCCTCATCCCTCATCCTTCAGATCGGCAGGCAGCAGCTTCTTCCCTCTCTCCAGACCTTGAAAAAGATCACAAGCTCGTCAAACACTTGGAATATGTCTTTCAATCCTGACAAATGTCGCACTCTCACTATCTCTCTCCCAAAGGACAGTCTGGAGAAACCTCGCAACGACTGTCTTAACAACCTTCATTAAGAAGTTCAGTCATTGATACTTTTAGGCCTCAAGATCAGCGATTATATTTCTGGAGCAAACCACACTTATAAATTCGCTTTCTCAGCTAGTCGCTGACTGGGCATTCATCATCATGCAAAGTCCTTTCTTGGCACACCTGGAAACCAAGGCCTTTAAGATCATTGGAATCTGCCGCAATGAAGCTGAGTCATTCGGCCTTTCACTTTCACATCAAAGACAGGTCAGCGGTCCCGGTCTTGTACCGACTCCTTTCTGGTCTTGCATCCTTTGTTCATTCCATGCTCTGCGCCCTCCCCCCCACACCCCCTATCTCCCCAAGGTGCCTGCCTTCTGTCAGCAAACCTCCTGTTGTGAAACTCCCAAAATCCAGAATCACTGCTTGACTCCACTCATTCGTGTGAAACGAACTTCAACATTCTCTTAAATTTCACTCTTCCCAACAAGGCTTCAAGACATCTGTTCACCACCATCTCAGATAATCCCCGCCATCCAAAACCATGATCTTTTCTACCCCCATTAACTCCCATTCCCCCCCCCCCCACCCCACCTTTCCACAAGCTCACCTCTTTCCAAATTTCCAGTTTTTCCTTCCTGAGAGTTTGTGGCTCTATTCCATTTTTATTACCCCATGTGCCTTCCCCTAGTCCTCATTCTTCTCCACATCCCTTATTTCTCCAAGTCTCCCTCTATTTTATCCGTTGGTGTGTTAGCCCCTCTCTTGAAACTGTTCCTTGTGTTCTGTTATGTGGTGATCCATTTTGTTCTAGCACCTCCACAAACCTTGACATTGCATACAAATTATTTTTTCTTAAAATGACAAGAAAAATCATCTTTACATTGCCTCTTCAAAATAATTTCCCCAGATATTGCAGCACAAGAGGCCATATAGATCACAGAGCATGAAGAAACCGAAATTTTCCAGGGCCCTTCAGTGGGCCCCAGACTCCATGCTGCGTTGCCTTCATATCATGATACTCGCTCGCATGTCCTCTCCTATCCTCCCCCACCACCCCCCGCCACTTCGCAATAGCAATCGATGCCCTTGTAAGTGAACATTGTGTGTTGGACTATTGGAAGAATGATCAGTTATATATGTATGTATATATGTATGTATATATGTATATATATATATATATATATATATATATATATATATATATATATATATATATATATATATATATATATATATATATATATATATATATATATATGATGGACAAAACATTTGAATTCAAAATCTGTGCTCATGGAAGACGGAGGAGGCTGACAGTGGGGCCACATTTGGGCACAAGCGAGAGAGGAGACCACTAACCTGTCTGTGATGTGAGGCCAACAGGCCTTGTGCTTCAACATCATCATGGGTGATATGTCAATTAGTCATATGTTACATGCAAAAGACACATGATGTGCACTGCAACAAAGCTCAGTTTTAAGCATTTTTAAGACGAACTTCATCGATTCAAATGTAGAACCAGCATCAGGTGATCTGACCTGTGAAAATCAAATTTTGGGAATTATGGACAACACAATTGAAGACTATCCCCATGTGATATCATGTATGAAGTGTTTGCAAGAGACATTCAATATTAGTTTTACAATCATTAAGACAATGGGACATTTCATTGAAGCGGAGAGCAAAATGAGGGCTAAAAAGCTTTTTATCTACAATAAAGTAAACTTTAATTATCCTAACTGTCTTGAGTAGTGTATCCACTATTGGAGATCATTACACTTAAAATGGGAACTTACTTCAGCAAATGCAGGTGGTTAACTCTTAATTTAAAAAATTTGCCTTTTGCCACAGTTTATTTTTCTTCCTGGAGAGTAGTTCAAGTTCAGCTTCTTTGCAAGTTGTGGTTGCTGCAGTATATAGATTTATTCATTTAAGCAGATTTGATGATTGCAAATCACAAGCTAACATTTATATGCATGCATGTATGTACATGTATAATATGTATATATATGTATATGTATATGTATATATCTATGTATATATATGTGTATATATATATGTATATGTATATGTATATGTATATAGTTACGAATTCGCTCCCGCCGGCGTGCGATCGGCCGCGTACCACTAATCGCAACCGCGTCGCCCACCGGACGGGCAATTCAGTCGTGACTTTCCGGAGCTAACCTCGGAACCCTATCACGGGTGGGTCTTCAACCCCACCACGGCCATGCCAATTGTCTACCCGCGCAAGATAGGGTCACTCGCAGAATTCGATATACCTAAGTATCCCCCCGCGGGGAGCCGACCGGGCAGCCGTACCTCGACGCAGGTCGGCTTGGGACACAAACCGCTTAAGCGGTCCGTTCCGTTCTGCAGTGATAACCGAGCAGGTATTATCGCCGACCTCGCCAGATCTGATTCTATTTAACGGGTGTTTGTAACCCCACTATTTATTCCGTGATGCAAGATGGCATTTTCAATAGGGGAAAGAGGACGCAACGAGTGGGATACATTCAAACCAAGCACATTTATTTAGACAACACGTAT
Organism: Eptatretus burgeri; assembly: GCF_056783735.1. NCBI lineage: Eukaryota > Metazoa > Chordata > Myxini > Myxiniformes > Myxinidae > Eptatretus > Eptatretus burgeri. The sequence goes on from NC_140963.1 coordinate 26,905,921, forward strand.
GCAGGCAAATAGGGAACAAAAGCAAAACACGCATGCAGTTCATTTATGAAGATTGCGGGACGTACGGATGCAACTATACAGCCAAACACAATGCAAAGGAAAGAGCTAATACCGTCTATCTATTATGTACAGTCACTTATACAGTTTTACTTGACAGACGGCGCCACGACAACATTCATTCAAAAGCCCAAAAGAAAAGGACCCCCTCACAGACAAGGAGGTCAGGTTGGACCACTTGGGTCTTTATGACGCGGGACCTGGAAGACCGAACGGGTCCCGCGAGACCGTAGGAAGTTACCTGCACCCTCGAGGTGCCTCGGTGGTCGGCGAGCTCTCTCCGGCACTCTCCTGCTAACTGCGTGGCAGAGCTGGTCCTCCACGCACAACCCTCATGACTTTCCGCCCAGAGGGAAAGGCAGCACCTCTACGTCGTCCACCCCAGAAGGCGAAACCACCAAAGCCATGAGCTTGGACCGCACCAGCGACGGACCACACCAGCGACAGACCCGAACACTGACTCAAAAGCCAAAAGACCAAGACCAAGCTCCAGCTCGAAAACCACCAAAGAAAGACAGACAAAGGCCACCCCGAAGACCAAGACACGAAGCTCGCGTGCTGTCCGCCTTGTATCCCCTGGGGCTCAGCGCTTCGCCTGTCCCCGTTTTCGGCTCCGCCTCCCTTCGAGCCTTTTCAAGAAGCTTCTCGAAAAGGGGCGTTCCTCAGCTCCCACAGCCTCATTCCTCGTATCCACCAATCGCGAGCGAGCTGCCTCGCCCTTCCACTCACACCAAACGCAGAGAAAAAAGGCGGGAAAACCCGCACACCATTGGAGGTTTCTTTTCTCGGTCTTTTTACTTGCGTTCTCGGACGGTTTTCGATGCGGAAAGGGTTGGAGCATGGTTTGTGGAGGATGGTGTTTGATAGCTGGCATAGTGGCGAAGATGGTTAGATGGTGGCGTACTTATTGTGGCGATTGTAGCGTGGTTGGCGTTGTGGCGTTGTGGCATGGTTGGTGGTGGTTGTTGTTGGCGTTGTGGTTATTTCGGGGGCGAAGTTGGTTGCTGTTATAGTGGTCGTGATATGGTCGGTCCAAAATAACGATAGCAACATAAAATCCTACCTCAAAGGGTCACAGCCCGGTGAACACGAAGAATCCCCTCGAAACAACGGTGGGGAAACCTATCTGAACACTCACTAACCGGGATAACTGATCTAAGGAACCTTTATGGTGTTCTGCGAATTTCCACAGCCGTAACACTACCCCTCCCCTTTTTACAGACTCGCCCCGAGTCGTCGAATTTTCGTGTGCCATCATGTGCAAGTTCTCCCCAAGTACGATTTACCTTCGGATCCCTGAGAGCGACATTCAGAGTATTCGTGTCCCCAAAAATAAATAACCTACGGGCTGAGTAACTAAATAAACAAACCCACTCATGCAGACGACTTAACTACATTGCCGGCGCTACGACAAACATGCAAGGGGCGCGACTCATTTACAATTTACAACTTATCCTTAACTTATAAATTTACACGAAACCATGGCCCAGGATCGATGGACTCTGCAAGAAAAAACAGGGAGCCAGGCTGCTCGCACACAGTCTCTGGCTCATGAAACCATACAGGTGACAGGGAATGTGGCGGCTGCTCACACGCAGTCCGAGGCCTCCCCCTTTGAAATGAGCGCAGTGAACACAAGCGGTGCACCAGCCGCCAATGCAGTCCTGTGATGCGGCTGCCTACAGGGCAGTCCCTGCAGCACCCGCGAAGATCTGACGCAGCAACAAACGTTGCACGGGCCGCCAATGCGGTCCCGTGATGCGGCTGCCTACGGGGCAGTCCCCGCAGAACGCGTGACGATCTGACGCAGCAAACAAACGTTGCACGGGCCGCCAATGCGGTCCCGTGATGCGGCTGCCTACAGGACAGTCCCCGCAGAACGCGCGATGATCTGACGCAGCAAACAAACGTTGCACGGGCCGCCAATGTGGTCCCGTGATGCGGCTGCTTTACAGGGCAGTCCCTGCAGCACGCGCGATGATCCTGGCGCACATGGCAATGAACAGTAAAACAGCCGGCAGATGATCCGACAGCACAGGCCTTGTAGCAAAACAGCCTGCAGATGAAGTTGGCCGACCTCCTTTTTTGTTCAAGGAGTTTGGTGGAGGGAGTGCGGTGGTGCTGGCCACTCAGAAGGTGGGCTCGGACCTACCCTACTGTCTCCCTCCCAACCTATCGCCTTTGCCTGTCTCTGTCCATACTCACTCCCTTAGTTTGCAAAAACAAATTTAGCCCCAACTTATTTTCTTGTTTTATTTTCTTTTTATTTTCCCCTCTATAAATTTGTCTCCCTCACCCCCTTTATTGTCTCTGTCCGGCTAACCTATCGTCATCCTAGCCGACTCCCAACCCCGACGTTCCCTTTCTGGAGGGGAATAAAGGAGAGCTAGCGTCCTGCGTCGAGGCCCAACGAAGCCTCAGGATGGCCTCCCCAGACTTCAGCGATCTATAACACAAAGTGGGTCCAGTGGCCCACAACGAGAGCGAAGGGATGGATGTTGCGGAGGGGTACATTTCCTAATCTACCCAAACCATTAACCTTTAAACTACACCAGGGCTTCCAATAAGCGCCTCTCGCTTAAACTATCGGTTCGAACAACCAAGATTCCCATCGCCTGTGTTTGTGTCTTCTCAAATTTCGGCCCATGCCCTCCAATTTTCCCTCGTGCCCTTGCACGGTTTAGTGGCTGGGACACGGGGCTCCCTTGGCAGGAACTACCCTCTGCCGATTCTCCAACAATGGCACCCCCGGGCACGACACTGCCTCCGAGCCTACCAGCTCCCGAAACACCGGGGAGTGCCCTCTCTGGCGACTTCCCCTCGATGCCCATGTGGCGTGCTGGCGCCCCGGGTCCCTTTCCGAGGGTCTCCCGTGCCCAGTACACTGCCCCCGTGGCATATGGCGCCCCAGGCCCTGCATCATGCGGGCCCACCCGTGCCCACTTCACTATCCCGGCCCCCCATGGACCCTTGGCCTACCGCGGCTGACTTGCCCGGTGCCTGGGGTACCCACTAAGCGATACTCACTGTTCGCAGCCACGCTCCCAGCCCCTCAACAGGGCTCCTGCACCCCTCCAAATGGTTTCGAGCCTACACTCCCACCAACAGCAAAACGACCTCCATTTTGTCAATTTGACTTACCCCCTAACTCACTTTACACTGGCCCCGGGGTCCCTTGGGCGGGAATCACTCCCCCCCCCCAATCACTCATCACACCAGCATTGCACATTCACTCCATTCACTCAGGCCCGCTGGCCTCACTCGCTCATCAAGTACATTTTCCACTTCTCATTCCCTCGCTGATCACTGCCATTCTTCTCAGTAAATCCCATAACTAAGTTATGCTCCCTCGTCGTCCCTTAAACTAGTAGCACATTCCATTTAACACTACGTAGCTAAGTTACGTCCCCTCCACACACTCAAAAGTCTGTCCGTGTCCTCAAAATCATTTTCCATCTCCCATCCTAAATCTGACCTAAAATCCCTCGAGCTAATCCATTCCACGGGCCCCATGAGGACTTATCCCTGCCCCATGGAGCCGGTCTAACTAAGCTAACCCTTCTCCCTAACTAGTGGTATCCTGTGCCCAGGACGGGGGAGTCTTCCACCCCTTGCCCAGGGAATCCTGTTCACCCGAAGTGAGGCTTGCTTTGTTTTCTTTTTTTTCTTTTTAATGCGCACCCCAGAGCGGAAACTCACAACCTGCGCTTTTTTACTCCCGTGACGCCATGGCAGCTGTTCGCGCTTGGCGCACCTTGTCCCTTCTCGGACGGTACCATCCGGCAGGGACTTCCCTCCTGCCGGATTCCAACCATACGTGCCGCCATGACGTCACCATGCGCATCCAAAAAACGAGCCTTGCGCTTCGAGGGGTTCACCACACGAACACATGTGCCCTGCCCGTCCGTAACCTGCGCCGTGCGCTCTGCGAACAGAACACACTGCGCAGGCCACATGGAGCTTCACACACACGCCCGCCTAGAGAACCCATCCGGTCCAAATCTGTATCCAGCCTACCTTCTGTCCGTCTGCGGGATCGGCTAATCCACTGCGTGCGTTTATGGACCGGGCTTCACTCCCGCAGGCGCGCACATGGCGGCCTCGTGCGTTCCACACCACGGACCCCGCGCACACTGCCGTGCAAACCCGGCACGATCCCCAATGCAGCTACGGCCGCTGGTCGGCCTTTGTCCACAGTCAGGCACAGTCGTCGTCGTCGCACTCTCGTGCACAAACTCCCACGTGCCACGACGCTCACACACATCGAGATGGCACTCACTCGGGCACGCCGTTGCGTGTTCCCGCATGCCGGCCGCCATCTCCCTTGCATACCGCTCTCTCTCACACACAGTCTCTCTTGCACTCGGCCGTTCACTCACGCATGCCATTTCCCTTGCACACGTGGTTCCATTCACACACGGCCGTTCACCCGCACCCGTGGTTTGTTCCACACACGGCCGTTCCCTCGCACACGTGGTTTCACTCACACGGCGCCTCATCCACACACGGCGTGCTGGGAGGCATGCACCTCGGCTCACTCGCAACCTCGCACACCATTTTACTTACGCGGTCCCTTTCAAACAACGCCTTTCACCCACGATATGCGCGCGTTGCAGCACATTTCGCCACACTCGTGAACACACACAGGAACAATCGCGCTGGGGATTAGCACCACCACAAGGGATTCCGGGGTCTCCAAACCCCCAAAGCTCCATGTGCACCCATCCACAGCTATCGCCCCCTCCAACTCGTTCGGCACGACCGGACCCACCTGGTCGCGATCAGCTTCAAGGGAGCATAGCGTCTCCCTCCGTTCCTGAAGGAGGCTATCCGGCTGCTTGCACCGGGTCACGACACATGCCCCGAGCTCTCCCTCATCGTCCTCCACTAACTCCATGTGTGTGTGCTCGTCTTTCACCCCGTCTTTATCTTATAGTCTCTCCTCTATTTTTTTCTGTCTCCAGCATCTCGAAACATTTTATTGCTGTTGTCTCTTCGTGTCTGTTTAATTCAATCTCGACTCGGTCTGTCTCCCGTGTCTCTGGCAATACTTCTATTTCCTTCTTTGTCTCTCCTTTATCAGGGTTTGCCCTAATTATTCTTTCATCTGTCAAGTGACGTCAATCAAGTCCTGCACCATTAACGTTCCTACCTGTGGTGATGTCACACATCCCATCCAGTTGTGCTGTTCTACTTCCTGGCTTCTTTTGAGTCGTTCCTCCTCTGAGTTTTTTGAGTTGTTCGTTCTCTTTCCGGAGTTTTTCCATCTCTGTGGACTCAAATTTTGCTCTCCCCTCGAGCTGGTTAATTTGAAACTCGTATAGTTTTTGTTTCCTCTCCCACTGTTCCTCATGCTTTTCAGCCTCCAATCTCATCGTTTCTTTCAATTGGCTTATTTCTTTCTCCTGTCTCATTCCTTGTTCTTTGTGTTTTCTATTCCACTGTCTTTCTTGTTCCTCATTCTGCAATCTCGTTATTTCCTTCAATTGGCTGATTTCCTTCTCCTGTTTCGTTCGTTGTTCTTTCTCTATCTCCTCATACTCCAACCTTGCCTTTTATTTCAATTGGTCAACCTCAAATTCATGTTCTTTTTGTTTTCTATCCCACTGTTCCTCTCGTTCTTCCTTCTGCAATCTCGTTGTTTCCTTCAATTGGCCGATTTCCTTCTGTTTTATTGCTTGTTCTTTCAGTGCTCTTTCTTGTTCCTCATTCTTTAATCTGGCCTTCGCTTCTAGCTGTTCGATCTGTACAGTGTGGTTCCTGAACATTTCATTCTCTGTTCTCTTTCTTTCCTCTGTTAACTTCCTCAGCTCGTGTTGTAATTCCGTCTCTTTGTCTTGGTGTTTCTGTAACTCGCGCTTTTTTTTCCTACTTCTTTTCTCATTCCCGCACAATCCAACCTTGCTTTGGCTTTTAACTGTTTGATCTGCTCAGTGTGGTCCCTCAACGTCTCATTCTCTGTTTTCTTTCTTTCTTCCCGCAACATCCTCAGCTCGTTTTGTAATTCTGCTTCTTTGTTTTCGTGTTTCAGTATTTCAGAAGTTTTTTTTTCCATAGTTCCTCTCCCAATTTTCATGCCTCCTCACTCATTTCACCCATTCTCTTGCTTATCTCCGCCTCACTTTCCAA
>NC_140963.1:26927106-26934606 GCF_056783735.1 Eptatretus burgeri
CTGACCTGGAATGAATTATTTAACACAGTTACATGATGATTAGATGAAAAATGCGGCCAGCATTCCAAAAAAAAATCTGTTTTCTGTAGGCGGGGTTTGTGCAGGGTGTTTCACGTATCAGAAATAAACGGCGTTGACCTCGCTTCACTTGGCTTCGGCAAATAAATGATTTTTGTAGATAACTGCATTGTGCTCCACAAAGTGTAGATATGAAAGTCACAAATTCAAACTCCATGTAATAATAATAACAATAAGAATATCAGTTCCATTCATCAATGAGTAATAATAATAATATAAATTCGTATTGTAATAATCATAATAATAATATAAATTCCCTTCAATAATCGAATGTCTTCAGTCGCATTTCTGAACGAAAAATTAAAAACCCAGTTTGCAATGAATGTTCGCTTTCCATCAATCATCGTTTGTTTTTTACAACTTCAGTTCCAATTCACCCCTCTCACCCCTCCCTCTCAAAGCAACCATCACACTGTTTCTCCTCCAAGCTTCCCTCTCACCTTTCTCAAAAATTCCCCCCCACCTTTCTCCTTCAACTCTCCCAACTCACCCTTCTCCTCCCATTCACACCATTCTCTCACTCTTCTCAAAGTTGCCCCCCCCCCTCACATCCACAATACTGCCTCCTTCCCCTGTCCTCTCTCCTCCATCTCATCACTCAACCTCCTCAAATCCTCAACTGCCTTCTGCCCCTCTCTCATTACTCCCCAATACACTTCAACCTAGCACCAGAGAGCCTTTTCTCCTCCTCATCCGGCCCCCTCCCCTCGCTCATTGAGACTGACTCAATTGTTAACTTCCTGACCCAGTTCTCAACCAACGGTACTCCATCTCTTCTGGATCTGATTTTGACAAATTTCCCTGAAAACATCTGCTGTTCTTCCTCCACTCCAATCGGTTCTTCTGACCATGCGCTTCTCAAAGTGGACATCTCTCTGGCTGCTATCAGAAAACCACCTCAGTGCCGTTGAGTCTGGCATTTCACTCAAGCCGACTGGCAGGGTCTCCAAGCAACCATCAAACTTCGAGACTGGTCTCCCATTGCTACTTTCTCCAACATCAACTCATCCTGGGAATTCTTTCAAAGAAACTTGCTCTCCCTCATGCACAGATTTATCCCCTCTCTTCTCCAGTTATCCAACCCTTCCTCCTGCCCATGGTTCACTGAAGCTTGGGGTGAGGCAGTTTTCCTGAAATAACTTGCCTTTGCCTCATGGAAAGCAAACCCAACTGAGGTTAATCTCAGTTCCTTCCATAAAGCTTGGAACAAGTGTGTATCTACCCTCAGGAGAGCCAGAAAACAACATCTTTCATCGCTCAAGTCTGAACTCTTAAACCTCTCTCCCTCCTCCAAATCCTGGTGACGTCTACTCAAATCTGTTTCTGGTGTATGTTCCCCCTCCATTCCCTCCCTTACCTCAAATGGCCGCACTGCTGATACCGCACGTGAAAAGGCTGAATGCCTAAACTCGGTGTTTGCATCAAAATAGTGTCCAAAACCCATCGCTTTCTGTACCCACCTTACCCAGTCGCACCCAACTGTCCTTGGACCCTGTGTCCTTCTCTTCTGACAAAGTGGAGAGCTTGCTGTCAAACCTCGACTCAGATTCTGCAACCGGTCCAGACGGCATCAGCCCACGTGTGCTAAAAACGTCCTCTGCTCTTGCTCACCCTCTCTCTCTGTTCTCTTCACCCTCTCATTCGCTCAAGGTCATCTGCTATCCACTTAGAAATCAGCTAACATTATGTCTCTGCATAAAAAGGTGTACAAACAGATCCCTGCAATGACAGACCAATCAGCCTTCTCCAAATCATCAGCAAGGTTATGGAATCCATCTTCGCTTCAGACATTAAATTCTTCCTTCTTCTCCAATGGCTTGATTTCCAATAATCAATTTGGTTTCAGACCAGGTCCCTCCACCCTGGATATGCTGTATCTTCTCTCCCAACAATGGATCGATGTACTCAATGCAAGACATGAAATCAGAGCCATATCCTTCGACATATCGCGTGCTTTTGACACAGTCTGGCACCCTTCCCTGCTCATCAAACTCTTTTCCTGTGGTATCCAAGACATCTGCACTCATGGCTCGCAGACTTCCTCTTCTGTCGCAGCCAGCATGTGGTCCTAAATGGAGTTCTCTCATCCCCTCTTCCTCTCCAGGCTGGAGTTCCTCAAGGTAGCATTCTGGGCCCTGTTCTTTTTCTGGTTTTCATCAATGATCCGACTCTTTGGAAAATCCTCTTTATCTCTGCTTATGACTCTACCCTCTGCCGTACCTCCTTTCATTCCTCAGACCAGCAGGCAGCAGCTTCTTCGCTGTCTGCAGATCTGGATAAAATAACAAAGTGGTCCAACACAAAGAACGTGTCTTTCAGTCCTGACAAATCTCACTCTGACAATGCCTCTCCGAAAGGACCATTTGGAGACTCCCCCCGCCCCATCTGCTTTCTCAACAATCCTCTGGAAGAATTTCTTTCATTCAAACTTCTGGGTCTCACTATCTGCCATGATCTTTCCTGGGAAAGCCATATTTCCAACCTGCCCTCCAATGCCATTCGCCGACTGGGAATACTCCATCGCGCAAAATCCTTCCTTGGCCAACTTGAGCTCCAAGACACATGCAAAGCTTTCGTCCACAGCTTGATGGAGTACTCCTGTCCCCTCTGGGTTGGTGCTCCCTCCTCACACCTTTCTCAGCTTCAAGCTGTGGAAACCAAGGCTTTTAGGATCATTGATATCTCCCGCGGTGAGGCTGAGTCTTTGGGCCTTTCACTCTCCCACCGCAGTCAGGTTGGTGGTCTTTCTGTCTTCTACCATATCCTCTCCTTTCTGCCCCCCCTGCTCTGTCTGCGATATGTCCCCACCATATTTCTGCAGGGCGCTCAAGTCCGCCAGCAACCCCCTTCTGGTAAAACTACCAAAATCACGAATCACTGCTCACCTTCACTCTTTCATTCCTCTTTTTCCCCACCTTTGGAATAAACTCCCACATTCTCTTCAATCCCATTCTTCCCTCCAGGCCTTCAAAACAGCTGTTCACCACCACCTCTTATCTTCCCCTATCCGAAACGTCGGCCTTTTCTACTGCCGTTAATCCACCCCAAACCCACCTCCTTCAAATTCCCTTCTTTTAATTCCTGAAAATCCCTGTAGCGTCCATCTTGTATTCCCCGTGTTCCCCGCCCCATCCCTCTCCCTTCCACAGATGTAATGTTTCTGTTCCCCACTGTTTTGTCCTTCCCACTCCTGCCCCTCTTGTCTCCTGCCCCCCTTGTTGTGCGTTGTGTGTTAGCTCTCACACGAGCCTCGACAATGTATTCAAAAAAACCCCCAAAAAAAATAACAATGCAAGTATAAAGAACTTCAACACAGGAGGAGGCAATTTGGCCCACCAAAGCTATCTTTTGCTGAAGCAAATATACACCAGAGCACCACCTCCATAAAGCATCAAAGCAAATGTGCTGTCTTTGCCAACATGTGATTGTGCATCCATGTTCTATAGTTTTTAAATGCTGAGCATCAAGCAAGGAAGCAGCACATACCATTTAAAAAATCTTTAGTTTGACTCCACCAAAGTTTGAAGCACCACCCTCCCAGATTCAGAGCAGATGCTTGAACCATTACACCACCAAAACTGGTTGTAACCTCACATCTTCATCATTAAACTGATGAGCATCTGTTCTGCTGTGGAAGCAACTGGTGAACACTTGGCCAGCTACTTTGGGATCTCACTCGCTAAAAAAACTGCGTTCATTCATGTGCCCCTAATGATGCTAGCTAGCCACAGAGCTCATGAAAATTTCATGAGGTTTTCACCATGCGTGACAAACAAGCCATCTGAGGACCGTCAATGGCTGTTACAGGGTAAACACTGAAAATATGCCCGTATGCCTGTCTTTGGTTTGCACTTCTGGTGGCCAGCCAGTGTTCAGTTATTGGGTGTTTGGCTGTGAAGCTGCAGCATCACAGAAAGCCCGTCACAGCATGTCTTCTCTTCCAATCACCTGATGGAGGAAATTGATCATTGAAAAAGGTTGATAATATAGATCTATCATCCTCGCATATAAACATCCTTGCAGACACTTTACGGAACTATAAATTTAACTCAATAAATTATTTTGACAGGCATAGAGTGCCAAAGCTTAAATGATGCTGTTTATCTTTCATGCCATGCAGCTTTTTTAACCAAAGCATTGTTTCCCCCAAGGAACCAGCATTACTGAATGGACTCAGTTATCAAACATTTTATTTCTGTTTTTTAAAATATATTAATTCCTCTTTGCTCACATGAGTGGAACTGCCTTCCTGAGGTTATTCGATCCCCTTTTTGCTCCAGGACTTCAAGAAGGTAACCATGCACCACCTTCCTGTGCCTTCTCCTATCTCATTTAATGATCCTTTTCATTTTAATTTGTCATGGAGATCAGGAGATCTCGTGATCTCCATTAACCCGACTTCAGCTAATCCAACACTCTTACTTGCATGTTACTCAATTTCCTCCCCTCCCCTCTCTCCTTTTTTCCTGTTTGTCCATCCCATTGCTTGTTTCGTCCAAATGTGACCCCACTGCCCCCACTGTCAGTTTGTTGCCTTTCTATCATCCATCATCTCACACTGCCATGAGCAGACATCTTGTAGAAAAAAAAATCTTATTATTCCATCAAGAGTAACTCCCAACGCTGCAAAATGTTTCGTTTTACACTTTGTTTCTGGTTGAGTTGTTTCCGATTATATAATAATAGTTTTAATCCTTTCTCATGGTTATGTGAGTTCAGCTGTCCTTTCTAGTGGGGCAGATAACAGCAATTTTTGAGAGGAATCGTTCAAACGATGATACAAGCATCAAATTTGGCACATTTATTCTCCAGGGGATTCGAATCAAATCTGCCGAATTGGCCATTTGAAAATCCAAATTTAGAAAAATTTGAAGAAAAAAAAAACTTCAAAAAAGTAAAGATCACGATTCAATGTTGGATGCTGGCTGAGATTGGTGAATGTTTCAGAAACATCATCAAAGACGTTCCAAGTCTGCCATGCAGTTTTCTTCCCTTTACCGCGGAAGGCAGACATGACGTCACATCCAGTGAACGCATGGAAGTATGGGATCCCTCTTGCTTTCTCAGGCCCGATTGCAGAAACTACCTCATGGACTGGAATCCATCTTGCCTTGGCTCCCTGGCCAAAGACAATCCACATGTTCTCAAGACCTAGTTCCTGTAAGGATGGCAGTACAGATATTGCTATGACAAGTACGTCCGTGTCATTGGCCTTAATAATAATAATGGACTTGCTACCATCTGTCGTTGCATTCCTGGCGTGTACAAATATTAGAGTGTCAGCATCTTCATGACAACATGGAGACACAGCATCCAGTGACTTACTTGTGTTGCTAATGGCATCTTCTCCTTTTGTGACAATGACTGTGCTTGTCGTCTGTGCTTCACACATCCTTTCCGCAAGGAAGTGAAACAGCTCAGTCTTGTTGCTGTCATCTCGAAGAAAGCTTCTCCAGTTACTTGGGGTCTTACTGGTTCCTGTCACTCTTCTTCTGATTCCTTGCCCCCTTTTCGACCTTGCCTCGGACTTCAGACTTGACTTCTTGTACACATCAAACACTCCGTCCACCCTCTCGTACCTGGCACCATAGGATTCCACCTTTGGGATGATGTCTTCTTCAGCATAGTCATCAAATATCTTTGAAGTGCGTGGAGGTAGGGCATTGATAAGTGCTGAGCCACCAATGATGACTGCATCTCCCCTTTGTTCTCTGTTTGGGATGTTCACTTGTGCTTCAAGAATTTCAGTCAGCTGTGACTTCAAATTTTTTTGAAGTTTTTTTTTTTTCTTCAAATTTTTCAAAATTTCGATTTTCAAATGGCCAATTGGGCAGATTTGATCAGAAAGCCCTGCAGAACAGAAATGTCAAATTTGATGCTTGTATCATAATTTGCATGATTTTTCTATTATCTACTGCACGATTCTGCAGTGTTATAGTGAAAGACATGTGATGGAATGTTTTTATATTTTAAAGTTTTGGGCCTTACATTACCTTGGTCTAATCATCCATTCCCTGAAATCCTCATGTGGAGTTTTGATTATTTATATATATATATATATATATATATATATATATATATATATATATATATATATGTATATGTATATATGTATATGTATATATGTATATGTATATATGTATATGTATATATATATATATATATATATATATATATTTATATATATATATATATATATATATATATATATATATATATATATGTATATATTCCATCAAGATGGAATAATTCCATCAAGATGCTTCTACTCATCCATGGACCGTGCTACACTATGCAATGCCAACTTCCCTATTAAATCCTCACATCAACCTGATTATCAAAACAATATATATATATATATATATATATATATATATATATGTATATGTATATGTATATATATATATATATATATATATGTATATGTATATGTATATATATATATATATATATATATATATATATATATATATATGTATATGTATATGTATATATATATATATATATATATATATATATATATATATATATATATATATATATATATATGTATATATATATATATATATATATATATATATATATATTGTTTTGATAATGGGGTTGATGTGAGGATTTAATAGGGAAGTTGGCATTGCATAGTGTAGCACGGTCCATGGATGAGTAGAAGCATCTTGATGGAATTAAGTTCGGGAATCTGTGAGCTGAAGTGTTCCGTGTCACCACATGTGGGGTGGTGTGGTGTTAATTAGCTTAGGGAGTAAAAAAGTACCCCAGCACGTGATTGCCCTCTGTGATTTTTCCCTATTTTTTTATATTTCAAGCCAGGCCGTAAAGCTGGGAAACCCCTCCCTGAAATGACAACAAACATGAGAGGCCATTCCTTCCCAGGTGAGCAGGCCATGCCCCGGGAGTGGAGGACAGAGAGAGTGTTAAAAGAGGAAGGTTGGCTGGCGTAAAAAGAGAAGCTTCTGACAGGAGGTTGAAAAAGTAGGTTCCCACTGGGTGGGATGAGAGAAGTGAGTGATCGAAGGCGCAGGAGAGGCAGGCGCATTTTGCATGTGTGGAGTGTGGAATGCTCCCGTCTGGTTCGGCACAAGATGCACACGAGGTCGGTGTGAGGATTGCACGAGGCAAGTGGCACCTTTAAAGAAAGAGGAAGGCTGAGACATTTGGAGCCATCGTATGGAAAGCTGCGAGAGAAGCACCACTGTGCGCGCGTGTGCTCTGCGACAAGTGACGGCGCCATTTTGCCTGCATGTTCAAGTGCTGGTGGAAGCACACTCCCCATTCAAGTTCGAGGATGAGCAGCCCTGGGCCAGGCTGAGTACCAATATCTTCAAAAAAAAGTGTGAAGGGGGGGGGGGGTGGAGGTTCTTTTCATTTTGTCACTTTGTCTGTGTTTGCGCAGTGTGTGAGGCC
>NC_140963.1:26939606-26994606 GCF_056783735.1 Eptatretus burgeri
GAGTCTGTGGTTGATCAGTGCCCCAGACGAGATACACTTCTAGTCTTGCGGGATTTCAATGCATCGACTGGAAATGATAGGGATGGTTATGAGGTGTGTGTTGGTCCCCATGGGTCAGGAACTATGAACCAGAATAGCACTAAGTTCCTTGACTTTGCAAGAAGTCATGGACTTAGGGTGGCTGGTTCATGGTTTCAGCGCCCACAAGCTCATCGCTGGACTTGGTATTCCAACACTGGCGGTGTGGCAAAGGAGATTGACCATGTCCTCATTGACGGTCGTTGGAGGATGATCCAGAACTGCAGGGTCGACCGGAGTGCTCAGTTCCTCAATACTGACCACAGGCTTGTTGTAGCAACTCTAAAGCTGCTCCTTAAATCCTGGAGAATGGTACCATCCCAGCCTAGGCTGGATGTTGCCAAGCTCAGGGATGAGAGAGTAGCTGAGGAGTTTGCGAACAGGCTGAGTGGATACTTGGGGGGTCTGGGTGCTTTGGGGGATCCTGAAGAGTTGTGGAGCGCCTTCAAGACCACCGTCCTTGATGTTTCCGGTGGATGCCTTGGAGCTTACCGCAGGGCAAAGAAGAATTTTGTCTCTCAAGGGACACTGGATACCATTGACCAGAGTCGCAGGGCCAGGCTGAATGGCAGAGCTGAGCTGTTCAGGGAGCTGATGCGTAAAACTGTACGTGCACTGAGGGTGGACAAGGAGGCCTATGTGCGAGGAATCTGTGAAGGGGGTAGAGCATCACCTGTGGACAGGTGATTCTCGTCCCGCTTTCAGGGGAATTCGCGCATTACGTTCATCCAAGCCCATCCCTCGGAGCACTGCAGTTCGAGCAGAGAGTGGTAGGCTCTTGACAGAGGAGTCTGAAGTGAAGGCACGCTGGGCCGGTTACTTTGAGCGGTTGTACCAGGCTGATCCCCCAACTGTCGAGTTGGACGTCAAGGGTGTTACAATCCCTGTTGCTGACCCTCGAATCAACTGTGGTCCACCTTCGCTTGTGGAAACACGGGCTGCGGTGAACCAGTTGAAACGGGGCAAAGCTCCAGGGATCTGTGGCATCCATGCTGAACTTCTCAAGGCTGGTGGAAATGCTGCGCTCGTGTCATTGCATGCAGTTTTGTGCTCTGCCTGGAACACAGGCATCATCCCAACTGACTGGAAGAGGGGCCTTGTTGTCCCTCTCTGGAAAGGAAAGGGTGATCGCCAAGACTGCAACAACTACCGAGGGGTGACGCTGCTCTCAGTGCCGGGCAAGGTCTTTGCTCGGATAATTCTTGATAGGGTTCACCACCATCTGCTTGAGCACCAGCGTCCAGAGCAGTCAGGCTTTACACCAAAGAGGTCAACGATTGACCGTATCCTTGCACTTCGTGTCCTCACCGAACGCAGACGAGAGTTTCGGCAGGGGCTGCTTGCAGCCTATGTTGATCTCTGTAAAGCGTTCGATTCAGTGAATCGGGATGTCCTCTGGAGGATTCTTGGTCTTCGTGGGGTGCCACCAAAACTGATCGATCTGATGTCTGAAATCTACTCTGGTACTGAGAGTGCTGTGAAGTGTGGTGGTACCATCTCTGACTTATTTCCAGTTGTTATGGAGTTCGTCAGGGATGTGTACTGGCCCCCACACTTTTCAGCACTTGTATGGACTGGATTTTAGGGAGGATGTCGGAGAGATCAAGTTGCGGTGCATCGTTTGGCAATGTCAAGATCTCAGACCTTGATTTTGCAGATGATGCAGTCATCTTTGCGGTGACTTTAGACATCCTCTTGGGGGCCCTCGAGGTGCTGAATGAGGAGTCGGAGCCGTTGGGATTACGGGTTTCTTAGGTCAAAACTAAGATCCAGGCTTTCGGTAACATCTTGGATGCTGCTGTCCTGTCTGTATTTGTATGTGGTGAGGATGTCGATGTCGTGGAGAGATTCACTTACCTTGGCAGTGATATTCATGTCTCTGCTGGCTGCGAGTCAGAGGTCAATAGACGTCTGGGTCGGGCCTGGGGAGTCATGGATTCACTGGATCATGGGGTGTGGCGCTGCCGGTACCTGTGCCGGAGGACGAAAGTCCGAGTCTTCAGGTCCTTGGTACTTCCAGTCTTGCTCTATGGGTGCGAGACTTGGACTCTGACCAAGGATCTGAGACGGAGACTTAATTCCTTTGGTACCAGGTCTCTTCGGAGAATCCTTGGCTATCGCTGGTCGGATTTTGTGTCCAACGAGCGGTTGCTGAGAGAGACTCGGATGAGATTTGTTACCTGCATAGTCCGTGAGCGTCAGTTGCGGCTGTATGGACATGTGGCTCATTTTCCTGACTCTGATCCTGCTCACCAGATTCTCTCAGCGAGGGAGTCTCATGAGTGGAGGAGGCCAGTGGGCCGACCACGTGCCTCATGGTTGCAGCAGGTTGACCATCATCTCAAGGAGATGGGGATGGGCCTGAAGCTGCCTGGGGGATGGCCAGACGGAGACCCCTGGAGTACCGGCGGAAAGTGGACGCAGCGACACGCTGTTCTGGCACATGCTCCCATGTATGCCCCGGTTAGAATAGGTGTACCATATCCCTGTGTGTCGTAAGAGGCGACCAGGGTTGGCGTCAGGAAGGGCATCCGGCCATAAAAAACATTGCCTCAAGGAAAAGCCTAACCCCTGCACAGCAGGGAAAAATGGCTGTAAAGAACGGTCATCTCATGATCATTGAGGCTCCACGAGGTGAGATCTTGCATGGAGCCCCAGACCGAGGGAGATTGACTGTTATCTTGAACTTCTTCCATTTTCTAATAATTGCGCCAACAGTTGTTGCCTTCTCACCAAGCTGCTTGCCTATTGTCCTGTCACCCATCCCAGCCTTGTGCAAGTCTACAATTGTGTCCCTGATGTCCTTAGACAGCTCTCTGGTCTTGCCCATTGTGGAGAGGTTGGAGTCTGATTGATTGAGTGTGGACAGCTGTCTTTAATGCAGATAACGAGTTCAAACAGGTGCAGTTAATACAGGTAATGAGTGGAGAATGGGAGGGCTTCTTCAAGACAAAACTAACAGGTCTGTGAGAGCCGGAATTCTTTCTGGTTGGTAGGTGATGGAATACTTATTTCATGCAATAAAATGCAAATTAATTATTTAAAAATCATACAATGTGATTTTCAGGATTTTTGTTTTCGATTCCGTCTTTCACAGTTGAAGTGTACCGATGATAAAAAAAAATTACAGACCTCTACGTGCTTTGTAAGTGGGAAAACCTGTAAAATCGGCAGTGTATCAAATACTTGTTCTCCCCACTGTATATGTATATATTGTTACGGCTGTGGAAGTTCGCAAACCACCATTCAGGGCCCGTAGGTGAGATAACTCTAAGTGCATGTGAAGTTAGCCCCAAACCCGTTGTTTAGAGGGAATTTATGTGATTCATTCGGGCTGCGACGCTTTGAGATCGCCGTTTTTCTGTTCTATCTTTATTTTGAACCAACCACGTCTCAACCGCCATAACCATCCAACCACCACCGATAAACCCTCCACCACCCTCACCTCTCTCCTTCTACCGCCATTCCCGCACCACCTGTGAACACTGAGCGTCGAGCTGTCTTGGGCTCGTTCAAGATACGCACCGAGCTGCGAGTGCAAATAGCGGCCTTTCCGAGGGAGAATTCGGATCAAGAACGCTGCACCCTCACTTTTGATCCGTCCAATTAGCAAGCGCGGAGCGGCTTGGCCCCGCCTCCAGGCGCGTCCGTATGAAATCGAAAGATGCAAATTATAGGATCAGGGGAGGTTCACGCCCACTTTTCCTCCGTCCAATTGGTGAGCGTGGCTCCGCCCCTGAGGTCATTCTGATCCAGAAATTTGCATATTGTTTCTCCTGCCGGCCTATAAAATGGCGAGAGCAAGGCGAATCGTGGCAGAGTCAGTTTTTGGTTGGAGAGCAGAGTGTGGCAGCGGCAGAGTGTGGCAGAGAGTGGAGTAGGGTGGTGAAGGCATCGAGTTGGGTTCTGCAGTCGGCTGAGGAGAGTTGTTGGAAGAGGCCAAGGAGCTCGGGTCCGAGGCGAGAAGGACGGCGGTCGGCGACGAGGTCGCGTGGGAGATCGCTTGTCGCGGGACGCAAGCCAGCCAGCCATTCTCCCTCCCCCAGGGCATCAACATTTCCCCCTTTTCCCCCGCGCTGAGATAGTGCAACAAAGGGGGCCCCGTTCCCACCCCACTCCAAACGTCATGCCAACCAAACCCACCAAGGAGCATGGAGTCGGGGCACAGCCACGCGGCCACATCTGCAGCTCGTCCGCCAACGCGTCACGAGGACGCAGGTCGGACCCACCCGGTCTCGCGGACCTGGCCGCTCCTTCAGGTCACGCGCGCATATTGGCCTACAGGCCCGTCTGCCTCCTTGTCTATGAGGGTTGCTTCTTTCCTTTGCTTTTGAGTAAATGTGTGTTGGCGCCGTCTGTAAAGTCGAACTGTCTAAGTGTTGCCCTGTGTGCGCGTAGTCGGTAGTAACTCTGCGTCGTCGTTGCTTTTATTGTTTGGCTGTTTCTGTGTGCTCTCCGTGTGTCGCGTAATAAATGTGCATTGTGTGAACTGTTTTCCCGTTTCGCTTCGTCTTTTCTTTATTGAACCTCCATCCTGCTTCATGTAAAGGGGTCGTAGTGGGCTTAAAATGCCCGATAATTAATCGGAACCGTTGAGGCCGACGATAACACCGCTCGGTTATCCCGATAGCACGGAACGGACCGCTTAAGCGGTTCGTGTCCGGAGTCGGCCTGCGGCGAGGTACGATTGCCTGGTCGACCATCCGCGCAGGTACCCTATCCTGCGCGGGTGGGCAATTGGCACGGTCGTGGTGGGGTTAAACCCCCACCCGTGACGAGCTCCCGGCGTTGTTCCGAGAGGGTCACGACAGAATTGTCCATCCGGTGGGCGAGGCGGCCGCCATTCGAGTCGAGCGGCCGATCGCGCGCCGGCGGGCACGAATTCGCAACTATATATATATATATATATATATATATATATATATATATATATATATATATATATATATATATATATGCCTGGTGTTGGCGCAGTGGTTAGGGCAGCGGCTTGGGATCCAAAAGGTCCTGAGTTCAAGCCCCGTTGGGCCACTGAATTAATACACCAGGGGGTTGACTCAGCCTGTCATCCTTCCGAGGTCGGCGAAATGAGTATCAGTATACTGGGCCGGTGGAAACCCCGGTTAAAATAGAAGTACCATATCCCTGTGTCGTAAGAGGCGACCAGGGTTGCGTCAGGAAGGGCATCCGGCGTCAAACATGTGCCAAATCACTATGCGGATCATACGGATGATCCGCTGTGGCGACCCCTAACGGGAGAAGCCGAAAGAAGAAGATATATATATATATATATGTATATATATATATATATATATATATATATATATATATATATATATATATATATATATATGTGTATATATATATATATATATATATATATATATACAGGGGCTGCAAAATTAGGTATACAATAATGATATATTGCTGTCCTCCTAACTGTATCCCTTCTTTTGCAGCCCCCTGTGTATATATATATATATATATATATATATATATATATATATATATATATATATATATATATATATATATATATATATATATATATATATATATATATATATATATATATATATATATCATATGTGAGTTGCACAAGCATACATAGTTTGTCGGATTTTATCCTGAGATCATCTACATTATGATCAAAGGAGTCCAGATGGGAACAATAACAGGCCAGCCAACCTGTTTGTAACCTAGTTTGGATGATATGTCAGTTTTGGAGGTGTCTCTCACGTTCTGTCCTCCTGCATGTCTTTGCAGCATTCCACCAAAACTTGCCCCCTGTTTTTGCACTCGATCTGAGTGGGAATATTCACTTCTCGCTACGAGCTTCCTCTTTTCGGTTGACCTCCTCATCCACTTAATTACCATGAAGTTGTTCATCAAAACCCTGAACTGATAGCACTTCCCAAATATGGCACGGTTCGTCTTCCTGCTTTACTTCATTCCAATAACCAGAATTCTGTTGCCTTCAGCTCTTGTCCTGACTCCTGACTGCTGACTTTCCACTCCAATTCTTGTCAGACTCTGAAAGGAAAAGATGCAAAGTATAAGAAAATTACAATGGAGTGTCTGCCTCATCTTACCCATTTCCCTATTGACCACACAAGCTGGAATGGTGAGTGAGTGTTTGACAACACTATAAGGCTGCATCTCAGTCGATGATAAATGTTGCTTCTGGAATACCCATTCAAATGAATGGGAAAAAAGGAAAAAACTGTCTGATGCAAGCCCCAAAAGCTCAAAATGGGAGACTCACTTCCTCCCTCCAATCCCCTTCCCTTCCATACAAGCAAATGAAAAATTGAGACTGACTCATGAAAGCACTTCTTCCCCCCAACATAATCACAGTCCTTTCATATTTTCATTATACTCAAAGAGCAAACCAACAAATATTTGTCCATGTTCTACTTTAGGGAATAACTTGATTTTCTTATAACATTCATTTCCATTGAGTATATTCACAAAGAATAACTTGGAACTTGGTACCTGATTTCAGTATCTTTGTTGAGCAGAGATAAAATGATAAACTTCTCTTAATGCTCTTGTTTGACCACCTCCTGAGCCACATATAATTTTCTTGATTCCTTATATTTTTCAGTCTTTCCAAATTCAATATTATTTATGATTTTACGAAAGTATGATATTTATGTTCTGAAAGTTCTTCTCAAAATCATTTCTGCAAAGCTGTTTTATTTTGCTCTAAAAGGAGTCAGCCTGGTTGAGAACCATGCTCCCTCGCCCGAAGCAAAAATGCGACTCATTTCCTTTAAAAAGACACACCCAAAAAAACCCATTGTTTCCTCATTTCCATTGTGTCATCAACTTGCCTTATTTTAACACGAGCTTTGGCTTGTTCCATTCAGAGAATTGAGTATTCAGAGGAGTACTCCGACCTTGCAGATCAATCTTTTTCACAAGAGGAGAGGTGAGATCCTTAAACCAATTCTTTATTTGTTGTTTTATACAGAATTAAATCATAATACGACAAATAGTTATTGTATTTTTTTCTGACAGGTTGTCCCCAATAACAACATCATTGATGACTGATATTGAAAATGAGGTCAACAAACATCATGAAGAATGGCAGAATTTGAATGAAATCCTTCTAGATCTTCAATCATTTTGAAGAGAATTAAATGTTATCATGTCTTGGTGGTTGGAAGACCTTTCACACCCCCTGACGTTGGATAAGTCAAAAGAAAGGTGAGAAATTATCCTCCGTCTCTCTCTGTCTCTCTGTCGTCTCTCTGTCGTCTCTCTGTCGTCTCTCTGTCGTCTCTCTGTCTCTTTTGGTGTTAATTTTTGTTTGTTTTGAACCACGGCGTGTACACTTATTTTCTTTTTCTTTTTTTCAGTTAAAACGCCTGTCTGGTTGTACCTGGCACAAAACTCAATCTTCTGTTGGGAAATGCTTTATTTGTTGTTTTATTTAATATTATTATATAATCATCTTTATATACCCTAATGGCTTTTCTCTCTTTGTTTTGAACAGAATATGGTGATCGAGTTTCAAAATGACAAAGCTTTAGACTCCTGGAAAAGAAGATTTTGTTCAATGTTTTCAATCTTATTTAATTATATTTGCTCTGCTTACGATTATTTAATTCTTATTTGCAAAAAAAGAATAAAGTGGGTGTAAAGGAGGGGGGTTGGGGTTAGGGGGTAGGTGCGCTCTCCCAACGACCCACCACTCCCCCTCATCCCACCCCCTCCCCTCCCCGTGTGTGTGTGGTTGGGGAGGGTGGGGGGTGGGATGAGGGGGTGTGGTGGGTCAAAGGTGGCGGCGCACAAGGGGGAGGGGAAGAGGAAAAGGAAGGGGAGGGCTGGGATGAATGGGCGTGGCTTGTGTGGGCGTGGCTTGTGTGGGCGTGGCTCGTGTGGGCGTGGCTCGTGTGGGCGTGGCTCGTGTGGGCGGGGCTCGTGTGGGCGGGGCCTGCGTGGGCGTGGCTCGTGTGGGCGGGGCCCGCATGGGTGTGGCCCGCGCGGGCGTGGCATGCGTGGGCGTGGCTCGCGTGGGCGTGGCTCGTGTGGGCGTGGCTCGTGTGGGTGGAGTCAAATTTTTTTTTTTTTTCAATTTATTATCTTTGTCTTTTGTAATTCCTGTGAATAAAATGAACCTTAAATCTCTTGCCCCTTTTTAATCACATAATTTATAAATCCAAGGAACTGTACTAATTGCATCAACAATTTAAAAAAGTTCATTTGTCCATCACTTATTATAACCTTTTTCAAAATGAGATTTTCACCTGTATATTTTCTGACTTTATCACCAACTTTGAACTTAGGCTTTATGTCATTCATCTCTTTTTCATATTTTAATTTTGTAAATGTTTCTGATGGCTTAGTTTTCATTGAGGTATGAATCGTATCGTTGTACTTATCTACAATGTCCTGAATTATAGATAACCATGGTGAAGAACCGAGTTGAGTGAACTTTTTATGTAGTCTCTCTTTTTAAATGTGATTGAATCATTCAATAATAACCGCTTTTCCTTCATTGAAGGTGCTGTATAATGTAATGTTATTTTTAAGAAAATTCATAAATGTTTTGTTGTAGAACACTGTGCCCTCATCAGTCCACAATTTTTTTAGGTTTTCTCTTGCTTTTATTAAATATCTGTTGAAAGGCTGACATAAGAGTATTACCTGTTTTGTTTTTTCAAATGGACAACCCACGCATATTTACTCCTCAAATCAATAACGGTTAAAGTATACTTGTACCCCTTATCATTATTGAGTTCAGTCAAATCAGCGGACCAGATACAATCAACTTCCTTGGAATAAATATTCCTTCTATTAAACTTTGTGATTTTTGGTTTATGTAATTCATCAGCTTATTGCTCTTCAGTCTTAATGACAACATTAAAGCCGATAAGTTTTTTTTGAACTTACAAGCCAAAGTTTCAATTGAGCACGGATCATCTTCACGATGAACCTATCGACTTCTTTCTCTCAAGGTTGGATTTTGTATTAAAGATAAATTATACAACATTTCTCGATCCACTTCGTGTTTTTCTTCCAATGTCGTGTCTCCTGCACACTTCATCAACCCCATTGATAGGTTTGCTCCACGGTTTAGGATTGTCAGCTCATCTAATCTTTTATTCAAGTTTGTTCCTGGACCACAGAAAGAATACCCTGGTAGATGTAATTCCCCTGGTATTCCAGTTGTTGTAAATTTACTTCCTGACAAAAACTTTTGTGTATCCCCCCTCGTTTGTGTTTGATGATGAATTTACTCTTTTTAGAGCCACACACCGAACATGTGCCTTTTTGTGTGACCCTAATATTTTTACTTTTAAGATAAGAGATATTTTTACTCTTGGTTTTCTTTTTACATTTGAGACAATAACTCATTTATTTATGTGAAAAATTCCGACAGAGTGCAAACACCTTTTTAGTTTCCAACCTGCACATTTGAATCTTAATTTTTAAAACATAAAGAATCCTTAGAAATGTCTTCACTCTCTCCTCCATCTATTTAAGAATAAATATGTGAAACTTTAATCAGTCAATTACACCAACATCATCAAAACTATAATCTTTTCCTTCTTTCTCTTCATTATCTCGACTTTCTCATTTAAATCTTCTCCCTGAAATTCCTGAAATTGATGTCAACACTCTTGAGGCGTATATTTTTTTACAAGACTTGTCAATTCTGTTTTCCTCAAGTGTGTTGACATTGATTTATTTTCTGTAATTCCTCCAATCTTTTTTTAATCTCACTGGTTTCCATATTTTTATATTTATTAATTCACTCTTTTTCCTCCTCCCTCTCCTCCCTCTCCTCCCTCTCTCTTTTCTCCCTCTCCTCCCTCTCCTCCCTCTCCTCCCTCTCTCTCTTCTCCCTCTCCTCCTTTCTATTCTCCCTCCCCTCCTCTCTTGCCTCAGTTTCTTCAACTCCTTCCTCATCCCTTACTATCCTCGAACCACTTTCACCCCATAGAATATCATACATATATTCATCTGGATTCTGTGATGATCTTGTATCCATAATTATTTTTCTCATAATCGGAAACCAATAAGATTTGTTGATGATTTCTAAAAGAGTTTTATATTTCATCGCCTTGAGAAGTTCATCTTTATTTAATATTTTAATCAAATATCTATTTGTGGGTTTTTTAATACCGGAAAAAGGCCAGTTCTTAATTGAAAAATGCCCGTGTCCATGTTCTAATTCATAAGGAATGTAAAATATAACACCCTTTTCTTGTAGATATCCTTGAATGCAAAAATTATAATTTTCTTTCAGTCTTCTTGCTGTCATTTATGTATCAGAAATATATGAGAGATTAATATGATGACACATAATACCACCCCATCTTCCTGTTAAATCAGTTTGTTTTCCTCGGCTTTGTATAATTATCCAATTTCCTTCCTTCTTTGTCACATCAACTATTGCTTCACCATCATATAATTTTCTATTCCCGAAATCGTGTATTTGTTGTTTGCTATTTGCGCTTCCACATATCTCCTGATTCTTACCAAGAGGATAATATTCTTCTTTACGAGACTGATAAAAATCGTGTCGGTCTTCCAGGTTTAATGAAAAAGGCCAAAGATATCCTAAATCACACATATTGTTCCTCCATTTCTCAATTCTCATATTAACTATACTTCCTTTTTTATAAAATTCAATACGAAGCAGAAAATTGAATTTAATAAGAAAAATTACTCCCGTGTGGGGGTGACGGTCATCTCGAGAATAACACAAGTTCTCAATGTTCAGTTATGACCGAAGACTACTGCGCAGTTCGACTGCGCAGCTAGAACTGCGCAGTTTGGTTAAAGATGACTCGGCATTTTGGTGCGCGCGCACAAAATTATATTTTGAAAATAAATGCCGACGTTTACATTTCGGGTTTTGAAACTTTTGCACCTTCGGCGGAAAATGTATAAATATAAAAGGCTAAAAATTTGTTTTATATTGAAATTTCATTTCTCCTTCCTTCCTTCTTTGTGAATCGCATCGGCGTTTTTGGCCATCTTCCAGGTCATGTGACGATCAAACGGGAAGAAAATTCAAAAATCTGTCCAGTTAGATACAAGATAATATTTTTTACTGTCATAATCAATAAACAGTTGCCGAATATCTTGAAGAATGGCGGACAAGATAGGTTTTGAAAATGGCGATTTTTATAACTTACGTGACCTCGTGATCTCGACTCTGACCTTGAACCCGGACAAAAGTTGTATCGTTGTGCAACACTCATCGACCTCTTCCCACATACTAAGTTTCATCAAGATCAGAAAGAAAAATTGTTGGCGGACGTACATTTGGTCCGGCTTTATTAGGTCATCTCTACCGCGATGACCTAAAAAGGTGTATGGTTTGTCAAACCAGGTGTTGTGGTTGTAAATTACACTCGTTCAACAAAACGTGCTGTTTTATTTCAGGATATATATTGTGATGAATCACTTAATCTCACAAAGTCATTCGCATCAGTCGGGCTTGGAGAATATATTAATTTATCAACATTTTTCATATTAATATTTTTTGCTATACTATATTTCTGTCATTCAGCCTGTGCCTTTGTGTAATACCGTATTTTCACGACTATAAGGCGCATATAAACGTCTTAGATTTTTGTCAAAATGTGCGACGCGCCCTATAGTGCAGTGCGCCCTTTGTGTGTATAAAAGAACAGGTATGTGCGGTATGCAGAACATTGCTGTTTTAACAACCCCGAAAATGGCAAAGAGACACGCTTATGAAGCTCAGTTTAAACTGAAGGCGATCAGCTATGCGGAGGAACATGGGAATCGAGCCGCGGCGAGGAATTTCCAGATCAACGAGTCGATGGTTCGAAAGTGGAGGAAGCTGGAAAACGAGCTGCGACAGGTGAAGAAGACGCAGCTGAGTTTCCGTGGAAACAAGGCGAGGTGGCCAGAGTTGGAGGAAAGACTTGAGCAGTGGATCGTTGAGCAAAGAGCAAGTGGGAGGAGCGTTTCGACGGTCACGATCCGACTGAAGGCAGTATCGATAGCGGAGGAAATGAAAATCGAACATTTCCACGGAGGTCCGTCTTGGTGCTTTCGCTTCATGAAACGGTGCCATTTTTCCATCCGGACCAGGACTACGATAGCGCAGCAACGTCCGGCGGATTATCAAGAAATGATGGAAAACTTCCGCTCCTACTGCAGCAAGCACATCTGCGACAAACGGATCCAGCCGAGCCATCGGCGTGAACCGGCCGTTCAAAGTGAGGCTGCGAGCGGCGTGGGAGCGGTGGATGACCGAAGGAGAGCACAGCTTCACAAAGGGTGGAAGGCAGTGCCGGGCGAGTTACGCCACAGTTTGCCACTGGATTGTTGATGCCTGGGCTAACGTGTCTGCTGGCACTGTTGTCCGAGCTTTCGCTAAAGCCGGCATCATTTCGGAGGAGCCGCACGGTGCAGAAAGTGACTCTGATACTTTAATACAGAAATTTCGGAGGAGCCGCACGGTGCAGAAAGTGATACTTTAATAAAGCACAACCAAACTCAATTTTGCTCCCGATCTATTTTTAAATACGCACACTTGTGTGCTTGTGTGAGTGTGTTGTTGTACGGCGGACGTACGTAGTAGAGGATATTCATATAAAACCCGCGCCCTATCGTGAGGAGCGCCTTATGTGTGTGTCAAATACAGGAACGGCACACACAACTTAGACTGCGCCTTTTGGCACGGTGCGCCTTTTGGTCGTGAAAATACGGTAATTTGATAAATCAATATCCAGTTCTTGGGATTGACCAAAGGTCAAACCATCTTTTCCAACATAAGTCATTTCTATTAGATTAAAAATAACTTCATAATTTTTTTTATTTTTTGTTGTGTTGAAATAACACATGTAGACATAATTGAACAAAACACTTGGAATTTAATTATTGGACTTGAAATGTTTGATAAACACCATTCTGTAAGAATTTTATTCCTTCAACAAGTGGTGGAAGACCATAACTTTCAAAATAATATTTAACCTGATTATTATAAATACAAACCCAATGAGAACCATTTCCATTATTATCTTCTAAATTCATAATAATATTCTTTGTATATTTAGACAAGTTTGTTTACTCATCTTTCATACATAAAACCACATTATCATTTTTCATTTCTTTCAATTTTTGACAAGTTCTAAATTTGATGTATGATTTCCAAATTATTTAAACCACTCATCAATGCTCATTTATTGATGAGAAAGATGCAATCCATTACCCTTTTTGTTAATTTTACACCTGCTTGTGCAATTGAAGAAAGCACATCTCCAATGAACAATTTTGCTTTTTCAGGTAGGCTTTCAAGTTTTTCAGCAAAATCTACAATTACACCACTTCCACTAATTTGTTCTCCAACTCTTTGTTATGTCTCTCCAACTCTTTTTGAGCCCGGAGTTTATCCTTCCTTTCATTGGCAGTTTTCACCGGTGCTGAAATACCACCTGTCAATGCTCCAGCCACACTTAAACCAGCAAATAAAGGAATGAGAAATGGGAGAAATCCTCCACTCTTCTCTCTTCTTGAATATTTCTTCAACATTGGTTTTGACATTTTAATTTTAAGTGAGCCAGTATCGTTCAGGATATTCACCTGTTCTCTTGTGAGCAAAACATCAATTCTTGCTGCTCGTTTTCTCTGAATTGTATTCATGTTAATCATATAAGGCTTTTGAATTTGAATACAAGATGATAGTTTATGAAGATTGATTTGATTAACATATACTCCAGTTGGCACTTTAGTACTTATTTATTTATCAAAAAAAATAATGTGAAACTAATCATAACACCATTATCTGTATAAATCTGTAATTCTGTTTCTTCCAAAAGCAAACAATATGTGTCAACTTCTTCACTGTCTCCTCTTTCAATGGAAAGGGAAGTATCCACTCAATTAGACTTTATAGTTTCCTTTTGAGCACTCAGGTCAATCGCGTAGATTGTATACAGGCTTTTAAATGCTGTCATATCCAAAATGGGTTCTTTATTTCCATTGCTTTCACACACCTTTTAGTAAGACGTGTATGCTTCAGCATAATCATTTTTTTCCCAATTAATTTCCAATCTATCTCGTGGATAAAATGTTCCATCTGGAGAAACGTGAAGTTTTTTCACCTCAGCATTATCACTCAATGCATTATTCTTATCAGTAGCAGTTTCACCATCAGCTTAAAAAAAAATGAGCCACAGGTATCGTGGCTTTCTTTCCATAACACCCAAATTCCACGTGTAGGTGGTTTGGTACAGTTTAATGTGTTGACATCTTCTTTTGAGGTATGATGCATTGAGTGGTTTCTTTGAGTTGTCTTCCATTCAACATCTCTTCTGTTTTAAGATTCGGAGTAAACTAATATACCAACTATTTTCATCAATAACAAATTTATTCTGTGCACCAAAAGCATTAGTAATGCCAAAAAGCAATCTGTTTTCATAATCATTCCTTTGCAGTTGAAATCTAATTTGAAGTCCATACAGAACTTTATCATGATCACAAAATGCAAATATACCTTTAAGAGGAACTGCCACATTGAAACTATTACCTGCTTTTGTATCATCATTATACATTCCTTTTCTTTGACGATAACCAGGGTCTGTGTTTGTTCCCGTTGCCATATCAGGAATAAAACCTTTGACAGCTCCCTTTCCCTTTCTATCAATAAATGAATACAGGGTAAATTTCATCATTTCAGATGTAGCAGAGACATAATCAACCTCTTCAACTTCTTGTGTGCCAATATACAAACAAATACTATCAAACATTTTCCAGAAGAAATCATTTTCTCGTGCAGCGTTTGTGTTATTCGCAGCCTTAGTGAATGTAAGTTTACACAACAAGAAACTTTCGGCAAGATTCAAATAAGTTTGTTGAGTATTTATTTCAAAACTTTTTGTTCCATTTTTATTATCCCCCGCCGCGTGTCGGAAGGGGGATATTGTTTTCACCCAGGTCGTCCGGCTGTCCGTCTGGGTGTCAACATTTATAGCTGTGAGTGCGATAACTCATAAACTGTTCGCCATATCGATTTGAAATTTGGGTCACACATGTACCACCTGAAAAGGAAGAACCCTATTGATTTTGGGCGTGGCCGGATCCAAGATGGCCGACTGGGGCGGCCATCTTGAAAAAAATGTTTTTTCGCCATATCGATTTGAAATTTGAGTCACACATGTAACACCTGAAAAGGAAGAACCCTATCGATTTTGGGCGTGGCCGGATCCAAGATGGCCGACTGGGGTGGCCATCTTGAAAAAAATGTTTTTTGTAATAAATGGAAAACCGCTTATCTGATTTCAGTTATTTTTGGTTACTACGTTCCTCACCTCTGGGGAACTTTTTTGAGATGATGACCAAATAGTGTCTTGTTTCCAATTCACCTCCCTCATTATCTGGAATATGTATGACCTTTTTCATTCAATGGCGGGGGATTCCCCATCTCTAATGGTATATTTCCAGTCTGTTGCAGTTATGGCATTTACCTTGAAGTAGTCTTCTTTTTTAGTAGTTTGAGATGTCAATGGTATCAATCAAATCATAGATACCATCAATTGCTTCCATACTAGTATTTATTTCAGAAAAAAGATGTTAAAACGTTTGAAACCCTGACCTAAGTATTTGAATTATTTTCTGTCATTCTTGCGGAGACAACTGAGTTTTACCTTTCTTAATTTCTTTTATTGTTTGCAATTTATGGGATTCTTTTTGGGCATCTTTTATACACTATAGCACCCGCTACATTTCCAACAGCAGAAGCAGTTGAACCAATTAGGTCTTTATGTTTTAGAATAGTTGAACCGATACTCATTAGAGTATCAATTATCCCATCTCTTTTTTTTTTCTAAATTGATGTCCCACATCTCGTTGTCTCTGAGGTTTTTCGTATCCTCCACCAAGATGTATACCTTCACCCTTATATTATGGGGAAAGGAACATCCCATCCCCTGTAATTATTTTATATTCTTCAAACTCGTGTTCCCTCACAATAACCATCGTATTTATTTATTGGAAAACTTCACGTTGGTGAATTCTTATGGATATATTTTCTCCATTAAAAGAAATCATGCGATTATCTTGGTCGGTTATCCTAAAATTTACTCTGTATATGTTTTTTCTAGATACAGGAAGATAAACCAGATTTTTTGGTTCCATATTGAATTTATAACCAATTGGGGTTGAGTCTGCACTGAATGAAAATATTGTATTTGTTCTTATTCCATCATTATAAGCACCATCAATCAAATCACAGTGAATTAACACAGAATTTATGCCTGAGGATATTTGAATGACATTATCCCACTGTAAAACGTCACATTTGTTTCAATCTTTTTTGAGGAGAAACCCAATAACTCTCTAAATGAATTATCAATTGAGAAATCAACCTTGTAGTTATTTTTTTTAAGTTTAATCGTTGATTTTGAAGTATGTTTTTGAATATCTATAACAATATTTTTGGGTTCATCACCCTATTCTTTTATAAGGTGAGCAATTTTGGAAGATATTTGAGAAATTTCATATGCTCCGGGTGAAACTGTTATCGTTTTGTTTCCACTTCCTGGATTATAACTGAACTTATCATTTTTCTCTGTGATATTAAACAAGGTATGATAAGTTTCCATTGACAAAGACGCCTCATATTCTTTTGTTGCGTCAAGTTGTAGTGGGTGCGGAAATGAAGATGTGTGCCCGCTTGTTGTGAAATTAAAACTAAGGATTGTGCCTCTCATCTTATTTAATATGGAATAAAATATCTTTGTATTGATATTTATTAATTATTTTCATGTTCATCAACTGGTATAAAATGGCTGATGCTTCATTGAAACAATTGTTCTTTCTGGCCTTCTTACGACCTAACAGCAATAACAGTCTATTAACTAATTGTAATGGGTCATTTGGAAGAAAAGCAACACCTGAACCAAGCATACTTTTAGCCTGAATAATGTGTTTCTCCTTCCCATTCTTCCAACTTTTACAAGATAGACTAACCCTATAATTTAGAGAGTCCAGCAGATCAATATATACTCTATCATCCTTATTTTTCATATCCAATGGTTTATCAAAATACTTTGATTCATCCCTCACAATTGAACCTTGTCTTCTATCTTTTGCAAGAAGAAACATTAATCTCAGAGTTAATTTAACAGGTGGTTGATCAGAACTCAAGAACCTTAATTCATCATTACATATCAATCCCTTTTCTTGAACGAGATGGAATATTGCTGGTTGTTCTGATGGAATGAGACCTGCTCTGGTGTTTGAATTAGCTGAATATTTATTGTTTTGAAGAGCCTTCACAACATAATCAGGGGGTTGATTCATCTCTTTCATTTGTTGAAATAATCCTTCATCATCATATTCAAATTCTCCTATATTCTCTAATTCTTCCACCATCATTTGACTGAAATCTTTTCATTTGACTGAAATCATTTGACTGAAACTCCCGGTTCCGGTTTTGAGCGGCAAGAGGTCTCCTTCGGGGCTCCCTGCTGACGTTCTCAAAGTTAAGTTCCGGTTGTTATTTGTCCCGTTTTAACTGTTTAATTTTCTCACCTACATGTTAATGTGTGTTCCTAGTTCGGTTTTGTTTCAAAAATCGTGCTATTTTGTGAGTATTTATGTCGACGTTCTTACCTGGTGTATGAGGCCTAGTCCTAGGCTTGAGGCCTACCGGTTCCAATCGGTGTTCGATCGTTTTTTTTTGTTTGTTTGTTTGTTTTTTCTCCCCATTACCTTCAATTTCTATCCTCCCCATTACCTTCAATTTTCATCCTCCCCACTTTCCAAACATCCCCCATTCTCCCAACTAATCTCTTTCTTATCTCAAAAAAAAAAAAATATATATATATATATATATATATATATATATATATATATATATATATATACCCAACAACAACAACAACAACAACACGCTCACCTTCTCCCGATTCTGCTACTTCTTCTTCCTCTTAACTTCCTCCTCGTCTTCCTCGATTTCTTTTTTTTTTACACTTCCATGACCTAATCTGTTGAACTCTCTCATACATTAATATTAACAACAAAAACGATCTTATAATGCTTCATCTTCCTCTCTCACACATGTGGTACTCTTTACTGTTTCACAATGCACTACTCTTCTGCTATTTTAACAGACTGCTCTCATTTCGACCTCTCCTTCATTCCTTGCCAAAAAAATCCAACTATTACAGCGCTTCTTCTCTCCATGCTCTGAATTCGCCTTCATTGCATCCATCAAGAATTGTGTTAAATCGCATCTCTGACCTAAAACTTTTAAAAACCACAGTTTGCCATGGATGCTCGCTTTCCATCAACCATTCTTTTTTTTCCAACTTCAGTGCCAACTCACCCCCCTCACCCCTCACTCTCACTCTCAAAGCAACCATCCCACTCTTCTCCCTCCAAGCCTCCCTCTCACCTCTCTCAAAAATTCCCCCTCACCTTTCTCCCACCTTTCATCCCCCTCACTCTTCCTTCTCTAAGTTGCCCCCCTCTCATCCACCAACCTGCCTCCCTCCACTGCCCTCTCAACTCCATCTCTTCACTCCACCTCCTCAAATCCTCAACTGCCATCTTCCTTGTCTCTTGTCCCCCCTCTCTCCCAGCACCACAGAGCCTTTTCTCCTCCTCATTCGGCCCCCTCCCCTCGCTATTCTGCAATACCCCACACTCCTTGAGCAACCCTCCTTACCTCCCCCCCCCGTCCCCCGTCCTACCCCCCCCCCCCCCCTCCCCCTCCTGCACCCAAAGCCTCCTCCCCTACCTCTTCATTAAAAGTGTGGACCCCAAATATCCGGGGCCTTCGCTCAAACCTTTCAGATCTTTCCATGCAGGTTGCCACTGACAAACCAGACATTATCTGCCTAACAGAAACTTTCCTCTCCCAAGACGTGTCTGACTCCCAAGTATCTCTCCCTGGCTACTCCCTCTTACGGTATGACAGACCTGAGCCTCGTCCTGGTGGAGGTGTTGCTCTCTTCATCAAAGACTCTATTCCTCACTCTCCCTGCACTGCTCTCACTCCCCCACACCCCCAGGAATACCTCTGGCTTCGGCTTCCCCTCCACTCCCACCTCATGTTTATATGTGTACTGTACCGTCCACCGAACAGTGATGACTCCATCTACACCTCACTCTCCGAAAACATGGACCATCTTCTATCTTCTCATCCAAACTCTCTCTTCCTCTTATGTGGGGACTTCAATTGTCATCACGCCAGTTGGCTAGGTGTGGGTACCTCTCTCACCTGCCATGGGACATCAGCAAAAGCTTTCTGTGACTCATTGGGACTGACTCAATCGGTCAACTTCCCGACCCGGATCTCAACCAATGGTACTCCATCTCTTCTGGATCTGATTTTGACAAATTTCCCTGACAATATCTGCTGCTCTTCCTTCGCTCCAATTGGTTCTTCTGACCACGTCCTTGTTAAAGTGGACATCTCTCTGGCTGTTATCAGAGAACCACCTCACCGCCGTCGAGTCTGGCATTTCACTCAAGCCGACTGGCAGGGTCTCCGAGCAGCCATCAAACTTACAGACTGGTCTCCTATCACTACTTTCTCAAACATCAACTCATCCTGGGAATTCTTTCAAAGAAACTTGCTCTCCCTCATGCACAGATTTATCCCCTCTCGTGTTCAGTTGTCTTACCCTTCCTCCCGCCCTTGGTTTACTGAAGCTTGTGGCGAGGCAGTTGTCCTGAAACAACTTGCCTTTGCCTCATGGAAAGCAAACCCAACTGAGGGCAATCTCAGTTATTTCCACAAAGCTCGGAACAAGTGTGTATCTACCCTCAGGAGAGCCAGAAAACAACATCTTTCTCATCTCAAGTCTGAACTCTCAAACCTCTCTCCCTCCTCAAAATCCTGGTGGCGTTTAATCAAATCTGTTTCTGGTGTATGTTCCCCCTCCATCCCCTCCCTTACCTCAAATGGCCGCACTGCTGATTCCACACGTGATAAAGCTGAATGTCTAAACTCGGTGTTTGCAGCTAAATCTTGTGTCCCAAACCCATCACTATCTCTACCCACTTTACCCAGTCGCACCCAACTGTCCCTGGACTCTGTATCCTTTTCTCCTGACAAGGTGGAGAGCTTGCTTTCAAACCTCGAGTCAGATTCTGCAACCGGTCCAGACGGCATCAGCCCACTTGTCCTCAAAGCCTGCTCTTCTGCTCTTGCTCACCCTCTCTCTGTTCTATTCACCCTCTCATTTTCCCAAGGTCATCTGCCATCTGCTTGGAAATCTGCTAACATCACTGCCCTGCATAAAAGGTGCAAAAACAGATCCCTGTAACTACAGACCAATCAGCCTTCTCCCAATCATCAGCAAGGTTATGGAATCCATCATCGCTTCAGACATGAAATCCTTCCTCTTCTCCAATGGCTTGATTTCCAATCATCAATTTGGTTTCAGACCAGGTCACTCTACCCTGGATATGCTGCTACTGCTCTCCCATCAATGGATGGAGGTCCTCAATGCCAGACAGGAAATCCGAGCCGTATCCCTGGACATATCACGTGCTTTTGACACAGTCTGGCACCCTGCCCTACTCACCAAACTCTCTTCCCATGGTATTCAAGGCCATCTCCACTCATGGCTCGCAGACTTCCTCTCCTGTCGCAGTCAACGTGTGGCCCTAAATGGAGTTCTTTCATCCCCTCTTCCTGTGCAGGCTGGAGTTCCTCAAGGTAGCGTTCTGGGCCCTGTTCTCTTTCTGGTTTTCATCAATGATCTCTCGGACTCTCTGGAAAATCCTCTATTTCTCTTTGCCGATGACTCCACCCTCTGCCGTACCATCTGTCATCCCTCAGACCGGCAAGCAGCAGCTTCTTCGCTCACTGCAGATCTGGATAAAATCACAAACTGGTTCAACACGTGGAACATGTCTTTCAATCCAGACAAATCTCACACTCTCACTATGTCTCTTCGAAAGGACCGTTTACAAAACCCCCCCATTCACTTTCTCAACAATCCTCTGGAAGAAGTCTTTTCTTTCAAGCTTCTGGGTCTCACTATCTGCCATGACCTTTCCTGGGAAAGTCACATTTCCAACCTTGCCTCAAAAGCCAGTCGCCGACTGGGAATCCTCCGTCGTGCAAAGTCCTTCCTCGGCCCTCTTGAGCTCCTGACCACTTACAAAGCTTTTGTCCATAGCCTGATGGAGTACTGCTCTCCCCTCTGGGCTGGTGCTCCTGCCTCCCACCTTTCTCGACTTCACGCTGTCGAAACCAGGGCTTTTAAGATCATTGGCATCTCCCGCAATGAAGCTGAGTCTTTGGGCCTCTCACTCAATCACCGCAGGTTGGTCGGTGGTCTTTCTGTCTTCTACCGACTCCTCTCCAGCCTTGCCCCCCCTGCTCTCTCTGCGATTTGTCCCAACCACATTTCCACAGGGCGCTCAAGGTCCGCCAATAACTTCTGGTAAAACTACCAAAATCACGAATCACTGCTCATCTTCACT
This sequence comes from Eptatretus burgeri, assembly GCF_056783735.1. NCBI lineage: Eukaryota > Metazoa > Chordata > Myxini > Myxiniformes > Myxinidae > Eptatretus > Eptatretus burgeri. The sequence goes on from NC_140963.1 coordinate 26,961,126, forward strand.
CTTTCATTCCTCTTTTTTCCCGCCTTTGGAATAAACTTCCTCACTCTATTCTTTCCCATTCTTCCCTCCAGGCTTTCAAAACAGCTGTTCACCACCACCTCTTATCTTCCCCCATCCAAATCCTCGATCTTTTCTACCCCCGATAATCCACCCAAGCCCACTTCCTTCAATTCTCCTGCTTTCCTTCCTGAAAGTCCCTGTAATGTCCATCTTCTCCTCGCCATGTTCCCCGTCCCATCCCCATCCCTCTCCCTTCCACAGTTCACCTGTGTCTGTTCCCCAATGTTTTGTCCCTTCCACTCCCGCCCCTCTTGTCTCATGCCTCCTTGCTGTGAGTTGTGTGTTAGCTCTCATACGAGCCTCGACCAAGGTATACAAAAAAAAAAAAAAAAAAAAAAATCTTTTAACATCTGAAGTTTTTTTGGAGTGCGAACTGTGGAAGCATCTATAATTTTTTGTTGTACAAGTGATGTGTTCCTTAAATCTTCATGCTCTTTCTTTAGCATCCATTTATTTAATGGAAAATATCATTTACTGAATTGTAAAGGTCAACAGCGAAATTTTTCTTTTCTTCATCATTAAAGTCGATGTGTTCAAATAAATCCTTTTCTTTAAATATTTTAACAAATTATTTATTAACATTAACATGAGTTGTAATTTATTTTTCAAAAATACTTGTATCTCTGCTTTTCATATGTTTGCATTGAGTTATTTCATCAATATCAAAACCGAATGATAAAATCTGAACTCCATTATCACTCAGATGTTTAATAATTTCTCTCATTCCTTCTGGATTCGTTTCTAATATCCCAAGACCACCAGATTTTAGTTTCTTTAACTCACTTGTACAATGTGAATATTTTGTTGTTCCAAGACAGACCTCCTCAAATATTTGACCTTCTTTCCTCAATCAAATATGTTCCTCCACTGAAATACAGTAATAATCTTCATCTTCGACTTCTCCTGGTCACATTGCTCTGGTTGTTGTCGAAACAATACGAATCACATGGTGTTTTTAAAAAAAATACTCACAATATTTTCATTTTTACGATTCAAGAACCTTGATTTCTGAAAGTTTATTCCAGAGGCAGATTTACCCACAAGATTAATAATAATAGTTGCCATTTATGTGTGTAATTGTTTATAAAATAAATATACATATATCCCTTTATATCTTATCTTGTTTCACAACAGTATATTTATATTTTTCAGTCTTGTGCTTCATTTCATCCCCAAATTCTTTTTTACTACATAATTTAGAACAATTGTCTCTCCAAAAATTGTTTATATATATTGAATTTAACTTGAATAAAATAACAGTATGAGCATTGTTTCTTATTGAGTGACGAGGGAGTTGAAAGAATGATTGACTCAGATTATACAATTACAAGAAGAATGTCTCCCTCTTGTGTAGTAGCTATCCATAACCATTTGGGTTCTCTCATTAACACAATCATCAAAGATAACGAGGTTCTTTTTTGATTTATCCAAATCTTGGGGTGAAGTTATTTCATATGTATTATCACAAAGAATACAAGTTATAAGTTTTGATTTCTTTTTACATTTCTGTGTATCACAAAATCATTGTATTTTATCTTCAATGCTATAATCATTGAGTTCGTTTTGAAGTTTAAATAAACTGATTATATCTTCTTTTTGAAGATCCACATTAAAACCTTGTGAGAGTTTGACACTCAGGTTGAAAACTTGACTTTGTGAAAATTATTAAATTATCATGATCTAAAAAGTTGGGAGTCAGGAGCATCTTTAAAAGCATGCAGGTTTTTCCACATCCACTTGAACCAACTATGAGACATCTTCCTGAATTTGGAAGATTTTTATGGTTGTTAAATTTTATCTTATTTTCCCAAATGGGTAAAAAAATCATTCATTTATATATTTGGAAAACAGGTTATTTGATTTTTTATTGGCTTTTTTAGAAACTATATTTTAACCTAAGTTCGGTTTTAATTTCAAGATAATCCATTATTTTATTTATACAATATCTTGTGTTGATATTTCCCTGAAAATGACAATCGTTAATAATAGAAATCAACAATCCATGAAACATTACCGTCATTTGTTTGGTCTCTTCTCTTGAAAGAAAAGGTGTATTATCATCCTCGTACTTAACATTCATTTATCCTGTTAATCTTGTTAATTAATTCATTTTTGATGTAATTTTGAAACAGTTATGTTCTTTTTCATATTTTTTATTTTCATTAATTAGAAGATAATCACAGAATATACATTGTTTATGGGCTTCAGACTGTGTTTAATCCCCATCTTTCACACGCAGGACAATTCTCATATTTGTCATATGGAAAATCACGGAATTCAAGAGGCTCAAGATCTAGTATACTATTCATATTTATAAAGTAAAACTTCACTTCAAACAAAATTCATCTTTGGTATCATCTTCGGTACTTTCATTGGTGCTTTCACAATCATCTATAAAACTACTTTCAGAACTATTGTTTCAACACAAACTCTCAGTATCATCACTGTCTTCTGTTCCAACAGAGATACTATCATCACTCTCATAATCTTCAATATCTTCAGTTGAATAATGACTCGTATTTAATTAGTAGAAAAAACATGACCATCTATATCTATATCCTTTTTTTCATCAACAGATTCAACTACTACATTTTTTATATAAAAGGTAGTTTTAATATGGTCCTTAACTACGACTGAACAAAATGTAATTTCACCTGATTTATTAGTATCCTTTATTTCATCAAGATTTACATCTTTTGGGTTGTTGAAAAAAATACAAATTTCTCCTTGCACATTGCAGATGGTCTTATCTTTTCTTTCTTAAGCTTCATCCATCAGATTTTTCTTTTTTGATACTTTTTCTTGTTTCATTGCTTTTTCTAGTTTTGAATATATTGCCAGAAGGAGAGGAGAAACTTTTATTGGAGCTACTTTACTTGATGTTCTTCCAGATATACTAAAAGCCTTTCCACTGGAGGAAATTGAAGACCTCATATTATTCACCATAATTGTTTTTATGCAATAGTTGTTATATTTATCTTTATTCAATTTTACATCCTCGACATATTTCTCAGTATCTTTTACAAATGTAGAGGTTGATTGAAACTTGTCTTTTGTGTCTTGATACATTGTATTTATTAAGTAAAATAGTTGGTGGATAAAATGGTTTTAAGCACAGATTCACCAATAAATTCAATGGAATTTTCATCAAGAAAATTTTAGTTTCAGCAAAGTTTTGCTTTATAAATATGATGAATACAATGTACTGCAATGTTTGTAATCATGAATATAAATGTTATCAAAAAACACCTTCAAACCAACAAACACACATTCAATCTTTTCAGACAAATATTTATATTTGAACAAGAAACAAAACATTGTGATAGATGTGATATTGATATTTTAAAAGTTTTTTTTATAGTCATCACCTTCAATCACACAAGAACAAGAAGAATGAAGAACGGGAAGGAGCCATTAAATTCTCTGTTGACAACACTGATGTGGCATTTAAAGGACATATAAAAATAAGATTGTTTCGCTTTCAAGACCCTGGACAATCTTCAATCATTGAAGCTGTTGATATGGTTAAGCAAAGTATTGAAACTGAAATTAAAAACACATTAAGTGAAATGAAAACTTTTAAGTTTTATATCGGAGTAAAATTGAATAGGGGAAGAGAAGGTGATGAAACTACTCCATATATGAGGACAAAACCTCACTTTATCTCATCATTTCAAGATTTTGTAAGATGTGATGTTTAGATTAACTCCAGAGACAAGAACAAGATGTTGATAACACTGCAGTCGGTCGCCGATTTGCTATTACAAAAATAATCTTTTTAGATATACACATCTTAAAATCAGATCCTCTTCAAGCTTCTTCTGATATTGATTTGCGAAAAGAGATAAAACTAAAGAAAGCAGTTGTTAGTATTTAAAACAAAGATAATAAATGTTTTCTATGGTTTGTTCTTGCTCATTTACATCCTCCACAATGGAAACCTGAAAGGGTTGAACATTATAAGAAATACGAGAATACGCTAAATGTTAATAGGCCATGGGCCAGTTATGGTCCACGTGAACCCCCCCCCCCCCCAACAACCCTTCGACGCCATATTTTTCTGAAGCCTTTGGGTCCCCTGAGCATGAATTCAACTGGTAACAGTGAATAAACTGGGACTCGCTATCCATTTTCCAACCATATCTGATGGTACCCTCAAAATGTCAACTTTTCCTCTGTTTCACACATTCACTGATAAGATATCTGCAGTTGCCCAATAAGCTTAAATATGAACAAATTATATATCAAATGAAAGACTATCACATGCAGATTTTCAAAATAGAGTCATCTGTCAAATTTAAAAGCGTTATGTTTGTCCCAAAAAGTGATGAAGAGGAGTACCTCACCTTTCCTTTTGACCACTCAGATATCTGAAATAATAATGTATTTTCATGTTCATTTTACCTGACACAAACAAATAAATATTTCTATGATATCACAAATTTTACTACCTTTCTATTGATACCAAAATTGTCCCACACCAACTAAAGATGTACCAGGTATTAAGTCTTAAACATAAGTACATCACTGTTGCAACACCCAACATGTAGTCACCAGTAAGACGTAACACTGAGAAAATATGCCTTACTTCACATGAAGAATATAAATTATAAGTTTATTTCAGAAAAACAATTGAAACTTATTATGTCATGTCCACAAAATGTCTGTGCATGGTTTACGCATAATATTCATTATCACTATCGTCATCACTCTCCAATGCCTGCTCTATATCATCAAATGCATCCATATCTGAATCCTCATCATAGTCAGTGTCGTCAGGTGTGACTTCAGCAATGTCAGACAGTTGCCGTGGGAGGACATCTCCTGCATACCACAGAGGATCAAGGTTACCATCCTTTTCCTCCCAACCATGTCCCTGTCTGGCCTTCGGAATCTGTGGTTGTGGAATATGCACGGTCTTCCAAATCTGTACTTGGTGGTTTACTCTCCGAATATGCTGGGTAAGAGCTCGCTTTCAAGGTGGTAAGTTAGCCATATCCACATTCCAGTCATTAACCATCCCATAACGGAGTACAAAACTGTACAAGAATGCTTGCGTGCTGCTGAAGAGGCCACCAGAGAAGTTGGACAGCCTTATGTCATCACTACATTTGACTTGGTAGTGTGCATGAAGGCCTACCCATTAGTGTGGAACTCACCAGACAAGTATGAGAGCCACATAATTCTAATTGGCACATTCCACCTCGTATGCGCTTATATGAAGATGATTGGCAAAAAGATGGCTGGGTCTGGGTTTGCAGATGGTCTCCGAGAAGCAGGACTAATCAGTGGAGGATCTTTGGGATTTGTGATGTCCGGGAAGCACTACGACAGAGCCCTACATTGTCACAAGATTATGTTGGAATGTCTTGAAAGATTGCTCATGGAGGAGAACCTCAAAGATAAAAGCACTGATGATCTGTTCTCATCTTTCTCTGATGAATCATCAGATAAGCTACGTGCCCTTGTAGATTCCCACAGCCAAGATACTTTGAATGCTGTCATGATGGACAATTCCATTGTCCAATTCATAGAGCAGTATGCAGAATTCAAAAAAGGAGTCGCAAATGGATGTTTGGGGAAGACTGCCCAGCTGTGGTTGTCATACATGGACCATGTCTGTTTAATTCTATCACACCTTGAAGCCGTAAAGACAAACAACTTTCTTTTGTATGCTGCATCCATCATTTGCATGACGTCTCTCTTCTTCAGTTTCGGTGGACAGAACTATGCAAGATATCTGACATATTTCTCTGTGTTCATAGCTCATATAGACAACTCACACCCAGGTGCAGTATCACTGATCAAGAGAGGAGCTATCAGTGTCGCACGCTCCTTTATCCCTGGCAATCGTTGTGCAGTGGATAAAACTATGGAGGTGACCTTCATGAGGCACGCTAAGTCACATGGTTGTGCTGGAACCAGTGCAGCAGGTACATCTGGACGACTCACCAATTACCAGGCCTACCAGAGATGGGTTAGGACAACACATGCAAGGTCTCTTTATGTTGATGCTGCACTTGGAATGGCTCACATGTTGGACAGTGGAGAGGGAACAAAGCATCGTGATACACGTCCGACAGAGGTCACAAAAGGAGAGAAGTTGGTGAAAAGGGCCAAAGATGCCATCGGAAGTTTTCTTAATCCTTTCAATATAGAAACAAATGATCAATTGTTGATACTCTCAACAGGAAGTGCTGCAGCTGATGCTGTTTCAGACGATGTTGTAAAGGCTGAAGCTGTTGGTGAAAAAGCATGGGATGAATTTATTGAAGCTCGACTGAAGAATAGTAAAGATTTCTTTGAGCGTGTGAAGAGACTGAACCTCAAAACTCTGAGTGACATGAAAAAGGTATCGAGGATAAAGACAACCAAGAATAAGGTCATACAGTACAAGCAACAGGGTAATGCAGCCTTTCAACTCTTTGTAAAGTCACAAAAACAGGGCTTGCAAGTCGATATGAAAGAACTGTTGACATATCCATTAACTCCCGTACCATACAGCATCGCTACAGCTGATGGATATCTTGCTAAGACTGACAAAGCAAAGGCATTTCAAAAACTGATCAAGAATTGTAATGATGCTGATGTACCACCAACCAATGAAACATTGACTCTGTATGATGGCAATACTTGCTTCTATTACCTGAAAGAAATACCAAGTAATTTTAGTCAGATCTCTTACAAAGTGTTTGACATCATTGGAAAAACAGGAGATGTGGTATTTCGCACTGATCAATATTTGCCTGATTCAGTGAAGTCGATGGAGAGGCGATGTCGGGGCTGTGGAGAAAAGCTTTTAATTCCAGGTGAAACCACGAAGAGACCACCTGATTGGAAATTGTTCCTGTCAAATGATGAGAACAAGATACAGCTCATCAAACTTCAGCTTAGGTTCTGGAGTGGTGATAACTCTGCATCAAGGTTGCATGGAAGGCGAGTGATCTTTGTATGTGAGGGCATCGCATATTTGCTCACATCTGCTGATGGCCAAACAACAATTAGAGAGGAGCTACCACTGCTGAAATCAACCCAGGAAGAAACTGACTCTCGTATGATACTGTATGTTCAGAATGCTAGACTCAGAAACTATCAATTTGTCCGAGTGAAAAGTCCAGACTCAGATGTATTTTTCATCCAATTACACTTTGCTGCCTCTGTTCATTGTACAACTGTCCTGTTTGACACAGGCAAAGGCAACAAGCAGAGGATGGTAAATGTCAGTGAACTAGCTGCAGATTTTGGCCAGGAAAAGTGCACAGCTCTCATGGCACTCCATGGCTGACACCACAAGTGCCTTCCGAGGAATTGGCAAACTTAAACCTGTGAAAACTCTTCTGCGCTTTCCAAAATATATCTCTACTCTGGAGAAACTGGGCGATGCTTGGGATATTCCTGATGAGCTCATTGATGAGTTGGACACCTTGACGTGTGCCATGTACGGTCGAGCGTCAAAGGTGTCAAAACTTGATGATCTGTGACTCATTTGTATATATGAGCTCTGTGCCAGGCAAAGTCGTCTTGTGCCTTCAGGGAATGTGGATATGGTTAACTTACCACCTTGTAAGCGAGCTCTTACCCAGCACATTCAGAGAGTAAACCACCAAGTACTGATTTGGAAGACCACGCATATTCCACAACCACAGATTTGAAGGCCAGTCAGGGACATGGTTGGGAGGAAAAGGATGGTAACCTTGATCCTCTATGGTATGAAGGAGATGTCCTCCCATGGCAACTGGCTGACATTGCTGAAGTCACACCTCACGACACTGACTCTGATGAGGATTCAGATATGGATGCATTTGATGATGTAGAGCAGGCATTGGAGAGTGATGACGATAGTGATAATGAATATTATGCGTAAACCTTGCACAATGACATTTTGTGTACATAACATAATAAGTTTCAATTGTTTTTCTTAAATAAACTTATAATATATATTCTTTATGTGAAGTAAGGCATATTTTCTCAGTCTTACGTCTTACTGGTGACTACATGTTGGGTGTTGCAACAGTGATGTACTTATGTTTGAGACGTATTACCTGGTACATCTTAAGTTGGTGTGGGACAATTTTGGTATCAATAGAAAGGTAGTAAAATTTGTGTATCATAGAAATATTTATTTGCTTGTGTCAGGTAAAATGAGCATGAATATACGTTATTATTTCAGATATCTGAGTTGTCAAAAGGAAAGGCGAGGTACTCCTCTTCATCACTTCTTAGGACAAACATAATGCTATTAAATTTGACAGATGACTATTTTGAAAATCTGCATGTGATAATCTTTCATTTGATATATAATTTGTTAATATTAATGCTTATTGGGCACCTGCAGAGATCTTATCAGTCAGGGGATTTTTTCATGCGAAAGTGAGGAAAAGTTGACATTTTGATGGTACCGTCAGATATGGTTGGAAAATGGATAGTGAGTCCCAGTTTATTCACTGTTACCAGTTGAATTCATGCTCAGCGGACCCTCAGGCTTCAGAAAAAATATGGGGTCGAAGGGTTGTGGGGGAGGGGGGGTGCACGTGGACCATATCTGGCCCATGGCCTATAAAGATTTAAAGTTTCCAATGCCATTTGAAAGATATTCTGAAATTTGAGAAATTGATTAATCTATCTGTTAATGTATATGGATTAATGGATACAAACAAAGTTTGAACATTAAAAATTTCAAATAACTATTAAAATGATGAAACACACATTGACCTTCTGTGTTATACTTTGGGGAAAAAATCACATTCTGCTCGTATCAAAATTTATCAAGACTAATCACCTCACAAGTATTCAACAGAACACATATAACGTATCCCTGAAAGAGATGTCTCAACTTCTTTCAAACTAAAGTACGATTAAATCAACATTCAAAATAATGTCGTAATCATAAATCAACCGTAATTAATATACCAAAAGTAGGAAAGAAGTTATCATTCAAAGATTACAACAAATCTAACAAACATCCATTTGTGATTTGTGCTGATTTTGAAGGTATCCTTGAAAAGATAGATACTGTTTCTCCAAATTCAAATAAATCATGAACAAATAAATATCAAAAACATACTCGTGGTTTCTGTTATGATTTCAAATCATCTGTTGGTGATAAATACAAGTTAGAACTTCATCGAGGAGAAGATGCTTCAGAGGAGTTTATCAGACGATTGTAAAAAGACTGAGACGAAGAGAAATAATGGTTAAAACCTATGAACCAATGCCATTAACAAAGGGAGAGAAAAGGGAATTTTGGAAGAACAGTATCTGTCATATTTGTGAGGAGAAAATTGAGGGAGAGGTCAAAGTTAGGGATCATTGTCATCTTAATGGTAAATATAGAGGTCCAGCTCTTTCCCATTGTAATCTTAATTACAAGCCCCCAAACTTTATTCCTGTCTTTTTTCACAACAATGCTCACCATGACACACATCTATTTATCAATGAACTTTCAAAGACATCTGGAGATATTTATGTCATTCCAAACACAGATCAAAAATACATCTCATTCACAAAAACAATTCATACATCCCCCATCACCCATATCAGATTTCTTGACACTTTCAAGTTTGTGGCAAGTCCATTATCTAACGAAGCATCAAATATTAAAAACTTAGCGAATCTTAAATTGCATTTCTCAAATCAAGAAGAGATTGATCTCTTATCACAAAAGGGAATATATCCGTATGAATATGTGGATTCATTTGAGAAGTTTAAAGAAACAACTTCCTTCAAGGGAAAGTTTCTTTCGCAAGTTGAATAAAACTCATATTTCCGATCGAGATTATACACAAGCGAAAACAGTTTGGGAGAAGTTTAAGATAAAGAATCTTGGAGAATATCATGATTTCTATTTTAAAACTGATATTATCGACTGATGTGTTTGAGACTTTTAGAACAGTCTGTCATAATAAAACTTCTGATGGATTCGACCCCGCTCACGATTACACAGCCCCGGGTTTGGCTTGGAGTGCCATGTTAAAAATAACAAAACAGGATTTGGAATTAATCATTGATATCGATATGCTTTTAATGATGGAGGAGGCAAAAAGAGGAGGAATATCTCGAGTATGTTCCAAGAGATATGCAAAAGCTAATAACAAATATCTTCCTGATTATAATAACAGAGGACATCTCTTCCCTGATGTATTATGATCCAAACAATTTGTATGGGTGGGTGATGTCTCAATCTTTACCTTATGGCAAACTTAAATGGGTTAAAGAAAAACATTCTGAAAAAGTTTTACAAGACATTGTTTTCTCTTCTCAAAAATAATTGGATGAAGCTGAAGTTGGATATTATTTTGAGGTTAATTTAAAATACCCAGAAGAACTTCATAACAAACATAAAGACCTACCTTATGCCCCTGATAAAGAAAGTCCAAGAAAAGAATGGTTGAGTGATTACCAACAGTGATTTAATAAAGAAGGTAAATACAGAAAAACTACTTACAACATTAAATGATAAAGAAAGTTATGTTTTGCATCAAAGGAACTTGAGACAACATTTTTCTGCTGGGATGAGAGTGAGGAAAATTCATAGGATTTGGAAATTTAAACCAAGTCATTGGTTAAAGAAGTATATTGACTTTAATACAAAAAGGAGAACAGAAGCAAAAGCAGATTTTGAGAAGGACTTTTATAAATTCATGAATAATGCTGCATTTGGAAAGACGATGGAAAATGTTGGGAATAGGCAAAACATAAGACTTGCTACATCTTGGAAACAGGATCTTCAAAGTTAAATCATAGACCAAGTTTTAAGCAAGTGGAGGTGTTTTCAGAAAACTTTTGCGCTATTCATTTGAAAAAAAAGAGTATTGAAATGGACAAACCTATTTATATATGAACATCAATTCTTGACTTGCAAAGTCGTTAATGTATGAATATTACTATAATAATTTAAAACCACAGTATAAGGATAATGTATCATTGTTTTATGGATACAGATAGTTTTATATTAGACAAGTCTGAAGACGACGATGTTTCACGAGCAGTATTTGATGATGTAGATTGTATCAGAAGTCAAGGATGAGACAATGTGATAATGTTTGACCAAGTTATAAAAATGATCAACATGATGTGGTACGAGTGACAGGTTATTAGCTGCAAAATGTCAAAAACCCGGTTTCGTTCAACAACTTAAAAAATTTGACCTTTACATAACCTTTAAAGGTCACAAAACAATGTTGTGGACATTAAAATAAGGAAACAGGATACGTGCTATTGCTTGATGGAGTTAGTTTGTCGAAGAAGGTCAAAAACCCAGTTTGATTCCCACAACTTTGAAAATTTGACCTTTGTGAACTTTAAAGGTCAAAGGTCAAGGATTATGACCGTTGGTGCAAAACTTCCTCTGGAACATTCCAGGAACAATATAACGTCATATCGGCTATATGGCATTTCACACTCCTTGGATTATCCATACTTTGATGAAATCAGCGTAAAAACAAACTTGAAGGGGTCGCCACGGGCAAGGTGTTCGAGATGGAGCAAAGTGGTTTAAAGACTTTAGGTGGGGAATGAACTCAAGATTATGCAGAAAAAATATTGTCATCCCAGCTCTCAAAGTTTGGGCGGTCGTATGATTTTTATGTCAAAATTCGAAATTTTCTAAGTTCGTGACCTTGTGACCTTGATCTTGGGACGAAAATGAAAAATCGAGCTCCGTGGGGCTATGCAGGTGCCATTGGGCTAACCAAATACCGAAACCCCTGCTAGATTCGACAAACCCCCTCGGAGAAGATGCAAATTGAAATCGGCTACCCCCTAAAAACACAATTCGCAATTTTCTAAGTTCGTGACCTTGTGGCCTTGACCTTGGGATGAAAATTAAAAATCGAGCTCTGTGGGGCTATGCAGGTACCATTGGGCTAACCAAATACCAAAATGCCTGCCAGATTTGACAGACCCCTCGGAGAAGAAATTTTTTTTTGTCAAAATTCGCAATTTTCTAATTTTGTGACCTTGTGACCTTGACCTTGGGATGAAAATGAAAAATCGAGCTCCGTGGGGCTATGCAGGTGCCATTGGGCTAACCAAATACCGAAACCCCTGTCAGATTCGACAAACCCCCAAGGAGAAGATGCAAATTGAAATCGGCTACCCCCTAAAAACACGTTTTTTGGGCGTGGCTCCGCCCATAATGGGCGCACCACACCCATTTTCAGGAAAACACAACCAGATCATGATATAAACCTCCCACCAAAATTTTATCAGGATCGGATCAAAACCCACGGAGCTATGCTCAGGACATGCATACAGACATACAGACCGAATATAGTGGTCACTTATTTTTTTTTCGTGAAAATATTTTTTCCTGGACCAAAATTAAGACAAGTGATGTATATGATTGATAATATATATATATATATATATATATATATATATATATATATATATATATATATATATATATATATATATATATATATATATATATATGTGATACATGCAATTATAAGTCAGGTGATGTGTTGTTTTCATCAAAGAATAAAAAGGTTATTGGTAAGTTTAAAGATGAATTGGGTTGGAAGGTCATGAGTAAATTTATAGGATTGAGATCAAAGTCTTATGCTTGTAAGTATATTGATAACAACAATATTGAAGGGTGTGATAAGAAGCTCAAGGGAATAAAGGAAAATATTATCAAGGAAACGATAAACTTTAAACATTATTACAACTGTTTTCCCTTAAAGAAGGGATTTTATGGATAAATTAATACAATAAGAAGTTATAAACATCAATTATATACAGAAGAGGTAAATAATAAAGCATTAGGAGCTTTTGATGATAAAACACATATTTTAGAGAATGGAATTAATAGTCTCCTTTGTGGTTTTAATTATAAGTGTAAAGATATTTAAGTGTTTAGATATTGGGTTGAAGATTTGAACGGGCTACCGTGTCTATTACTGATTTATAAATGATAAAACCAAGCAATAACCAAACCAAAGATTGGAGATGTAATCGGCCTTTGTATTTAAATGGGAAATATAATGAATGTGAGAAATATCAAATAATTCTTATTGAAGAAATAACTGGGGTAAAAATGGATAAAACAAATAAGCGGATAAATTTAACGACAAATAAGTTGGAAGATGTAAAGAAAAATAATAAATATCCTTGAATGGTCTGAAAACTTTGGTTATCAATTGAACAATGGAAAAACAATTTACTGCAATCTCAAAATGATATGTGGCTCAGGAGGTGGTCAGACAAGAGCATTAAGAGAAGTTTATCATTTTATCTCTGCTCAACAAAGATACTTAAACCAAGAGCCAAGTTCCATGTTCTACTCCAGGGGAATATACTCAATGGAAATGAATGTTATAATAAAATTCAGTTATTCCCTAAAGTAGAACATGGACAAGTATTTGTTGGTTCGCTCTTTGAGTGTAATGAAAATATGAAATTACTGTGATTATGTTGGCGGGGGGGGGGGGGGGAGAAGAAGTGCTTTAATCAGTAAGTCTCAATTTTTCATTTGCTTGTTTGGGAGGGAAAGGGATTGGTGGGGAGTAAGCGAGTCTCCCATTTTGAGCTGTTATAGCTTGGGTCAGATAGTTTTTCCCTTTTTTCCCATTCATTTGAATGGGCATCCCAGAAGCAACATTTATCATCAACTCACCTCTCTTTGATTGGCAATTTATATTTTTCCACCAAACAATTCATTGGCCAACACGACACTGTCCTCAGGCCACAGCGGTGCTGCTCAAGCTTTGACGTCATACCACTTCTCAGTGTCACTTGCATGCTCAGCCTTCTCCCCAGCAGTTTCACTGGGCCTTGACAAGGCTATTTCTGAGCTGCCTGACATAGGCTTCTGTTTGACGATACTCTTGTACAAAACTCAGACTCAGCACGAGGTCTGGGTGCGAGTCACGAATCAATGCTCAACTTCACCCTTTCATTCCTCTGTTTTCCCGCCTTTGACATAAACTCCCACACACTCTTCAATCCCATTCTTCCCTCCAGGCCTTCAAAACAGCTGTTCACCACCACCTCTTCTTCCCCCATCCAAAACGTCGGCCTTTTCTACCGTCGTTAATCCACCCCAAACCCACCTCCTTCAAATTCCCTGCTTTCCTTCCTGAAAGTCCCTGTAATCTCCATATTGTATACCCTGTGTACCCCACCCCATCCTTCTCCCTTCCACAGATCTCTGAATATCTCTGTTCCCCATTGTTTTGTCCTTCCCTCTTGTCTCACACCCCCTTGCTGTGCATTGTGTGTTAGCTCTCATATGAGCCTTGACAAAGTATGCAAAAAAAGGTCAATGTGCAGTCCAGATTGTCAGCCAAACATTAAGAAAAAAAAGCGAGTACACAGGTGGGCTGGTCTACCTCAATTGTTTGCGTGAACCAAAATAGTACCCAGATACTCATATCACTTGCTTTTCTTTTGTGATGGCAGTGTCCCAAGCAAGTCCAACAAGATACCGTTGAACCGCTTTTTGGCATCATTTCCTTCAGGGTTATGCAATCTAATTTTAAACTGCATCAAGAAAGAAAGTGGTTGGAGGTGGACGGTTGTTGAATACCCAAAATAAACTGTTGTTTATTTTCTTTATCTTCTCTGCCAAGAAACCAACCATTTGGTGCAGTTTCTGGAATACAAGCAGCATGGGATTGAAGCTTAGACTGGTGGCTGGAGACAACTCAAAGAAGAAGTCAATATGATTCCAAAATAAGCAGCTACACAGATTCCTTTTTGTTCAATTTACTTGTTCTTTAGGAAGCCACTTTAAATGTCACATAAAAAAGAACAACCATAGACGTTCAAACTTCATTTCAGCACATGATTGTACAAGCGTTCAAATGGTGTTCAACAATGTTCAATGCATTAAATTCCACAATCACCTCTTTGTGTACCATCATCTTGCGAGAGCAAAGAGAAAGCTCTTGGAAACTCCTCATGTAGTCTTCTATAAGCAATGTTTCGGCAGCAATAGTTCATACCATCCATCACTGCATCCATCGACACGACCATTGCTCTTGATAAATGCCATGACTCGTTCTCATCATCCCTTTTGCTGTGTGTCAAGTGTCAGATCATTTCTGTTTTTGCAGAGCGGGAGTTGGCATTCCGTACAAGGGAAGGGCATTTGATGCACCTGGACGTACAAAGCAATGAGACTGCCATTTTGCTGGCGAACAGCTACCTCAAGGTGAACCCCATATACGTGTGGTCAGAAAAAATGCATTTTAACTTGATGCCTCGTGTAGAGATTTTTGTTGCAAAGCATTTTGTTGATTAGAAAATAATCCATGAATTAAACATTTGCTTGGGCCTGTTTGCTTATGGAACTGATAAATAAATAGGCCAGTCCACTTGATGTTCTCATCCCTTACCTTTTGCTGTGAGTTAAAGTTCAGATTTCAGATGCTGTGTTTATTTTCCCAATCTCCATATGTTCTTGTTCTGCTTATGATGTGTGTGCAAATCTCCAATATGAGCGTTAGATTGAAGATTGAATGGAGAATATAACAATGGAAGAATGAAACAATTAAGTATTGCAAAACAAAAAAAGAGCAATCGGAGATTGCAGACCCTCGCCAGGACTTATTTTGTGTGGTGTTTGTGTGATGTTTGTGTACTGGTGGGTTGCATAATTAATAATAGACATAACTAGAACTACCACTTTATAACTGCTGGCAGTGATGACAGGGTCCCAAGATGTCCTGCTTTGATGCAACCTCAATTTGATCGGACACCTGACCCTGACCCATGACATTTATTATTATTATTCAATTTAATTCAGAATGGGAGTAAAATATATTCAATTCAAATTAAATGGAAGACCAAAAAGGTGCAGTCCTGCATTGGAGTCATCAGAAGGAACCAAAAAAGAGCAAAAATGAAAGATGAAGTCATAAGGAGGAATCTGGGTAGGATTTGCATTTCAACTGCAACTCCTCCACCCTGAAACTCACCAAGTGAGCTTTATTCAAAAAGAAAGAAAGAAAAAAAAAGAAAAAAAAAAAGAACCCAGATCAAGAAATTAAATAATTCTGGCTGCCAGACCATGCATCGGATCAGGTTGAAACTTAAAACATATATTCCCCTTCACAACTTGATCATAATTTTGAAGCTTGACGTCGAAAGAGGACAGTAAGCGGTTCAAGAGAAGGAATTTTTAAAAGATTTTTGCTCACTCCAATATGACTGGCAGACCATGTGACATCAAATATTCGCAAATACCTTGGTATCCCCAAAGCTTTGGGAACATTTGTGTGAAGTTTCCCCTCAATCTGTCCAAGTGTTCTGGAGAAGAATAATTTTTTATAGGTTTTATGGTAAATCCAATATGGCTGCCAAACGATGTGACTTATGACATCATATGTGTGAACCTTTTGTTGCCGTTAATAGCCGGTCATACTTGTAAAGTTTCGCCTTGATCTGTTCAGCCACTTCAGAGAAGATTTTTGAATGTTTTTTTTTAAACAAAAACAATGTGGCTGCCGAATCATGTGACCGATGATGTAATCATTTTTTTTCCTGTGGACCATTTTATCCCAAGATGACCCTCAAAAAATTTCATACTGATCAGATGTAGTGTTCCACATGTGCAATTATGACGTCATAAAGAAGGCACCTACAATGTCCAAAAAAATCACTTATACTGCATATGGAGTACTTGCCATGTACCAGGTTTTAATTTTTTCCTTGCGGTTTCAGAGATATAGAGGTCCAAAGTCTTTCCATTTTTCCAACATGGCTGCCACACCACGTGAGTTAGGACGTCAAAATTATCAATAAAACATTCTACATGAGTAGTCGCTCCTAAGTTGAAAATTTCATCTCAATCTGACAAGCGGTTGTGGAGAAAAACACTAATGTTCTGTGCGAACAAACAAACAATAAAAAGACTGCAGAGCACGATACTTGCAAAATCCATCCCCCTCTCCAAAGGTTGCCATGGATACATGAAATTGACCATTTCATTAATAATTAAAATTGGCAATCTTAATCAAAGTTCAGGTCAATCGGATGAAAATTGATTATTTTTTCTGGTTGAAATTGATGATTTTGGAAGTTTGACCTTGAGTTGGCCTTTGACCTCAAAATAGTTGGTTTCCTAAGTCAGTGACAACATTTGCAAATCATATTCAAATTTCAAGTCAATCAGATGAAAAATGACGATTTCAGAAATTTGACCTCAAAATCAATAGGCTTCTCAGTTGAGAATACCTCTACAACTTCGTAAAGTTTCATGGCGATCAGTTTAGTATTGTGACCTGTAGGCGACAGACAGACAGACAGACAGACAGACAGACAGACAGACAGACAGACAGACAGACAGACAGACAGACAGACAGACAGACAGACAATAAAAAAATCAACTGACCAATAGACTTGAAAAATCTTTGATTTTGCAAGTAACAAGAAAGATCTCATGCATTGCATGATACTTGCCAAAATCCAAAAAACAAATTTGACCTCAAAAATATTTGGTGGTCGAATTCAATTACCAAATATGCAATTCCTCTTCAAATCCCAAGTCAATTGGATGAACATTTACAATTTTAGAAATTTGGCCTATGCTGACCGTTTGCTGTTGACCTTAAAAATAATTGGTGGTTGAATTCAGTGACCTGTAAACGAAATCGTCTCCAAATTTAAAGTCAATTAGATGAAAATTGAGGATTTTAGAAATCCCATCTAAGTTGTACACCTTTGGCTTATGTTGACCTTTTGGCAGAGGTTGACTTCAAAAATAATTGGTGGGTGAATTCAGTAAACTGATATGAAAATCCTGTGCAACTTTTAAGTCAATCAGATGAAAAATGACAATTTTAGAAATTTGACCTCAAGAAGACCTTTGACCTCAAAATCAATCGGCTTCTCAGGAAATACTACCTCTACAACTTGGAAAAATTTCCTGACGATCGTTTTAGAATTCTGACCTGTCAGCAACTGAAAGACAAACAGACAGAGAGAATAACAAAATCAACTGACCAATATCCTTGAAAAATCTTCGATTTTGCAAGTAACAAACGAATGGACCCAAATGCAATACCCTCTCCTCAGGCGAGGATATAAAAAAACTGCTTGTGGTTGGAAAGATCCATATTCAAAAATAAAAGCACCAGAAACTATCACAGGTGCCAGCTAAGTCTCGGTTCCTGAGCCGTGCTTTGCTGGGGAAGCTGTTTTAGTTGGTGGTGGTTTCATTATTAAAACTCGAAGGGCGATCCGGTAGAGCGCATATCTCTGCCCTGTAATGCCTGATCCACGATAACATATCTGGCCCAATACATTTTTGAAATATCATGCTCTATATCGTTTTTGAGCTCTGTCTCTCAATGGTGAAGAATCACTTCAAAAATTATAGTAGTCGGATCTCGATCCAGATGTTTACCAAAATCGAATGAATTTGTCATGGTCACACACCCAACCTGTCCACCAAGTATCATCCAAATCCGTCGACAATGTTTTGAGATATCATGATATAGATCCTTTTTGGCCCTATCTCTCAATGGTAAAGAATCACTTTAAAAATTCTAGTTGTCGGATCTGGATATGGATCTTCAACAAAATCAAATCAGTTCGGCCTTGTCACACACCGAAACTGTCCACAACTTTTAGAGATATCCTGCACAAAGACAAACCGTCAAACATCCACAAAGGGGTAAAAACATAACCTCCTTCACCTCCGGTGGTGGAGATAACCATAAGGGCACTCGGTGGAGCGCATATCTCCACCAGGCTGACTAGTTTACTTTTTGTATCCCACTGATAAGGCCCGAATCCAGATACAGCTCAACTACAATTTTATCAACTTGTTCTTGCCACCTAACCAACTCGTGCACCAAGATTCGTCCAAATCCATCCACAACATTTTCAAATATTGTGCTATATATCTTTTTTTGCACAATCACTCAATGGTAAAGAATCACTTGAAAGTTCTCGGATCCGGATCCGGATTCTGATCTTCACCAAAATCGAATTCATTCTTCTTTCTCACATAACCAAGTTCTCCACCAAGTTTCGTCCAAATCCGTGCACAACCTTTTGAGATATCATGCTATATGTCGTTTTTGGCCCTTTCTCTCCATGGTGAAAAATCACTGAAAATATTATCGTATCCAGATTCGGATTCGCTACCTACGGACCCTGCATATTATTGGGTCATAAAGTGTGACCTGCGTCTACATTCCCACTTCACGTATTCGCAGTTTGTTTTATTGTTATTACGAGCAAATACAACCCCTCGCTTCGCTGCCTGGGACAATAAAGGGGGGGGAGAGGGAGAGATGGGGGTGGGGTGGCAGAGAGGATGAAGAATGGTGGGCTATGAAGGGGGAGAGGAGAGCGAGAATGGGGTGGGGACGTGGGTAGAGCAACACCTCATCAAACGTTGTGATCAACTGTGGATGGGAGGGGTGCGGTGTGTGTGTGTGTGTGTGTGTGTGTGTGTGTGTGTGTGTGTGTGTGTGTGTGTGTGTGTGTGTGTGTGTGTGTGTGTGTGTGAGAGTGAGAGTGAGAGTGAGAGAGAGAGCGAGAGAGAGAGAGAGAGCGAGAGCGAGAGAGAGAGCGAGAGCGAGAGAGAGAGCGAGAGAGCGAGAGAGAGCGAGAGAGCGAGAGAGAGAGAGAGAGAGAGAGAGAGAGAGAGAGAGCGAGAGAGAGCGAGAGAGAGCGAGAGAGAGCGAGAGAGAGAGAGCGAGAGAGAGCGAGAGAGAGCGAGAGAGAGCGAGAGAGAGCGAGAGAGAGCGAGAGAGAGCGAGAGAGAGCGAGAGAGAGCGAGAGAGAGCGAGAGAGAGCGAGAGAGAGAGAGAGAGAGAGAGAGATAGATAGATAGATATAGAGATATAAGTGCTGCATTTTATTAGGAGGGGGGGGTGAGGAGGGTACAGGGTGAGGGAGAGGAGAGGGATGAGTGAGGAGGGAACAGATTGAGAGAGAGGGGTGCATGGGCGGATTAAAAAAAAGAAAGAAACATGAGGGTTGGAAGTGACATGAGCAAAGAGAATGACATGTGATGCTTAATGAATGAACACACACACAAAAAAAAAAACATCTAAAAAGAGCTGCACATACAACAACAAAACAGAGTTTGTGAAGTAATCTGCTGGCACATGTGCAAAAACTTTGATGTTCCAGTTCCAGAAAATTTGTGGAAACATAAACCAAAAGTAGTCACTGAAAACATTGAAGTACCACTCACGTATGACCTAATGATCCCATCGGAAATGAACCTTGACAACAAAGCATTGCGACCAGATACACTGAGGTACAAAAAAAGAGAAGAAGGTATTGCTAATTGAGGTGTTTAATACGGATGATTTTGGACGAACGATGCAGAAATCAAGAAAATGATCAAATACTAAGACCTCAAGCATGAACTGAAAAGATCCAGGAAGCTGAAGAATGCCAAAGTTGTACCAGTGATAGTTGGAGCTACTGGAATAATAAGGAAGAGCCTCACAGAGATATTAAAAACCATCCCTGGGAATATTAATACAAACGAACTACCTTTGGAAACCTTCCTGGGTTCAGTAACGATCCTGAAGAGAGCCCTCGGCACAAAACTTTGAGAACAGAAAACTTCACAGCTTGATCCATGAATTGTGACACCTAACCGAAATGAAGGTGGATACTTTGAGCCTTCCCTGGGAGGACTCCATTCCACATTCTGAAACCCCTTATGAATGTACGCACGCACACACGTACACAAGTACACACACACACACACCAAGTTCCGTAATGGTAATACAGTTTATTTACATACACACGCGCAAATGTACACATGCATAAAGTACATAAACAACAAACACACAGATTTGCAGTACCTTTAAACAGAGTTCTTTGAAAGAGCAATTCAAGTGGGAAATTAGCAAAATTCAATTGAAAAATATATTAAAGTAGAGAACACAAAATGTCGATCTATATTCCATGCCTTCACAGCCAGATCATGGTCGGATGGTCGACACACACACACATACACACACACACACACACACACACACACACACACACACACACACACACACACACACACACACACACACCGGATCATGGTCGACACACACACACACCTGGTCGGATGGAACTTATTGTTTTTATATATCTATCATTGTCGAAGTGAGAGATGGATTACAAATATAGATCACGCACAAAGTTAAAATAAAACGATATCCTGTAAAAATATAATTGTATATTTTCAGCGGATGAGACACCGACCAAGGCACCAACCACACAGCACTGCTGGGCCCAACACAGGTGGAAACGTACGTCTAATCGATGTTAGATTGAAAGCATGGGTCCTTTTACCAAAACGAACAACCAAGCAGCTTGCAGAGCACTCGCCAAGTGGTTTAAGCACTCAAGCAAGCACTCCAATGAAACGGTTGATAAGAAACGGCTCCCTTGGCACACGATTAGCAATCACCGAACTGTCATATTAAACATACACCTCCCGAAAACACCAAAATGTCAAATATGTCCGAATTGGACAAATGAACACTTTTCTAGGAGTCAGAATTGCTTGTAAGTTCGATTCTTGGGTTCAAATTCTGTAATTCTTCTTCGTTTTAGAGATACTCGTGGTGTTCACATGTGCAGAAATGAAATAAAACAACTAACGGTGACGTCTCCGGGCATTTATAAGCATTGCAATGTACCCAGCGATTCGTAGCTATGATGAACAGGCATTTTATAATATGAGTGAGGAAAGTGAAAAATAAACTTTATTGTTGAGAAATCGTTGTGGCCTGTTCCAAGTTAAGGTATGGTTGAGAAGGCCAAAAAAATGGTGGCTTCAGACCCCAGCGAGGTTACCCAGGATACGCGTTAAGATCGCAGAAGAGAGCAGTGATGCACCTGATGAAGGACATAATTAAATAAGGCCATTAATTATCTTCAAAAGGGGTGTTTTAATTAACCCAAACACCCAATTTTCACTCATGCACTTCCTTGGAGTTCCCTTTGTATGCTTGCAAAGTTTCAGGCTGCTTGCCTTCATGGTTATGGAGTTATGGAGGAGACACACACACACCAAACAACACACTGTGAGGAAACAAGACAGACTGTCCTTAGTTGTGATGTAAACCACACACACACACACACACACACACACACACACACACACACACACACACACACACACACACACACACACACACACACACACACACACACACACACACACACACACACACACACTGACATTTATTGGTGTAGATTATTATTATTTTGTTTTTAATACACTTCAGGACTGATCTCCTATATCCACCTTGGAAATTGGAAATCGGCCAACATCACAGCATTACCCCAAAAAGGTGTAAAAACGGATCCCCTGAACTACAGCCCAATTGGCACACTGTACTTCCAATCATCAGCAAGGTCATGGAATCCATCATTACAGTTGTCATAAAATCATTCTTTATCTCAAACAGCATCATCTCATATCATCAATACAGATTCATGCCTGGTCACTCTACCTTGGACCTGCTGCTTCTATTCTCCAAACAATGATGGAGGTCCTCAACATCAGACATGAGATCAGGGCCATCTCTCTGGACATATCTCAAGCTTTTGATGCAGTCTGGAATCCTGCCTTGCAATCCAAACTGTGTGCCTATGGAATCCAAGGCCAACTCAACTCATGGATTACTGACTTCCTCCTCTCTCATAGATAGCATGTGGCTCTTGACGGAACCCTTTCATCTCCTCTACCTGTCAAGACTAGTGTACCCCGAGGCAGTGTTTGCAGCCACATATTATTCCTAATCTTCATCAGCGATCTCATTGTCAGAAGGATGAGAGATGTCACGGCAGAGAGTGGAGTCATCAGCAAAGAGATAAAGAGGGTTTTCCAGAGTCAGACAGGCAGTAGTCTCTTCCCTCTCCTTAGACCTCAACAAAACCACAAACTGGTTGAACAGTGTTGCTTCGGTATCCATATTGTCCACACTTTGTGTTCTCCCTTTCCCCTCATAGTTAGTCTACCTACACCCCTTGTTTGTCCATCTCCATCTACTTTCTCATCTCCTACCTTCTGTTGGTTTTTCCTCTTTCCCCTGCTGTTCCCTTTGTTATGTTGTGTCCTGATTTGTTCTATCATCGCTCTTCCACGAGCCAAGCCCATGTCAAAAAAACAAAACAATGCCTCGACATTTGTGGCATTTTTCAGGAATGCATCCCCTTGAATAACATGGTCCGACAGTATTGGAATTTGTATTTTTGTTTCGATCAAGAACTACAAAGGTACACCAGACAAATGTTTCGTGATTTCATACATGCATAACAGCGAATTTGAAGAGGATAAGAAAAGGGTTTTGTGAAAGCTCCTTCATTTGATGTTGTGCAGGGAGCTGGAAACAGCTTTGCATGGCAGAAAATAAATTGTGCTTCGTGAGCCATTGCAGGTGAAAAATATAATGCTTTAGTGAGGCAAAAGGCAGGAATGTAAATTAACTCGATACTCCAGACTAAGCAAACCCTGATTATTGGAGAAGCAAGAATGGGCTATCGTCATGTAGAATATCCATTATCCGAGGCAGCAATTCTACTGCTGCTGACAACTGTGCACCCAGGCCTGATGACAGTTTTGGCAAGTACCTTCCTTAAAACAAGATGTTGGCTGTAATGATACAAGGTGTTTAAGATTCCAAATAGATATTATGTACAGAAGAATGTTAAAAAAAAATTGTCTCTGTCCCTGCCCATATGTTCTGCACATCCATATTCTCCTATACCCCAGCAACCTCACACCATTTCTTTTATCTTCTCTCAACTACTTACCGTTTTCTGTCTTCTCTTCCACATTTCCCATACCTTTCTTTTTAAATCATATCCTTGCTATTTCTTTTACTTTTCTCAAGCACTATATTTTTTAGTTTACCTGTGCTTTCCAATCCCCAATTCCACTCTTTTATTCAGAGGGTGCTACCTTTTCCAAGGTAGCATTTTGCTATGCATCTCAAATTGCTCCAAGGTTGATTAATAGTTGATCATTTGCTTGTCCTGTCTGGTCCAGATGAAGCAGGATGGGCAAATTACCAACTCCTTGCAGGTTATTATTGAGCCAGCCAGTTTTTCCTGAAAATATATTCGTAACATTCCCAAGCACTCCCCTTTTGCAGGTTGGTTTGTTCCATTTCCTGGTTCATCCCTGCTTTCCCCTTTCTCTTATTGCTGTGTTTCAGCTTGTTTTCCACCATGTGTCCTTCTCCCCCTCCCCTTGATCTCGCTTTCACTTCAACTCTGCTGTTAGTGTGCCCCCAATTAAATTTTGTTCAATTCCGTATTTCACTCCAAGTTCTTCCACGAGCCTTGACCAAGTATTTAAAAAAAAATCATAATTCGCCTGAGATTAGCTTGGTTGCTAGAAACTCAGAATCCAATATGTTTCCCATTGTCTGCATGTATTTTTAACCCACAGCTACCGCAATGCCAGTCTCATGTTTTCACAACGAAGGCATCACCACACACACACCTTCAGGCACATGCAATTTTTTAGGCCCCTCGATGCACCAATTTTGTGTTATGGCAGCTTTGTAAAAAGATTTCTGGAATAAAATATTTCCGTTGAACTCTATAAAAAGAATAATAAAATATACTCATGAAGTAGTCCAGCAGAGGTTGAAAAAATGGATTGAGCTTTGTGAACCTTCAATCTAAACTTACCCACTCGATGAGGTCATTTGTTCGTCCTATCCTGCCAACATCCCACCGAGTTGTCATCCTTATTCTCAGTAACCTTACCCTTCATTGTTACCACACAAGAATGACAGTTGCCTCCAGTTATATTCAGAACATTTTAAGGCCTAATAAATAAAGCATTCTGATTATCTTTCCGACTTTCATCGAAGATGCCTTTTTATTCAAATGGAACTTAATCAGTGAATAAAATGAACTTTTTATCTCAGTTCTCACCCTTTTTCCTTTTATATTTCTCTTTCGATATCCCCATCCTGATAGAGATTTGGATAATTGTTCTTCTTTATCTTCTCGAAAAATGTAATGGAACTCCTTGAAATCGATGCCATTTTGAAGGGACGACATGTGAATGGCCAAGATATCTGCTACATCAGAAATAATAGTTTTATTAAGTCCTTCACTGATATAAGTAGTGGAAAGTCTATTCAGGATGCATACAGCTACATTTAGAAGTAAAATTAAAGTATCATGAAAATGAAATGACTTTGGCTGTGCTTCATTTAGTCAAAATCAGAGAGGGATCCAGAAAATCTAAAATATGAGAAAATCAGTGGGGAGGATGGGGATATTGGAAGGTCATGGGTGAACCAAATACAGATTGGTCCATATGTCTTGTTACCACAATGTATTTTATAACCTTTACTGAAATGTCTGTATGAATGTTCTGATCGACAACACAAACCTATATATATATATATATATATATATATATATATATATATATATATATATATATATATATATATATATATATATATATATATATATATATATATATATATATATATATATATATATATATATATATATATATATATCTATATATATATATAGTGTTGTGGTTACCAAATTCGCAAACCACCATTCAGGTCCCTTAGGTGAGATATCTCGGTAAGTATATGTGTAGTTAGGCCCAAACCCGTTGTCTAGTGGGAATACATGTTATTCATGCGTGCTGCGACTCTTCAGGATAGCCGTTTTTCTTTTACTATCTTTATTTTGGACCAACCGCCATTGTTACCACCACCAACCACAACATCAACCACCCACCGCGGCGCCGCTTCACGTCACACCTCGCAACCGTCGCATCGCCACCGTTCTTGCGCAACCTGTGGGTACCGGTGTTGGACTCGTGCAGGGCGCGCGCCGAACAGCGTGTACAAAACCACGGATTTTCCACTTCAAAAACGGATCAAAAACGACACACGCCCACTTTTGTTCCGTCCAATCGGTGAGCGAGGGGCGATTTGGCCCCGCCTCCAGGGCGTTGGAGGGCGATAGCTATATGCAAATTTATGGATCAAAAAGCATTCACGCCCACTTTTTCTCGGGCCAATGGGGAGCGAGGTGAAAGGTCGAAGGCAGGGGGTCAAAGATGAGAGAGCGAAGCCACGGGGCTTATATAAGCGACCGCGTTCGTCAGTCAAGTAAATAGAGAGTTAAGACTTCGCAGTCGGTGGAGTTGGGAAGAAGAAGCAAGAAGGAGTTGGTCGTCGTCGTGTGCGTTGGAGTCGGAGCAAAGGGGACGGAGCTGTGGAGAGGCGGCGAGGGCAGACGAGGGGGTGCTCGCGTCGTGCAGGGAGCTGCACACCAGGGAGGCCGACGGCGCCACCTGGCCGAGGTGGAGACGCTCGTCGCGGAACTCGAGGCAGAGTAGAAATCCTCTATACCCCGAGCATCAGCAACCCCCTCCTGTTTCCCCCCGCGCTGAGATAGTGCAACCAAGGGGGCCCCTTTCCCACCCCCTACCAGACACTGCCCGCGAGGCCCGCGGAGTTGAGGCACCATCGCCGCTCTGCGTCTCATCACCAGACGGGTAGGCCCGACCCGGTCTCGGCCTCAGGCCCGCCTCATCTTTGAGGGTGTTCTTTTTCTTGGTTTTGGGTATGTGTTGTCGGCGCCGTCTGTGAAGTAAAATTGTATAAGTGTTGCCGTGTGCTCGCGTAATCGGTATTAGATCTGCATTGTCGCATTTGCTTTTTGTGTAAAATTGCATTGTGTTTCTTTTCCTTTTCTATGTGCTTTTGGTGGAATTGGATATGTGTGCTTTCCGTTCAGCGCGAATAAATGTGCTTTGTGTTGAACTGTTTCCCGCTTCGCTTCGTCATTTCCTTCATTTAATCCTCATCTTGCTTCACGTAAAGGGTTGGTAGTGGGCTGAATACGCCCGATAATTAATCGAACCGTCGAGGCCGACGATAACACCGCTCGGTTATCCCGATAGTACGGAACGGGTCGCTTAAGTGGCCCGTGTCCGAAGTCGACCTGCGGCGAGGTGTGATCGCCCGGTCTACCCTCCGTGTGGGTACTTAGGTAGGTCGAATTTGGCGAGCAACCCTATCCCACGCGGGGGCTGATTGGCTCGATCGCGGTGAGACCGAAAGGTCCACCCGTGACTGGTTCCCGGCGTTAGTCCGAGAGGGTCACGACTGGATTGTCCGTCCGGTGGGCGACGTGCCGCGATTCGAGTTACGTGGCCGTCAGCACGCTGGCGGGCGCGAATCAGTAACACTGGTGTCAGGAGTGGGATACAAATCCATCGCCCTCCTCGCGGCACTGGTATCGGAGAACAGGAAAACGGGCTCTCCTGTCTCCAATTAAATTCACGGGAATCGGTCCAGGGGTGAGAGAAGCGACCCCCGATTCCCTCCAAATTACGAGCGATTCAAATTAACCCTTTAAGAGAAGCAAGATGGCGTCTCAAGGCGAGCGGGAGCCGGGGGTATTAGAAATGGATGTAGAATGTGTAGAATCCATGGCTCAGGATGGAATCCCCGTGCAGGAAATGTTGATTGTGCAGGAACACGGACTCGTCCAACTGAACCCAGAGCCCGAAATGGGTGCGGCAGCGGCCGCGGTGTATGACACCTCCCCCCCCTCTCCACCAAAACCCTTCCCAAACCCTTGCCGAAACGGCTCAGCTGAGTGCATCCGACATAGCCCAGCTATGCACCATGCTGGCGGAAATGACAGCGAAAATGGATGCAAACGCAAATGAAATTATAAACAAAATGAAAAGCATGAACGAAAAGATCGATGCGAGTACACAGCAAATGAAGGAAGAAACGAAAAAGCTGCGGGGTGAGACGCAGAACATGGGCCGAAGCCTGCAGGCGGGCATGAAGGCCGTGACCAGGGACATCAAAATGGCGACTCCACGTGTAGAAGCGAACGAGCTGGAAGGGGGTGCAACGGCTGACAGGCCCGCGGTGGAGGCGGGTGAAAAAATAATTCAGGGGGCGTGTTGGGCGATGGTCGTGACAGAGGAATCGACGGTGACCAAAAGGGAAAAATTAAATGGGGAGACCAAAACGTGTGAGACGAGACACGAGGTGACGACGACGGAAACTTATAAATGTATGGGGACGCGGGAGATGGGGGGTGAATTGGACAAGGTTAGTGACGCACACACACACACAGGTAGTGGAGGATAATGGGGGTGAGCGGGTGGACTGGGTGGAGACCCAGTGCGAGCAGCTGGATGGCCTCCTCCAGGAACGAGGGGAGGGAGTATGCCCCCTTGAGGCGAGTCACGACCAGGTGAGTTCGGTCGTGCTTTGCGAGGTCGAGGGGAGGAGTGCTGTGGACAGGTGCACGGAGAGCTTGGGGGGTATAGAGGCCCCGGAGACCCCTGTGGGGACACGAATCCCCAGTGTGGTTGTCCCTGTGTGTGTGGTGCAAGGTGTGAGTGCGGCACCGTGTGTGGAAGCGACCCCGTGTGTGAGTGGTGTGGTGGCGATGGTGCCGGAGTACGTGCTTCCCAGCACGCCGTGTGTGGATGAGGCACAGCGGTTGAGTGCCCCCGCGTGTGTGGGTGAGGAACCGTGTGTGAGTGAGGCAGTGTGTGTGGATGAAACGGCCAGTGTGGATGAGGCAGCGCGGGTGAGTGCCCCCGCGTGTGTGAGTGAGGCACGGAGTATGGATGAGACACCGCGGTTGAGTGCCCCCGCGTGTGTGGATGAGTCACCGCGGTTGAGTGCCCCCGCGTGTATGAGTGAGGCACGGTGTGTGGATGAGGCACAGCGGTTGAGTGCCCCCGCGTGTGTGAGTAGTATGGTTTGTGTGAGTAGTGAGGCACGCGTGAGTGAACGGCCGTATGCAAGGGAGACCGTGTGTGTGAGAGAGCGGTATGTGAGGGAGATGTCGGTTGGCATGCGGGAGCACGCAGCCGCGTCTCCCGGTGTGAATGTGATGGAGTGGAGTGTGTGCGTCGTAACACGCAGGTGTGCGTGGGTCGAATGGCGACGACGGCGACATGGAAGGAGGGAAAGCCGAGTAGCGGCTGTAGTTGTTTCGGGGACCGTGCCGGGTTCACCCAGCAGTGAGCACGAGGTTCGTGCTGTGCAACGCACGAGACCACCACGTGCTCGCTTGCGAGAGTGAAGTCCCGGTCCGGAAACGCCAGCGGTGGATTTGCCGATCCCGCGGACGGACAAAGTTTAGGCAGGATTATGGATTTGGACCGGACGGGTTCTCCACGCGATCGTGTGTGTAAAGCTCCAACGGGCAAAGCACATGTGTTCGCGTGGGGAACCCCTCGAGACGTGGGGCTTGTTTTTTTTTTTATGCGCACGGTGACGCCATGGCTGCACGTGGGGTTGGAATCCGGCAGGAGGGGTATCTCTGCCGGATGGTGCCGTCCAAGGAGGGACGAGGAACACGTGCAGCTGCATGACGTCACGGGCAGGTGCAAAGTGCGCGAGTTTCCGCGCTGGTGCTGCACGTGTAGAAAAAAAAAAAAAGAAAAAAAAAAGAGCAAGCCTCACTTTCGGGTGCACAGGATTCCTGGGCAAGGGGTGGAAGACCCCCTTGACCTGGGCACAGGATGGAAACTAGTTAGGGGGAAGGGTTAGCTTAGTTAGACCGACTTCATGGGGCAGGGGTAAGTCCTCATGGAGTCCGTGGAATGGATTAGTTAGAGGGATTTAGTGAGCTTTAGGTGGGGAAATAAAATAATTAATGGGATTATTTGAGGACATGGACAGACTTGTGAATGTGTACAGGGGACGTAGCTTAGCTACGTAGGTTAAATGGAACGTGCTATAGTTTAAGGGACGACGTGGGAGCACGAGTTAGTTAGGGGAGGTAGTTAGAAGGATGGCAGAGTTCAGCGGTGTGTGTGTTGAAGAGTTGTGGGTTGTGAGGTGAGTACTTGGTGAGTGAGTGAGGCCAGCGGGTCTGTGTGAGTGGAGCGAATGGGGAATGCATGGTGCGATGAGTGATTGGGGGGAGGAGTGACTCCCGCCCAAGGGACCCCGGGGTCAGTGTAGAGTGAGTTAGCTGGGTAAGTCAAATTGAAATATGGAGGTCGTTTTGTTGTTGGTGGGAAAGTAGGCTCGAGACCCATTTGGAGGGGTGCAGGAGCCCTGTTGACGGGCTTGGGAGCGTGGTTGCGAAAGGTGAGTATCGCTGAGTGGGTACCCCGGGCACCAGGCTAGTCGGCCGCGGTAGGCCATGGGCCCATGTGGGGCCGGGATAGAGTAGTGGGCACGGGTGCGCCTGCTTGGTGCGGGGGCCTGGGGCGCCATTAGCCGCGTGGGCAGTGTTGTGGGCATGGGTGACCCTCGGAAAGGGGCCCGGGAAGCCAGCCTGCCACGTGTGCGTTTCAGGGGAGGTGCCATGGGGG
This sequence comes from Eptatretus burgeri, assembly GCF_056783735.1. NCBI lineage: Eukaryota > Metazoa > Chordata > Myxini > Myxiniformes > Myxinidae > Eptatretus > Eptatretus burgeri. The sequence continues at coordinate 26,991,469 of NC_140963.1, forward strand.
GCACTCCCCGGTGTTAGGGAGCTGGTAGGCTCGGAGGCAGTGTAGTGCCCGTGGGTGCCATAGCGGGAGAATCGGCAGAGGGTCGTGCCTGCCAAAGGGAGCCACGTGTCCCAGCCAGGAGACCGTGTGAGGGCACGGAGAGAAAATTGGGGGGCGAGGCCCGAAATTGTGAGGACACCAACACAGGCGACGGGAATCTGGGTTTATAGAACCAATAGTTTAAGCGAGAGGTGCTTGTTGAAAGCCCCGGGGTAGTTTAACAGTTAAATGGTTAGGATAGATTAGGAGATGTACCCTTCCGCACCATCCATCCCCTCGCTCTCGTTGTGGGCCGCTGGACCCACTTTGGTTATAGATCGCCGAACTCTGGGGAGGCCATTCTGAGGCTTCGTTGGGCCTCGACACAGGACGTTAGCTCTCCCTTATTCCCCTCCGGGAAGGGAACGTAGGGGTTGGGAGTAGGCAAGGTGACAGGATAGGTTAGCCGAACAAGGACGATAAAGGGGGTTCGGGGACGATTTATAGTGGGGAAGTAAAAATAAAAAAATAAAAAAATAAGTTGGGGCTAAATTGGTTTTTCACAAATTAAGGGAGTGGGTATGTACAGTGACAGGCAAAGGCGATAGGTTGGGAGGGAGACAGGGAGGTAGGTCCGAGCCCGCCTTCCAAGTGGCCAGCACCACCGCACTCCCTCCACCAACCTCCACTGAACGGCAAAGGCTGGCCAACTTCATCGGCTGGCCGTGTTTTGCTTCAAGGCCTGTGCCGGCCACTTCATCTGCTAGCTGTGTTTGCCTGCAGCGGCCTTCTTCTGCGGGCTGTGTTTGCCTGCTGCCTTTGCCATGCCATGCCCACTGCCCATGTTCACCAGCCCCGTTCAATTTTTGCTTTGCCCCCCCCCACCCTGTTCATTGCCATGTGCGCCAGGATCAAGGCAACAGTTTGCAAGCTGCGAGAACTGCCCTGTTGGCAGCTACAACACGGGCTTGCAGTGGCGGCCCGTGCACCGTGTTTGTGTTCATCCATCCATTCGTTGTGCTCATTGCGTGTGCCACTTGAGCTTGCACGGAGACTGCGTTTGTGCAGCCCATGCACCGTTGTGGTTCACTGCGTTCAGTTCAAAAAGGGAAGACCTTGGACTGCATGTGAGCAGCCAGCCACGTTCCCTGTCACCTGCATTGTTTTGAGCCAGAGACTGCATGTGGGCAGCCTGGCTCCCTGCTAACTGCTTTTCTTTTGCAGAGTTCAATGATCCTGGGCCATGGTTTCGTGTAAAATTTGTAAGTTAAGGTTAAGATGTACTGTAAATATGAGTGCGCCCCCGGCATGTTTGTCTTAGCGCCGGCAATTTTATTTAAGTCGTCCGTGTGAGTGAGTTTGTTTCGGTAGTTACGCAGCCCTCAGGTTATTTATTTTGGGGACACGAATACCATGAATGTCGCACTCAGGGATCCGTAGGTAAAATGTACTAGGGGAAAACTACACATGATGGCACACGAAAATTTGACGACTCGGGACGAGTCTGTAAAAAGGGGAGGGGGTAGTGTTGTGGTTACCAAATTCGCAAACCACCATTCAGGTCCCTTAGGTGAGATATCTCGGTAAGTATATGTGTAGTTAGGCCCAAACCCGTTGTCTAGTGGGAATACATGTTATTCATGCGTGCTGCGACTCTTCAGGATAGCCGTTTTTCTTTTACTATCTTTATTTTGGACCAACCGCCATTGTTACCACCACCAACCACAACATCAACCACCCACCGCGGCGCCGCTTCACGTCACACCTCGCAACCGTCGCATCGCCACCGTTCTTGCGCCGCCTGTGGGTACCGGTGTTGGACTCGTGCAGGGCGCGCGCCGAACAGCGTGTACAAAACCACGGATTTTCCACTTCAAAAACGACACACGCCCACTTTTGTTCCGTCCAATCGGTGAGCGAGGGGCGATTTGGCCCCGCCTCCAGGGCGTTGGAGGGCGACAGCTATATGCAAATTTATGGATCAAAAAGCATTCACGCCCACTTTTTCTCGGGCCAATGGGGAGCGAGGTGAAAGGTCGAAGGCAGGGGGTCAAAGATGAGAGAGCGAAGCCAAGGGGCTTATATAAGCGACCGCGTTCGTCAGTCAAGTAAATAGAGAGTTAAGACTTCGCAGTCGGTGGAGTTGGGAAGAAGAAGCAAGAAGGAGTTGGTCGTCGTCGTGTGCGTTGGAGTCGGAGCAAAGGGGACGGAGCTGTGGAGAGGCGGCGAGGGCAGACGAGGGGGTGCTCGCGTCGTGCAGGGAGCTGCACACCAGGGAGGCCGACGGCGCCACCTGGCCGAGGTGGAGACGCTCGTCGCGGGACTCGAGGCAGAGTAGAAATCCTCTATACCCCGAGCATCAGCAACCCCCTCCTGTTTCCCCCCGCGCTGAGATAGTGCGACCAAGGGGGCCCCTTTCCCACCCCCTACCAGACACTGCCCGCGAGGCCCGCGGAGTTGAGGCACCATCGCCGCTCCGGGTCTCATCACCAGACGGGTAGGCCCGACCCGGTCTCGGCCTCAGGCCCGCCTCATCTTTGAGGGTGTTCTTTTTCTTGGTTTTGGGTATGTGTTGTCGGCGCCGTCTGTGAAGTAAAATTGTATAAGTGTTGCCGTGTGCTCGCGTAATCGGTATTAGATCTGCATTGTCGCATTTGCTTTTTGTGTAAAATTGCATTGTGTTTCTTTTCCTTTTCTATGTGGTTTTGGTGGAATTGAATATGTGTGCTTTCCGTTCAGCGCGAATAAATGTGCTTTGTGTTGAACTGTTTCCCGCTTCGCTTCGTCATTTCCTTCATTGAATCCTCATCTTGCTTCACGTAAAGGGTTGGTAGTGGGCTGAATACGCCCGATAATTAATCGAACCGTCGAGGCCGACGATAACACCGCTCGGTTATCCCGATAGTACGGAACGGGTCGCTTAAGTTGCCCGTGTCCGAAGTCGACCTGCGGCGAGGTGCGATCGCCCGGTCTACCCTCCGTGTGGGTACTTAGGTAGGTCGAATTTGGCGAGCAACCCTATCCCACGCGGGGGCCGATTGGCTCGATCCAGGTGAGACCGAAAGGTCCACCCGTGACTGGTTCCCGGCGTTAGTCCGAGAGGGTCATGACTGGATTGTC
>NC_140963.1:27002106-27044606 GCF_056783735.1 Eptatretus burgeri
CGTGATGATCTGGGGCTCTTTTGCTGGATCGAGTCGGCAACTTGCACAGAGTGACTGGCACCCTGAATCAAAAGGGCTACCACAGCATTTTGCAGTGCCATTCAATGCCCGATGGACAATGCCGAGTTGGTCAGGGGTTCATCCTACAGCAAGATAATGACCCAAAACATACCTCCAGGCTACGTCAGAACTCCCTTAGAAGAAAAGAACAAGACAGTCGGCTTCAAATCATGGAATGGCCAGCACAGTCTCCAGGCTTAAACCCCATCGAGCGAGTTTGGGATGAACTGAACAGAAGGGTGAAAGCAAACCAACCTACAAGTGCAACACTTTTGTGGGAACTTCTGCAACAGTGTTGGGAAGTACTTTCTGAACAATATTTGATTTCCATTGGAGAAAGAATGCCACGAGTTTGTTCGGCTGTTCTATCTGCAAAAGGTGGCTACTTTGATGAGTCAAAAATTTGGATTAAATTTTGTTCAACAAAACGATTCCATGATTTTTTTTTTTATCTGCAATTGTTTATTTGTTCTATGCTTTAATATCAGAGTACATTGAAACATTAAACTGCATAAATTTCAGTAAAAACTGGAAAAATGGGGGTGTTATAAAACTTTAGACAGGTAGAGTATATATATATATATATATATATATATATATATATATATATATATATATATATATATATATATATATATACATTTATATATATATATATATATATATACATTTATATATATATATATATACATTTATATATATATATATATACATTTATATATATATATATATACATTTATATATATATATATATATTTATATATACATTTATATATATAAGTAGGGTAAGAATACTGATTCTGGCTCACTTTTCCCCATGTAAATGAATGGGGGATTTTCAGCGATTCATATTTTTTTCCTTAAAAATAAATCCCCTTTTTATCCCAAGGTATATTTATTTGTCTCCCCTTTTAACCTGGAGGTTGAACCTCATTGAATTGAACACCTGGGGGTTGAACAGCTCACTCATTGAACCTATAAAGATTTGTTCATTCTCAAATTCCTTCAATAGTTTAATTTTCTTTGCACAATAATCCCCATCTAAAATATTGACAAACAAAACATTTGAATCTTTATATTTTTTAAGATACCCCATTTGTGCCATTACGAAATGATAAACTTCTCTTAATGCTCTTGTTTGACCACCTCCTGAGCCACATATCATTTTGAGATTATAGTAAATTGTTTTTTCATTGTTCAATTGATAACCATCAAAGTTTTCAGTCCATTCAAGGATATTCATTTTTTTCTTTACATCCTCTAACTTACTAGTTTTTAAATTAATTCGCTTATTTGTTTTATTTACCTTTGTTTTAGTTATTTTTTCAATAAGACTTATTTGATATTTTTCACATTCATTATGTTTTCCATTTATATACCAAGACTGAGATTTTCTCCACTCTTTAGTTTGATTAATACTTGGTTTAACCATTTATATATTGTGAAAAAACGCGGCGGTAGCCCTTAAAAAACCCTAACCCATCTTCCCATCGTTAAAACATAATCTATTTTATACACTCTATCATACAATATCCATATGGAACACAATCTATTCCATTATCTAAAATAAATCTCTTATCATCAAAGGCTCCTAATGCCTTTTTATTTACTTCTTCACTATATATGTTATGTTTATAACTTCTTATTGTATTCATTTTCCTATATTCTTCTTTCTTATTCATCAAACAATTATAATAATTTCTAAAAGTTATTGATTTCTTTATTACATATTTCTTTATTCCCTTTAACCTCTTATCAATCTGTTCACCATACTTATAAGCATATGCCTTTGCTCTCAATCCAATAAACTCACTCATTACTTTTCCACCCAACTCATCCTTAAACTTACCAATAACCTTTTCATTCTTTTTGGAAAATAACTCACTCTTCTTGCTGAAATTACTTGTATCATATACTCCAATATTTTTCTTCATATCTTCATAAACATCATCAGTTTTTATTTCTAGGATAAAACTATCAGTGTCCATATACAACAATGAAACATTTTCGCCATACTCTTTCTTTAAGTCATTATACAAATAATCATACATCAATATCTTTGATAAATCAAGAACTGCTGTTCCAATATAAATTGGTTTATCCATTACAATACTTTCCTTTTTCATATGAATTGCAGAAAAGTTCTCTGAAAAACCTCTTCTCTCTCAAAACTTGGTTTATTTATCAATCTCGAAGCTTCTTTCCAAGATGTTGCGAATCTAATGTTTTGCCTGTTTCTAACATTTTCCATAGTCTTTCCAAATACAGCATTATTCATTAATTTATAAAAGTCCCCTTCAAATTTTACTTTTGTATTTGCTCTCATATCTGTATTAAATTGAATATACTTTTTCACCCAAGGACTTTGTTTAAATTTTAAAACTCTATGAATTTTAGCTACTCTCAATCCTTCTCTCAAAAACTGTTTTAAGCTTCTCTGATGTAAAACATATCCCTCTTTATCATAGAATGTTGTTAATAACTTTTCTGTTGATTTGCCTTTAATATTAAAACTTTTATGATAATCACTGAACCATTCTTTCTTTGGAGTTTCTTTCTCACATGCAAAAGGAAGATCTTTATGCTTATTATGAACATCACTCGGGTACCTCAAATCAACTTCAAAATAATAACCTTCTTCTTCGTCATTCAATTCCTCTTGAGAAGAAATAACAATATTCATCAAAGCCTTTTCATAATCCTTTTCTTCCACCCACTCTAATTTACCATAAGGTAGAGATTGAGACATTGCCCATCCATACAAATTATTAGCATCAAAATACATCAAATAATTACTATCTTTTTCACTATCATAATTTGGGAGATATTTATTATTTGCTTTCGCATATCTTTTTGAACATACTTGTGATATTCCACCTCTCTTGGACTTCTCAATCATCAAAAGCATATCAACATCACTGATTAAATCTATATCTTGTTTTGTCATTTTCAACATTGCACTCCAAGCTAAACCAGGAGCTGTGAAATAGTGGGCAGGGTCTAATCCATAACAATTTTTATTATGACAGTGTTCTAAAAGCCTCAAACACATCAGCTAACAATAAAACATCTGTTTTTAGATATAAATCATGATATTCTCCAAGGTTCTTTATCTTAAATATTTTCCATATTTCTTGTGCGTGTTTATATTCCTTATCACTTATCTCTTCTTCATAAAGGTTATTATAGAAACTTTCTTTTGAAGGAAGTTGTGTTTCTTTAAATCTCATAAATGAATCCATGTAATCATAAGGATAAATTCCCTTACTTGTAAGAATTTTCTCTTTACTTTGAATTTCATTCCTTGTTTGAATTTCCTCTCTCGTAAGAATTCCTTCTTTAATCAGAATTTCATCTTTAATCTGAATTTCCTCTTTAGTTCGAATTTTCTTTATAATTAGAATTTCATCTTCAGTTAGAATTTCTTCATTAATTAGAGTTTCCTCTTTACTTTGAATTCTCTCTTTAATCTGAATTTCCTCTTTAGTGAGAATTTCCTCTTTTGGAAAGAATGAATTAAGATTTGGAAAAGAGTCCGTGGAGCTTAGATTTGATGCGAGGTAGGCTAGTGGTGTTCCCATAAACTTGTAAGAATCTAAAAACCTAATACGAGTTAAAGGTTTTGTGAATATCATTTTTGAAAATGAAATATACTTTTGACTTGTGTTTGTTATAGCAGAAATATTCCCTGGTGTTTTTGAAAGTTCATTTATAAATAGATGTGTATCATAGTTGGCGCTGTTGTGAAGAAAGACTGGAATAAAAGAAGGTAATTTATAATTAAGATTACAACAGGAATGAGCGGGACCTCTATATTTACCAGTAAGATGACAATGGTCTCTAACTTTAGACTCCTTAATTTCCCCCTCACAAATATGACAGATATTGTTCATTCTAAATTCTAATTTTTCTTCTTTGGTTAATTTCATCGGTTCATTTGTTTCTTTCATTAATTTAGTGAGTCTTATACAATCCTTTTCTAATCGTTTTACAAACTCTTGTGAAGCATTTTTTCCACGATAATGTTCAAGTTTGTTATACTTTTCTCCAACAGATGATTTGATATAATAACAGAAACCACAAGGAATATGTTTTTGATATTTATTTGTATATGGTTCTTTTGGATTAGGAGAAGCAGTATTTATCTTTTTAAGGATACATTCAAAATCAGCGTATATCACAAATGGGTGCATGATAGATTTATTATAATCTTCAAAATAAATCTTTTCACCAGGTTTAGGCATTGTAATTACAGCTGATTTATGATTACTACAATATTTTGAATGTTGTTCTAATCGTTCTTTTGTATGAAATGAATTAAGACATCGCTTACAAGGATATATTTTGTTTGCTGTTCTGAATACCTGAGAAGAGATTAATCTTGATAAATTATTGATGTATGTGTAATGTGAATTCTTTCCAACACTAAAATATAAAAGGTCAATGTGTGTTTCTTCATTTTTATAGTTGTTTGAAATTTTTAATATTTGAACTTTGTTTGTATCCGTTAATCCATATACATTAATAGAAAGATTATTCTTTTTCTCAAATTTAGGAATATCTGTTAATGGCATTGGGAATTTAAAATCTTTAATGTCCAAGGTATTCTCATATTTCATATATTGTTTTACTCTTTCTGAATTACATTTTGGTGGATGTAAGTGAGCAAGAACAGACCAGAGAAAACATTTATTATCATTGTTCTTAATATTAACAACTGCCTTCTTTAGTTTTATTTCTTTTGGTAATTCAATATAAGAAGAAGCTTTAAGAGGGTTTGATTTTAGAATGTGTATATCTAAAAAGATGATTTTTTAAATATTGAATCCACTTCCTACCACTGTATTATCAACATCCTCCTCTTGTCTTGATAGTTCTTCATAAACCCCACTATTCAAAAAATCTTGAAATGATGTTATAAAATGAAGATCTGTTCTCATATAAGGAGTTTGTTCTTCATCTTGTCTTTTTCATATTCATTTTCACTCCCATATAAAACTTTAAAGTTTTCATTTCTTTTAATGTCTTTTTAATAAATTTTTCAACATCGGGTTTCACTATTTCAATTGATTCAGCTATTGATGATGGACCGGGTTCTCCAAATTGAAAAATCCTTATTTTTATATGCCCTTTAAATGCCTCATCAGTGTTTTTAATATAATAGTCTCCCTTTACTTTAAACTCATTTTTCTTGTGTTTTTGTGATTGAAGATGTTGATTATAACTACTCTTCAAAACATCCTTTGAACAGATATCACAATGTTTTCTTTCCAACTCAAGAGGAGATATTTGATGAAATAGATTAAATGTGTGTTTGTTGGTTCGGAGGTGTTTTCTATAATGTTTATATTCGTGATTACAAACATCGCAGTACGTTGTATTCACCATATTTATAGAATAAAACTTTGCTTAAACTAAAATTTTCTTGATGAAAATTTCGTTTAATTTATAGGTGAATCTGTGCTAAAAAACATTTTATCCTCCAACTTTTTCACTTAATAAATACAATGTTTCAAGACACAAAAGACAAGTTTCAATCAATCTCTTCATCTGTTAAAGATACTGAGAAATATGTCAAGGATGTAAAATTGAACAAAGATAAATATAACAACTATTGGATAAAAACTATTATGGTAAATAATATGAGTTCTTCAATTTCCTTCAGTGGAAGGGCTTTTAGTATACCTGGTAGAACATCAATTAAAGTATCTCTAACAAAAGTTTCTCCTCTCCTTCTAGTAATATATTCAAAACTAGAAAAAGCAATGAAACAAGAAAAAGTATCAAAGAACAAAAACCTTATGGATGAAGCTTTAGAAAGAAAAGATAAGACCATCTGTAATATGCAAGGAGAAATTTGTATTTTTTTCAACAACCCTAAAGATGTAAATCTTGATGAAATAAAGGATGTTAATATATCAGGTGAAATGACATTTCGTTCAATAGTAGTTAACGATAATTTTAAAATTACCTTTAATATAAAAAATGTTGTCGTTGAATCTGATAATGAAAAAAAGTATATCGATATCGATGGTAATATACAACTGAAAGTATAGATGAATTTCAGTTTAAGTAAAGTTTTACTTTATAAATATGCTAGACTTTCCTGATTCTCCATATGACAAATTTGAGAATTGTCCTGCCTGTGAAAGACGGGGATTAAACACAGAGTCAAAAGCCTATAAACAATGTATATTCTGTGATTATCTTCTAATTAATGATAATAAAAAATATAAAAAGGAAAATAATTCTTTTAGATTTACACCAAAAATGAATTACTTTACAAGATTGATTAGAGAAATGAATGTAAAGTATGAGGATGATAACACACCTTTCCTTACAAGGGAAGAAACTGAACGTATAAGAGAAATGTTCAAAGGATTGTTGTTGTATATTATTCATGGATGTAATTTTCAGGGAAATATCAACACAAGATATTGTATAAATAAAATAATGGATTATCTTGAAATTAAACCTGAACTTAGGATAAAATATAGAGTTTCTAAAAAAGCCAATAATAAATTAAATAACCTGTTTTTCAAATATATAAATGAATGATTTTTTACCTATTTGGGAAAATAAGATAAAATTTAACAACCATAAAAATCTCCCAAATTCATTAAGATGTCTCATAGTTGGTTCAAGTGGATGTGGAAAAACCTGCTTACTTTTAAAAATGCTCCTCACTCCCAACTTTTTAGATTATGATAATTTAATAATTTTCACAAAGTCGAGTTTTCAACCAGAGTATCAACTACTCTCACAAGGTTTTAATGCTGGTCTTCAAAAAGAAGATATAATAGGTTTATTTAAACGTCAAAAAAACCTAAATGATTATAACATTGAAGATATAATTCAACTATTTTGTGATACACAGAGATGTAAAAAGAAATCAAATCTTATAACTTGTATTCTTAGTGATAATACGGATGATATACCGTCTCCCCAAGATTTGGATAAATCAAAAAAGAACCTCGTTATCTTTGATGATTGTGTTAATGAGAGAAACCAAACGGTAATGGACAGCTACTACACAAGAGGGAGACATTCTTCTTGTAATTGTATTTATCTTAGTCAATCGTACTTTCAACTTCCTCGTCGTTCCATCAGAAACAATGCTAATACTTTTATTTTATTCAAGTTAAATTCAATAGATATCAATAATTTTTGGAGAGATAATTGTTCTACATTATGTAGTAAAAAGAAATTTGAGGATTATATGAAGCACACGACTGAAAAATATAAATATATTGTTGTGAAACAAGATGAGATATTAAGGGATATATTTTTTGTTTTATAAACAACTACATATATAAATGACAACTATTATTATAAATCTTGTGGGTAAATCTGCTTCTGGAAAAAACTTTCATAAATCAAGGTTCTTGTGTAGTACAAATGAGAATATTGTAAATTTACTTAAAAACACCCCGTGATACGCATTGTATCAACAACAACTAGAGCAATAAGACCTGGAAAAGTAAAAGGTGAAGATTATCACTATATTTCAGTGGAGGAACATATGCGATTGAGGAATGAAGGACAAATATTTGAGGAGGTTTCTCTTGGTACAACAAAATATTCACATTGTAAGAGTGAGTTAAAGAAACTAAAATCTGGTGGTGTTGGGATATTAGAAACTAATCCAGAAGGAACGAGACAAATTATTAAATATCTGAGCGGAGTGAAGATTTTATCATTCGGTTTTGATGTTGATGAAGAAACTCAACACAAACGTATGAAAAGCAGAGATGCAAGGATTAGTGAAGAAGAAATTACAACTCGCATTAATGTTAATAAAGAATTTGATGAAATATTTAAAGAAAAGGATTTATTTGAACACATCTACTTGAATGATGAAGAAAAGGAAAATTTCCCTGTTGATCTTTACAATTCATTAAATGATATTTTACAATAAATAAATGGATACAAAAGAAAGAGCAAGAAGATTTAAGGAACATCAAGAGTTGGTTTCAAAAGTTGTAAAACAACAGGAAGACATAAAGAAGAAACGCAGACAGAAACTAACGGGCGAAGAAGCATTTGAAAAAAAACAAGAGAAATTTTTTAAACCACTTTTAAAAACTTCCCAAGAAAAAATGAAAGATGTTTCCACAGTTCCCACAGTAGAATATACTCCTAGAAAGCTTCAAATGTTAAAAGATTTCAGTCAAATGACGGAGGAAGAATTAGAGCATTTAGGAGAATTAGAATATGATGATGAAGGTTTATTTCAACAACTGGAAGAGATTAATCAACCCCCTGATTATATTGTGAATGCTGTTCAAAACAATGAATATTCAGCGGATTCAAAAACCAAAGCAGGACTCATTCCAACAGAACAACCAGCAATATTTCATCTTGTTCAAGAAAAGGTATTGATATTTAATGATGAATTAAGGTTCTTAAGTTCTGCTCAACCCCCTGTTAAACTAACTCCGAGATTAATGTTTCTTCTCACAAAAGATGGAAGACAAGGTTCAACTGTGAGGGATGAATCAAAGTATATTGATAAACCATTGGATATGGAAAATAATGATGATAGAGTATATATTGATTTGCTGAACACTCTAAATTATAAGGTTATTCTTTCTGGTAAAAGTAGGAAGAATGAGAAGGAGAAACACATTATTCAGGCTTTAAGTATCCTTGGTTCAGGTATTAGTTTTCTTCCAAATGACCCATCGCAATTAGTTAATAGACTGTTATTGTTGTTCGGCAGTAAGAAGGCTGGAAATAATTGTTTTAATGAAGCATCAGCCATTTTAGACCAGTTGATGAACATGAAAATAATTAATAAATCTCAATATAAAGACATTTTATCTCATATTAAATAAGATGAGAAGCACAATCCTGAGTTTTAATTTCACAACAAGCGACCACACATCTTCATTCCCATACCCACTACAACTTGACACAACAAAAGAATATGAGGCATCTTTATTGTCCATGGAGACTTATAATACCTTATTTAATATAACCGAGAAAAATGATAAGTTTAGTTATAATCCGGGAAGTGGATACAAAACGATAACAGTCTCACCCGGAGCATACGAGATTTCTCAAATATCTTCCGAAATTGCTCGTCTTATGAAAGAACAGGGTGATGAACCAAAAAATATTGTTATAAACATTCAAAAACATACTTCAAAATCAACGATTAAAGTTAAAAATAACTACAAGGTTGATTTCACAATTGATAATTCATTTAGAGAGTTATTAGGTTTCTCCTCAAAAAAGATTGAAACTAATGGGACGTTTTACAGTGATAATGTCATTCAAATATCCTCAGGAATAAATTCGGTGTTAATTCACTGTGATTTGATTGATGGTGCTTATAATGATGGATTAAAAACAAATACAATATTTTCATTCAGCGCATACTCAACCCCAATTGGTTATAAATTCAATATGGAGCCTAAAAATTTGGTTTATCTTCCTGTGTCAGGAAAAACCATACACAGAGTAAATTTTAGGATAACCGACCAAGATAATCGTGTGATTTCTTTTAATGGAGAAGTTATATCCATCAGAATTCACCTACGTGAAGTTTTTCAATAAATAAATACGATGGTTATTGTGAGGAAGCACGAGTTGGGAAAATATAAAATAATTACAGGGGATGGGATGTTCCTTTCCCCGTACTACAAGGGTGAAGGTATGTATCTTGGTAGAGGATACTATAAACCTAAGAGACAAAGGGGTGTTGGACATCAATTTAGAGGAGATGGGATAATTGATACTCTCATGGGTATTGGTTCAACTATTCTTAAACATAAAGACCTAATTGGTTCAACTGCTTCTGCTGTGGGAAATGTAGCAGGTGCTGTAAAGAGTATAAAAGATGCTCAGAAAGAATCTCATAAATTACAAGCAATAAAAGAAATTAAGAAAGGTAAAACTCAGTTGTCCCCCCAAGAACGACAGAAAATAATTCAAATACTTGGATCAGGGTTTCAAAAGTTTTAACATCTTTTTTCCTAAATAAATACAAGTATGGAAGCAATTGATAGTATCTATGATTTGGATGATACTATTATTATCTCAAACTCCACTAAAAAAGAAGATTACTTCAAGGTAAATGCAATAACTGGAACAGACTGGAATACAAATGGTACAAAAAGTTTTGAAATAAATAATCAACAAACCTATTTGAATCTCTCCGAAAGTTTCTTGTTGTGTAAATTTAAATTCACTAAGACTGGGAATAACACAAACGCTACACTTGTAAATGATTTCTTCTGGAAAATGTTTGATAGTGTGCGATTGTATATTGGAACACAAGAAGTTGAAGCGGTTGATTATGTCTCTGCTGTATCTGAAATGATGAAATTTACACTCTGTACATTCAGTGATAGAATGGGAAAGGGGTCTGTCGAAGGTTTTATTCCTGATATGTCAACGGGAACAAACACAGACCCTGGATATATTCAAAGGAAAGGAATGTATAATGATGATACAAAAGCAGAAAATAGTTTTACTGTGGCAGTTCCTCTTAAAGGTATATTTGGATTTTGTGATTATGATAAAGTTCTGTATGGTCTTAAAATTAGATTTCAACTACAAAGGAATGATAATGAAAATAGATTGCTTTTTGGTGTTGGTAATGCTTTTGGTGATCAGAATAAATTTGTAATTGAGGAGATGAGTTGGTATATCAGTGAATATACTCCTAATCTTAAAACAGAAGAGATGTTGAATCGAAGACTTAACTCAAAGAAACCACTCAGTGTATCATACCTCAAAAGAAGATGTCAACACGTGAAACTCAATCAAACTACTTACACGTGGAATTTGGGTGTTCTGGAAGGAAAGCCACGATATCTGTGGATGATTTTTAAAAAGCCAGATGGTGATACTGCGACTGATAAGAATAATGCATTGAGTGATAATGCTAAGGTGAAACAACTTCGCGTTTCTCTAGATGGAACATTTTATCCACGAGATAGATTGGAAATTAATTGGGAAAAAAATGATTTTCCTGAAGCATACAAGCCTTACCAAAAGGTGTGTGAAAGTAATGGAAATAAAGAACCTATTTTGGATATGACAGCATTTAAAAGTTTGTATACAATCTATACGTTTGACCTGAGCGCTCAAAAAGAAACTATAAAGTCGAATCGAGTGGATACTTCCCTATACATTGAAAGAGGAGAGAGTGAAGAAGTTGATACATATTGTTTGCTTTTGGAAGAAACAGAATTGCAGATTAATACAGATAATGGTGTGATGATTAGTCTCACATAATTTTTTGTTAAATAAATGAGTGGCAAAGTACCAACTGGGGTATATGTTAATCAAATCAATCTTCATAAACTATCATCTTGTGTTCCAAATCAAAAGCCTTGTACGATTAACGTTAATACAATTCAGAGAAAAGGAGCAGTAAGAATTGATGTTTTGCTCACAAGAGAACAGGTTAAAATCTTGAATGACACTGGCTCACTTAAAATTAAAATGACAAAACCAATGTTGAAAAAATATTCAATAAGAGAGACGAGTGGAGGATTTCTCCCATTTCTAATTCCTTTATTTGCTGGTTTAAGTGCGGTTGGAGCATTGACGGGTGGTATTTCAACAGCGGTCAAAACTGCCAACGAAAGGAAGGCTCAACTCCAGGCTCAAAAAGAATTGGAAAGACATAACAAAGAGTTGGAGAAACAAATTAGTGGAAGTGGTGTAATTGTAGATTTTGCTGAAAAACTTGAAGGTCTGCCTGATAAAGCGAGATTGTTAGTTGGAGATATGCTTTCTTCTATAGCACAAGCAGGTGTAAAATTAACGAAAAGAGGTAATGGATTATATCTTTCTAATAAATAAATGAGCATTGATGAGTGGTTGAAAGAATTTGGAAAGAATACAACATCAAATTTACAACTTGCCAAATATTGTAAGAAATTAAAAATTCATAATGTGGTTATTTGTATGAGAGATGAATTAACAAATGTGTCGAAACATACAAAGAATATTATTATGAACTTAGAAGATAATGATGGGAACGGTTCTCATTGGGTTTGTATTTTTAATAGTCAAGACAAATATTATTCTGATAGTTTTGGTCTTCCACCACCTGTTGAAGTCATAAAATTCTTACAGAATGGTGTTTATCAAACATTTCAAGTCCAAGAATTAAATTCCAAGTGTTGTGGTCAATTATGTCTATATGTGTTATTTCAACTCAACAAAAATAAAAAATTTTATGATATTATTTTTAATCTAATATAAATGACTTATGTTGGTAAAGATGGTTCTATCTTTGGTGTATCTCAAGAACTGGATATTGATTTATCAAATTATTACACAAAGGCACAGGCTGAACGACATAAATATAATATAAACAAAAATATTAACATGAAAAATGCTTATATATTAAAAAATTATCCAAGCCCGACTGACGCGAATGACTTGGTGAGATTAAGCGATTTATCACAATATATATACTTAAATAAAACGGCTGTGTATTCTAAAGATACAGAAGTGTTGATATTATCTCCAGGTCATACAGAATTCACAGTTCGAATTAAAATAAATTTTTATAAAGAAGGGCGTATCGTTTGTATGAGAATAGAACAATGGGGGTATGATATGAATGATTTAGGGTATAATTGGTCATTTAAAATTAACCTCGAAGACCTGGAACAATTAAATCAGTCTCGTAAGGAAGAATATTATCCACTTGGTATCGAGAATGAGTTTTGTGGAGCCACGATTAGTAAACAACAAATAAAAGAATTTAATAAGGGTAAATATAATAATGGTTTTGCCCTTGTTTATCTCATGAAAACAGAAAAACAGGATTATATATAATAAGTAAGGAAATACAAAATGATTTAACTATGGGAAGATGGGGAGGTGTTTCGTGCCATAATATTATTCTAACATATATTTCTAATACATAAATGACAGCAAGAAGGCTTCAAGAAAATTATCATTTCTGTGTCCAAGCATACCTTCAAGAAAAGGGTATTCGGTATTTTAATAAATATGTTCTACAACATAAGAATGAGGTATTTTCAATAAAAGATTGGCATTATGCTGATGTTGATAAACCGACAACTTTAGATTTAATTAGAATGTTAAATAATGAAAAAATTATAAGGTTAAGAAAAGGTAAGGCTCTTTTAGAAATTCAAAAGAAATTTTATTGGTTTCCTGTTGTAAAAAAAATTATTTTGGATACAGGAATAACAAGAAATCCTGATGAATATATGTATAATATTCTATGGGGTGTAAACGATTCAAGGATAGTAAGGGATGAGGAAGGAGTTGAAGAAGAGAGGGAAGAGGAGGAAAAGGAGAAGGAGGAAAGAGAGAAGGAGGAAAGAGAGAATAGAGAGAGGGAGGAAAGAGAGAAGAGAGAGAGGGAGAAGAAAGAGAAGGAGGAAAAGGAGAAGAGAGAGAAGGAGGAAAGAGAGAAGAAAGAGAAGGAGGAAAAAGAGAAGAGAGAGAGGGAGAAGAAAGAGAAGGAGGAAAAAGAGAAGAGAGAGAGGGAGGAGAGGGAGGAAAGAGAGAGAGAATAAATAAATATTATAGTATGGAAACCAGTGAGATTCAAAAAAGAATAGAGGTATTACAGAAAATAACTCAACCCACCGAGGAGGAATACAAAGAATTAACAAGTCTATTAGCAATACTTTCAACAAAACTATTAGCATCGTCAAGCTATTCATTTTAATTCAAGTTTTTTCTTAAATAAATGGAGGAGAGAGTGAAGGCATTTCTAAGGATTCTTTATGTTTTAAAAATTAAGATTCAAATGTGCATGTTGGAAACTAAAAAGGTTTTTGCACTCTGCAGGAATTTTTCTCATAAATAAATGAGTTATTGTCTCAAATGTAAAAAGAAAACTAATACTAAAAATATTTCATATATTAAAAGTAAAAATAACAGGGTTATACAAAAAGGTATATGTTCGGTGTGTGGTTCAAAAAAATCAATTTATCTCCAAACACAAACTCGGAGGAGATATACAAAAGTTTTTATCAGGAAGTAAATTTACAACTACTGGAATACCAGGGGAATTACATCTTCCAGGGTATTCTTTCTGTGGTCCAGGCACAAACTTGGATAAAAGATTAGATGAGGCAGACAATCCTAAATCCTGGAGTAAACCAATCAATAGAGTTGATGAAGTGTGCATGAGACACGATATTTATTATGGGAATACCACAACGTTGGAAGAAAAGCATGAAGCCGATAGAGAAATGTTGTATAATTTGTCTCTGATACAAAATCCAACCTTGAGAGAAAAAGTTGATAGGTTCATCGTGAAGAAGATGATTAGTGCTAAATTGAAACTTGGACTTGGAAATTCAAAAAACTCATAGGCTCTAATGATGCTATTAAGACTGAAGAGCAATTAGCTGATGAATTACATAAACCAATATTCACAAAGTTTCAGAGAAGGAAAGTTTATTCCAAGGAAGTTGATTATATCTGGTCTGCTGACTTGATTGAACTCAATAATGATAAGGGGTACAAGTATGCTTTAACCGTTATTGATTTGAGGAGTAGATATGCGTGGGTTGTCCCTTTAAAAAACAAAACAGGTAATACTCTTATGTTAGCTTTTCAACAGATATTTAATAAAAGTAAGAGAAAACCTAAAAAATTGTGGACTGATGAGGGTAGAGAGTTTTATAACAAGACATTTATGAATTTTCTAAAAAATAACAGTATTACATTATACAGTACCTTTAATGAAGGGAAGGCAGTTGTTGTTGAACGTTTTAATCGTACCTTAAAAGAGAGACTATATAAAAAATTCACACAACTCGGTTCACAACAATGGTCATCTTTTATTCAGGATATTGTGGATAAGTATAATGACACGATTCACACGTCAACGAATATGAAGCCATCAGAAACATTTACAAAATTAAAATATGAAAACGAGATTAATGTCAGAAAACCTAAGTTCAAAGTTGGTGATATCGTAAGAATATATAGGTGGAAATCTCATTTTGAAAAGGGTTTTACTGAACGATGGACGAAAGAACTTTTTAAAATTGTTGATGTAATAGATACAGTTCCTTGGACTTATAAAATATATGATTTGGAAGGGAAGAGATTTTAGGTTCATTTTATTCACAGGAATTACAAAAGACAAAACTAAGCAGATAATACACCTTTGTGGACACTCGAGGGCCAAGTCCGAGGTGTATAACAGTATATAATGTGTGTCAAGGGGTGGACGTTCTTACATCTGTGAACCCCAAACACAGAATCCTCAACTGAATAGTCAAGGCTTAACTTTTGTTTGTGTGTGTGTGTGTGTGCAATGGGAGCAATAGGTTGGCGCTTCACTCCCTCCTACTATACACCGTTGTGGACACTCGAGGGCCAAGTCCGAGGTGTATAACAGTATATAATGTGTGTCAAGGGGTGGACGTTCTTACATCTGTGAACCCCAAACACAGAATCCTCAACTGAATAGTCAAGGCTTAACTTTTGTTTGTTGATGTGTATGTGTGTGTGTCCCAACCCTCACATTCAAAATCTCAACCCCAACCCTCACATTCAAAATCTCAACCCCAACTCAATCCTCGCCCAACACAATGTCTTTTTCAAAATGAGATTTCCACCTATATATATATATATATATATATATATTTTTTTTTTTTTTTTCTTCTTCCAATTCTGTCTTTTAAGGCTTTCAGGTTTGATGACGTAGAAAGGGGGAGTAACCCTGCACTTTCTTCCCAGAACTTTCTTGATCTTGCTCCCATCAAGCACCATCCGACAAAGAACTACATCGATAGGTTTAGATCCCAAAGAGTGATAGCAACTCCAAAAGTCTCCAAAATATAAATAAATAAAATAATAATAATAATAAATAAATAAATAAATAAATAAATAAAAGCCCCCAAAAAAGTTTCAAGTGTCCAACATAAACCCAACTTTCCAAGTCTTCAAGGTATAACCACATTCCCGTTGAGTTTCCAAGATATGTATCACATTGTGAGTTATCAATCCAGAACCCACATTTCAAGTATTCAAAGTAAAACCAACTTACAAAGTCTCTTAAGGATAACTCATTTACTGATTTTTTCAAAATTTGTGAGTCTCCAAGGTAGGACCCATATTTAGAACCATCTTGGCAGAACCCTTTTCCTGAGTCTCCAAGGTAGTTATTTAAACCATCAAGGCAGAACTCATTTACTGATTTTTCAAAATTTGTGAGTCTCCAAGGTAGGCCCCATATTTAGAACCATCTTGGCAGAACCCTTTTCCTGAGTCTCCAAGGTAGTTATTTAAACCATCAAGGCAGAACTCATTTACTGATTTTTTCAAAATTTGTGAGTCTCCAAGGTAGGCCCCATATTTAGAACCATCTTGGCAGAACCCTTTTCCTGAGTCTCCAAGGTAGTTATTTAAACCATCAAGGCAGAACTCATTTCTTGATTTTTTTCAAAATTTGTGAGTCTCCAAGGTAAAACTTGTATTCTGGCTCATCAAGGTATAACTTGTTCAGTGGGTATTGTCTTGATAACTCACAATGAGTACTATTGCTGTAAAACTCTTTTTCAGGATTTTGCTGGTCTCCAAGGTATAACTCTTTGGTTGGGTCATCAAGGACGAACTCGTTCTGTGGGTCTTGGTCGCTCATAAGGTCTTCAACCAAGCCAACAATTTCGCCCCAAGTTGTAGCAAAAGCAGTATTTTCATTTCGTATTTCAGACACAATTTCCTGTGAGAGAAAATAATAATGTATTAATTAAGTTATTTAATTATTAAATGAGTATGCTTCAATCAAAGTTTGAAAATAGGAAAATAAAAAATCTTACCTCAATAGATAAGAGGTTTGAATCCAGTTCATCAACTTGAAGGTTTAGTTCCATACAAGACAGAGAGTTCCAAGGAACACCAAAGTCATCCCACTCAAGGTCTTGGTCGCTCATAAGGTCTTCAACCAAGCCAACAATTTCCCCCCAAGTTGTAGCAAAAGCAGTATTTTCATTTTGTATTTCAGATACAATTTCCTGTGAGAGAAAATAATAATGTATTAATTAAGTTATTTAATTATTAAATGAGTATGCTTCAATCAAAGTTTGAAAATAGGAAAATAAAAAATCTTACCTCAATGGATAAGAGGTTTGAATCCAGTTCATCAACTTGAAGGTTTAGTTCCATAGAAGACAGAGAGTTCGAGACAAGCACACAGAACACCATTGCCAGCAAAAACAAATGTTTAAAATGGAGCCTGGGTTTGAAGCTTTTATAGAGAAAGACTGGTGGGTGTGGTTTCCTTTGGAAATTCCCTGGGCAAGCCTAGGCAAGCCTTCATTGGGAAATTTTTCAAAACCATAACATCCTGTAATTTTCTAGTGATTTCTTTGTGAGTCAGAGATGAACTGGAAATGATGTAAGAGTGGGTGGGGCTTAGCAAAAGTAGGCGGAGCTTAGGAAAAGTGGGCGTGGCTTAGAAAAAAAACCTTATGAAAAGTGGGCGGAGCTTAGCAAAAGTGGGCGGGGCGTAGGAAAAGTGGGCGTGGCTTAGAAAAAATACCTTATGAAAAGTGGGCGGAGCTTAGCAAAAGTGGGCGGGGCTTAGGAAAAGTTGGCGTGGCTTAGAAAAAATACCTTATGAAAAGTGGGTGGAGCTTAGCAAAAGTGGGTGGGGCTTAGGAAAAGTGGGCGGGGCTTAAAGAAAAGTGGGCGGGGCTTATTGAATACCTTGTGGAAAGTGGGCGGGGCTTAACAAAAGTGGGCGGGGCTTAAAGAAAAGTGGGCGGGGTTTAACAAAAAATAACCTGTGGCTCAGGAGGTGGTCAAACAAGAGCATTAAGAGAAGTTTATCATTTCGTAATGGCACAAATGGGGTATCTTAAAAAATATAAAGATTCAAATGTTTTGTTTGTCAATATTTTAGATGGGGATTATTGTGCAAAGAAAATTAAACTATTGAAGGAATTTGAGAATGAACAAATCTTTATAGGTTCAATGAGTGAGCTGTTCAACCCCCAGGTGTTCAATTCAATGAGGTTCAACCTCCAGGTTAAAAGGGGAGACAAATAAATATACCTTGGGATAAAAAGGGGATTTATTTTTAAGGAAAAAAATATGAATCGCTGAAAATCCCCCATTCATTTACATGGGGAAAAGTGAGCCAGAATCAGTATTCTTACCCTACTTATATATATATATGTATATATATGTATATATGTATATATATATATATATATATATATATATATATATATATATATATATATATATATATATATATATATATATATATATATATATATATATATATATATATATATATATATTTATATATATATATATATATATATATATTTATATATATATATATTATATATATATATATATATATATATATATATATATTTATATATGCATTTATTTATATATATATATATATATATATATATATATATATTTATATATGCATTTATTTATATATATATATATATATATATATATATATATTTATATATGCATTTATTTATATATATATATATATATATATATATATATATATATATATATATATATATATATATATATATATATATATATTTATATATATATATATATATATATATATATATATATACATTTATTTATATACACATTTATATACATTTATATATGTATACATTTATATACATTTATATATATATATATATTTATATTTTGACCTTGTTTCCTCCTGCTGTGAGCCTCTTCGTCGTTTTTTTTATTTTCTTTGCTATCGTTTCTAGTGTGTGTGTGTGTGTGTGTGTATGTGTGTGTGGTTGGTTTACATCACAACTAAGGACAGTCTGTCTTGTTTCCTCACAGTGTGTTGTTTGGTTAGCCATGTGATTAAGCATTTGGATGTTTGTCCAACATTGTTGGCTTCACAATCTTCACATGGTATGTAAGAGATGACGTTCTTTCTGTCAAATTTTTTCATGTGCTCCTTATCCTTTAGCAGCTGTGCACGTAAGGATGCTTGTGCTTTTTACCACCTTAATCCCTCTGATGAAGAGAACTCGTTGTTCTGGCAACGTCAGGCTTTAATAAATAATTTATTATTTTACTGCTCAGTGTGCTGTCTTTTACCAAGAGGAATG
The DNA here is from genome assembly GCF_056783735.1 of Eptatretus burgeri. Classification (NCBI taxonomy): domain Eukaryota; kingdom Metazoa; phylum Chordata; class Myxini; order Myxiniformes; family Myxinidae; genus Eptatretus; species Eptatretus burgeri. The sequence continues at coordinate 27,021,252 of NC_140963.1, forward strand.
CTGAGCTGCAAATCTTCTGACATGTAAGAGGGTGTGGGGCAGGAGCTAATTTTTGGCAAATGCGCATGCGTAGTCCAAGCTCCACCCTCTGCTTATCACGATGCGAGTATGCCGATTAAGTATGTCGTACAATGCAAGTATGTCTAGTAAATATACAGCAATCATCTGTTTTATTTATAAGATTGAACATCGACAACTCTATATGGCCAACAATTAATTTTTATTACAAAGCAAAAGTTTGGAAAAATCTAAAGGAGCAACAGACTTGGGAACAGTTATTATTGATTGTTAGGTGATCATTGTAATTGAAATAAAACGATGTTGCATCAAAACAGCAATACAGTAAAAAAAAAATTAAATTTTCATTGTCAACAAACTGATATGATTGGTTCACCTCATAAGGTTGCATGCCAAAGCTAAAGATGGCATAATATTTATTACTGAGTTTCAACAAGATTTGAAGGACGAAAGAGAATTGTCATGGAATTGTCAAAATATCCTTCATTTTTTGTTAAATTATTGAGCAACAGATTCCTAAAAATGCTTATCCCAAAGCTTAAAGGTATTGTTGCGGGCCAGAGGTCCGGTGGCGAGAACAACCGTTAGGTGGGGAAAGTTACGTCGTCTCCCACCAGACTCCCGGAATTGTAGGCCGTCGCTCACGGATAATTCCGTGAGGCAGCGGGTCGCTTTACCGACCGTGGACGCCAATACCTCCATCGCGTAGCATAGGGTCTTCTTGTCGAGAACCAATTTACCTCATTAACCACGCGGTGTCATCTACCGGGGAACCACACCCTTAGTACGTCTTTCCCAAACCGGATCACTCTATCATATATATATATATATATATATATATATATATATATATATATATATATATATATATATATATATATATATATATATATATATCTGTCTGTCCATCTATCTATCTATCTATCTATCTATCGATTTCTCTTTCTCTCTCTCTCTCTCTCTCTCTCTCTCTCTCTCTCTCTCTCTCTCTCTCTCTCTCTCTCGTTCTCTCTCTCTCTCTCTCTCTCTCGTTCTCTCGTTCTCTCGTTCTCTCTCGTTCTCTCTCGTTCTCTCTCGTTCTCTCTCGTTCTCTCTCGTTCTCTCTCGTTCTCTCTCGTTCTCTCGTTCTCTCTCGTTCTCTCTCGTTCTCTCTCGTTCTCTCTCGTTCTCTCTCGTTCTCTCTCGTTCTCTCTCGTTCTCTCTCGTTCTCTCTCGTTCTCTCTCGTTCTCTCTCGTTCTCTCTCGTTCTCTCTCGTTCTCTCTCGTTCTCTCTCGTTCTCTCTCGTTCTCTCTCGTTCTCTCTCGTTCTCTCTCGTTCTCTCTCGTTCTCTCTCGTTCTCTCTCGTTCTCTCTCGTTCTCTCTCGTTCTCTCTCGTTCTCTCTCGTTCTCTCTCGTTCTCTCTCGTTCTCTCTCGTTCTCTCTCGTTCTCTCTCGTTCTCTCTCGTTCTCTCTCGTTCTCTCTCGTTCTCTCTCGTTCTCTCTCGTTCTCTCTCGTTCTCTCTCGTTCTCTCTCGTTCTCTCTCGTTCTCTCTCGTTCTCTCTCGTTCTCTCTCGTTCTCTCTCGTTCTCTCTCGTTCTCTCTCGTTCTCTCTCGTTCTCTCTCGTTCTCTCTCGTTCTCTCTCGTTCTCTCTCGTTCTCTCTCGTTCTCTCTCGTTCTCTCTCCATCTCTCTCCATCTCTCTCCATCTCTCGTTCTCTCTCCATCTCTCTTTCTCTCTTTCTCTCTTTCTCTCCTTCTCTCTTTCTCTCTTTCTCTCTCTCTCTTTCTCTCTCTCTCTCTTTCTCTCTCTCTCTCTTTCTCTCTCTCTTTCTCTCTATCTCTTTCTCTTTCTCTCTCTCTCTGTGTTGCATCATTGGTTTGGACGCGGCTGTGCTGCGAATGCATTGTCCCCCTTACCAGTACACTAGTAGTCATTTTGCCGACCTCAGAAGGATGACAGGCTGAGTCAACCTCCTGGTGTATTTTCATTCAGCGGCCAACGGGGCTTGAACTCAGGACCCTCGGATCCCAAGCCGCCACTCTCACCACTTAGCCAACACCAGGCTTTTTACTCTACCAACGACCTTTCCGGTTCGGATGCAGCCGAGCGGACCCGCCAAGAACGTACCAGCTCGGATGAACAGATTATCGGGGATAAAGACCCGGCTAAACTCAGATCCGAACCATGCTGGACCAATTAAGAAAAAGACAAAAACGAACTGGAACATTTCTAATAATGGTTTATTCACAATCAACTTACAAAAGGACTCAGAGCAGACTTATCGCGGGATATACAGGCAAGATTTACAATGATCAAACACTTAAACAGTTCTACTTTAAGACGGCGCCATACACTCAGACGCGCACTCAGACGAAAATAAACCCAGGTGTATTGCAAAGGACCCCCGCAGCCAGAGAGGGAGGTGAGCTGAGGTCGCAGTTATTTTGGGGTACCTGCACATGAGAGGGAAGGGATGCTCCATGGTGCGTCACCTGCCAGTGGTCATGCAGCTCACCCCACAGCCACATGCGCAGACACCGTATCCGCGAAGGAGCCCGGGTGGAGCAGAGCGAAGTCCAAGACGGGGATCAGGGCCGCCGATAGGACCCACGAGAGACCCTGTAAAGATCGGGCGCCCTCGAACCAGCGCAACAGACGGGCCGCCGAGGCGAAATGTGGGCAGACCCTCCGAATCACGACCCTCCTTCCTTCTTTGGCAACCCACGACTCCAACCGTCTCACTCCAACCACTGTCTCGCTCCAACGCTGTTTCTCTCCAACCTCAAACTCCAGCTAACACGGCCGACCCACATGGAATTATCTCTCTACCCTTTCAGGATTGTGCCGTAATTTATCTCCCAGCCAAGGACTCTACGTTGAGGATCGCTTCGCAATTCACAGATCTCTCTCAGCGGGGAGGGTCTTGGTGAAGCTGACGCCACTGTCCGCCCTGATTGGAGAGGCCCTCCATGGGTCTGCCATTTCTGGGCATGGTTTCGGCCATGCCGGGAGAAACCCGCCCCCCCACCCCCCTCCACGCGTGTCTGGACTCATCAAAAAGAAGCCACAACACAAAGATTTTGCCCAGGCCAACACACCTTCGGATACAGCAGGTGGACAGTGGATCAGGATGGGGGGTGGAATATGAAGATGTATTACCCTGACGAAAAAAAAACATCACAACGCACCCCTTCAATTTCCCACTAAACACGAGGAGGAAATCTGTCTACACATGTACTTAATGGCATAACTAACTTTAGGTCAGCTGTATGTTTTAATGCATACGGTTCATCGAACCGTAACAGTATTATGCAGATGTTGAACATACTGTCAAAGAAATTCCTCCCTTTTGCAGTTGATATTGATCTCTTTGACCCAGACAAGAGTAAATTAATTCTGCTGATTATTTCCAAAGATTGTCATGTGTATATTTTTAAATATGTCCACAACTTTATGAGATATTGTGGTATGTGTTGTTTTTCATCCTATCTCTCAATGGTGAAGAATCACAAAAAATATTATCTTCACCGTATACAGATCTTCACCGAAATCTAACGGTCGAGCTTTTCACACACCCAACCTGTCCACCAAGTTCCATCCAAATCTGTCCAGAACTCTGAGATATCGTGCTCACAAACAGACGAAGAAACAGACAAACAGGGGTGAAAACATAACCTCAGTCCACCTTCGGTGTCGGTGGTAATAACATACCATTTGGTTTCTAGTCACAAGTAATTATTTTGAAATTTAAAGTTGTTGAAAACGTACCTTCCATGATCACAGTTCCCAAATGTAACACATGCCGACAGGTTGGTGGTCTCTCCATCTTCTTCCACCTCCTTTTTGGTTTTGCACCCTCTGCCCTCTCGGTGCTTTGTCCTCCCACTCATGTATCTGCCAGTAGTCTAGTAGATAGTAGAAAAATCGTGCAAATTATGATACAAGCATCAAATTTGGCATTTCTGTTCTGCAGGGCTTTCTGATCAAATCTGCCCGATTGGCCATTTGAAAATCCAAGATGGCGGCCAAGTTGACTTTTTGCTTCGAAGTATTTGTGGTTGTCCGATTTGCATGATCTAAGTGTGGATTCCGATGTTTTCAAGCCTGCTGGAGTGGATTTTCCTGTTTTTAAAGCCCCCTGATGCACACTTTTTCAGATTTTGCACATTTGTTTATGATTTTCATACGTTTGCATGATTTAACATGTATGTAGTAGTAGCAACTTATGCATGGGGTGTAGTGCTAGTGGTAGTACTTTTGTTTCAGCAGTCAGCCACATCCCTTGGATGGACTACTGGCACTGGTCCTCATCACTGGCCCAACTCTCATCTATGGCTCCAAGAAGTTGCGAGTGCACAGCATCGGCCACACCCTGGTAAACCGCATTGGCTCGCGGGCTAAACTTGATGAGGGTAGCACACAGAAGGTCTCTGCATGTGATGGAGTACATCTAGCTCCAAATTTTCGAAGTGCACGAAGTTGATGAAACAGATGTTCTGATTGAATCCAGGCCACTTACTAGTCCGTTAATCAACATCTCCAGTTCATCGTCAAGTAAGAATTTCTTGGAGGAGTGATTGTCGGGCACTACCAAGGCACATTGGTGACATCACTGCTGTGAAACTCAGCATGGGGTTCAGTGTCAGTCAAGTAGGAATTGTATGTTGGCATCATACTGCAACAACTTACTAGTGTCCCACATGTTGCCTAATCAACTCCGGATTAGTTAGACAGCCGCACCTGAATCGACAGGACGTGCCAGCACGGGAGAGCTGAGTCAAGGATAACGGGGTTTTAATTTTCTGGATGGTGTACAGATCGCACAGGACTTATGATACTGGATGAACAATCGGACTAGGTGTAGGGCAGATGCATGAACCTAGTTGTATCCCATACAGGAAAGTGTCCATTATACATGTACAGCATGGTAAAAGGATAAACCCTCGATCCTGAACGTCATACTGGCCATGGACGTGAGTTCCACTGGTAAATCATGGAACACTGTCTGGACCAAGTGTTGCCTATGTCAGGAGGTTAAGAAAGAAGATCTAAAGTCCCCCCAGGCCAATCCTGCCAAAAGAGGAAATGATGGGTATGTGAACTTGGCAAGAAATATTCCTCTGTTTCACTCACTCAATGCACTACCAATCAAGCTAGACCCTGCAAGACTTGACGAAGGTGATGGGATAGAGGCAACCTTGAGACAAAACAAGGCACGATATCATGAGAGTTGCAGGCTTCTATTTAACAACACAAAGTTACACAGAGCTGAAAAAAGATCATTCCCTGCAGGTGCTAGTGATGAGGGCAGTAGAAGTAATATCCCACGAAAGATCCAAGAAGCTAAAACACAAGAATGTTTTCTTTGCGAAACCCAAGGGGGTGAGCTTAAAGAAACAATGACAATGAAATTGAATAAGAGAATAAACAAATGTGAAAAAACACTCAGTGATAGAAAACTCCTTGCCAAACTGAGTGTAGGAGATGTCTTAGTACAAGAACTGAAATATCACCCTGCCTGCTTGGTGGCACTGTATAACCGAGAACGAGACTACCTGAAGGCGCAGGAGCAAGAGAAAGCACAGGAGCACTGGAAGGAAGCATATCCAATTGCTTTCTCCGAACTGGTCACCTACATTAGTGAGATGAAAACTGCCAGTGATAGTACAGATCCACCCATTTTCAGGCTTGCTGATATGACCATGCTTTACAAGCAGAGGCTGGAGCAGCTTGGTGTTGAATCGCCTTATGTTCATCCTACTCGACTTAAGGACCAGCTGCTTTTTCACATCCCCAAGCTGCAAGCTCATCACCAAGGACGAGATGTTCTGCTGGCTTTTGAGAATGATGAAGGCTCAATCCTCACACAAGCATCCAAATACGGTGAAGCGATCCATCTAGCGAAAGCTGCTGGGATAATAAGACGAGACATGCTCTATCAAAAGTTGCATTTCAGCAGCACGTTTCCCGACACAGACCGAGAAGAGGCTGTACCACCATCACTTCTGCAGTTTGTATGCATGGTCGAACATGGCGCAGACATCAAGTCCCAACTCCAGCATGGAGCATCGAAATCTGACCTTTCTATATCACAGCTCCTGCAGTACAACTGCTTTGCCAGGTTTCTGAAACATTCACCAATCTCAGCCAGCATCCAACATTGATTCGTGATCTTGACCTGCAGAGGCTGGAGAGATTCATTGTCCTCATGTATGACAGATCAAGCGCAGCCACTGGTGTGGACGGAGCAAGACTGGATCTCTTTGCCCGCAAGCAGAGGCCGTACAACTCAATTCCACCAACACAGGCAGCCCTCGGAGAACATGCAAAGCGTGCAGCCTATCAGGCTGGGATCATCTGGGGCCAGGGAACCATCTCCAGTCCAGACACGAGCAGTCCCGCTGAATGGGGATGGACACAGAAAGGAGAGATGTGGCAGATATGTTGGACAACACGACCCCCTATTGCAGCCAGCTGTCAGGAACTGACCAAGTGTTCCTGTAAGAAAGGTTGCAACCAGAGATGCAAGTGCTTTCAGTCAGGGCTCCCCTGCACAGCACTCTGCAGCTGCATATGTGGACAGTCGCAGCTGGAGGAACATTCGCATGGTATGCATAACTTTGAACATTTACGAGCCAGGGCCTGGTTGCAGAATGGCCTCAGCTTCACATGACAATCATTAACGTGGTGCAAAATCAGAAAAAGTGTGTCAGGGGGCTTTAATAACAGGAAAATCCACTCCAGCAGGCTTGAAAACATAGGAATCCACACCTAGATCATGCAAATTAGGACAACTACAAATACTTCTAAGCAAAAAGTCAACTTTGGGAGGCTAATTTGGCGGCCATCTTGAAAAATGGCCACCATCTTGGATTTTCAAATGGCCAATCAGGCAGATTTGATAAGAATCCCCTGGAGAACAAATGTGCCAAATTTGATGCTTGTATCATCATTTGCACGATTTCTCTCAAAAATTGCTGTTATCTGCCCCACTACCGGTGCATGCAGTCCACCAGCAATCCCCTTCTTGTGAAACTCCCAAAATCCAGAATCACTGATCACCTCCACTCATTTTCGTCTTTTTTTTTTCACACCCGTAGAACCAACTTGCGCATTCTCTTTAATCTCAATCTTCCCTCCAGGTATTTAAGACAGCCATTCACCACCATCTCAGATCATCCCTCATCCAAAACCATGATCTTTTCTACACCTGTTAAACCACCCCCAATCTTCACCCCCCCACCCCACCCCACCCACCTCCAAATCGTGCTTCTGTATCCATCTTCTCACCCCTTGCATGCTCCCCTACTCCTCATCATTACCTGCATCCCTTGTTTGACTGTCTCCTTCTATTTTCTCCCTCGGCCATACCGTTGGCATTTCCCTCTTCTCTTTCTGCTGTTCCTTTGTTATGTTGTGTCCTGATCCATTCTGTGTTCGAGCTACTCCACAACCATTGACTCTGAATGCCCCCCCCCAAAAAAAAAAAATATAAAAACGTGTAAACGGGATAATCTGGAATTTTTCTGTTGCAACCTAGAAAATAACCTTTGTTCGCACAAAAATGATGAACACGTTACCTGTTTGCTATGCTTACTTCAATCAAGGATACAACAAGCCTATATAAGGAGATTGAGGCTCATTGGAGTGATGTGTGGAGGCTTTCAGAATTCAGTTGAAATTGAATTCAGATAAATTCTGGAATCTCCATTTTTTCTTCTCTCTCTCTCTCTCTCTCTCTCTATCTCTATCTCTATCTCTATCTCTATCTCTATCTCTATCTCTATCTCTATCTCTATCTCTATCTCTATCTCTATCTCTATCTCTATCTCTATCTCTATCTCTATCTCTATCTCTATCTCTATCTCTATCTCTATCTCTATCTCTATCTCTATCTCTATCTCTATCTCTATCTCTATCTCTATCTCTATCTCTATCTCTATCTCTATCTCTCTCTCTCTCTTTTTTTTAAACAGCTGAGCACAATGTCATTCCTGCATATATATTGCAAAATATTCCTCCGATTTTTCACTTTGAGTAAATGCTGTCACAATCATGTCACTGATATGTACACTGGCTGAGAACATGACTGACTTAGTATATGGAGAATGTAAAACAGGGAACCCTTTGATAATGAGAGTGAGCCCTCTTGTCAACCTCATTTCAATGGCTGGGGCCTCAAGGATGGCACATGCCTTCTCTCGCATCCCCCAGGCCTTATTTTGCATAGCTTATGATCCTTATGGCTATGATGTGCCTTCGACTGTAACATGTATGCCATTTCCTTCTTTCTGCACTTTATGAGGCCTCCGGACTCCTCCTTCCAAGGACACCCACTGCTGATGGCCCCATATTGTAGATTATCTCCTTCCTTTTCAGAGCTATGACATCTTTCCAAAAACCTGTGGCGTGAATGGACAGCAACTTTCATCCACTTCCTCTCAAACACATCCTCTGTCCTTCTGATTATAACTGGCACAATATGGACTTGCTTTTGCTTAGATGACACTTTCCTGTAATTTTTGATATCAGTATCTCATTTAACTTGTACGTACTTATCCATATTAAGAAGGGGAGATGCAGAAAATAGGGTAAAGTGGAGTAGATTGTTATGGGGCCCCGCAAGGCTAACCCCCACTTTAGGGAGGGGGGGGGAATGGCCTTTAAATGCTTGTGTGTGTACTTGTCCATATTAATCTTTGTCTTTTTCTTGAGCAAGTATTTTGCCATGGATGAATCCTGCTTCCAATTTCTGTTCATGTGACAGAGGATGTCCAAATAAAGTAAGATATGAAGCAACAATAATAAGGGCAATACACTTGTGGTTCTACATTTCACACTACATGACAAAATGTTCCCACTTTAGCGAAGATTTCCTTCAACGAACCTTTTTCTTGCAATACATCTACTGAGAGTGATGACAATGCTCGAACGAAATGAAGTTAAATGAAGTATTGTTCATGTATATCTTTTCACGGCATATGCACCTACATCTTCAAGGTCATTTTGATTTGGACTAAGATCTAAGAACTTGCTTTGCTTAAATTATTGGTAAGTCAATAGAAATTCATTGCTTTTTTAAAGTAAACTCAACGTAACCACTTTCGCTCAGCTTCTCCAACGAAAAATTCGCCTCTATTTCTCGTGAAACGGAAGACCGAGAAGGAACCCAAAGAAGTAAAGAGCAAAGAGGGAGTCATCAGGAGGAACCTGGATTGGATTTGGGTTTCAGCACAGCCACTCATCCAGGCACAGCCAAGTGAACCTTACAGAAAAATTTCTGCAAGAATTCACTTCTCCTGAGAGAGATAGACAACAAAACATACCCATCAGAGATGGGGAATCCACCGCCACACAAATTATGTGGCCAAAAAAAGTAATTTTTCAAGATGGCTGCCTGGTGGCCATATTGGATGTCCGACGGGGCCGAAATTCAATATGAACTTACTTCGTCCTGTTACCTATCCTCCCAGCAAGTTTTGGTCGGAAATGAAAAAAATTAAAGGCATATTTCACGATGGCATCGCTTTTCAAGATGGCTGCCTGGCGGCCATATTGAATGTCCGACGGGACAGAAATTCAATAGAAACCTACTTCATCCCATTAACTACGCTTCCAGCAAGTTTCGTTGGAAAAGAAAAAAAAATTTCGTACCGATTTCGCGATATCATTTTTAAAGATGGCTGCCTGGCGGCCATATTGGATGTTCGACATGGCCAAAATTCAACAGCAACCGACTTCGTCCCGTTACCTACCTTCCCAGCAAGTTTCATTAGAAAAGAAAAACAATATCCCCCTTCCGCCACGCAGCGGGGGATAAAAAAATTAGAGCCTATATCGTGATAACGTCATTTTTTTCAACATGGCTGCCTGGCGGCTATATTGGATGTCCGACGGGGCAGAAATTCAATAGAAACCTACTTCGTCCCATCACCTACCCTCCCAGCAAGTTTCGTTGGAAAAGAAAAAATTTTTAGGCCTATTTCGCGATAATGTCATTTTTCAAGATGGCTGCCTGGTGGCCATATTTGATGTTCGACATGGCCAAAATTCAATAGCAACCTACTTCGTTCCGTTACCTACATTTCCAGCAAGTTTCATCAGAAAAGAAAAAAATTAGAGCCTATATCGCGATAACGTCGTTTTTTTCGACTTGGCTGCCTGGCGGCCATATTGGATGTCCGAGCGGGCCGAAACCATGTTGGAAAAAGTTCCCCAGGGGTGAGGAACGTAGTAACCAAAAATAATTGAAATCAGATAAGCGGTTTTCCATTTATTACAAAAAACATTTTTTCAAGATGGCCGCCCCAGTCGGCCATCTTGGATCCGGCCATGCCCAAAATCAATAAGCTTCTTCCTTTTCAGGTGGTACATGTGTGACCCAAATTTCAAATCGATATGGCAAACAGTTTATGAGTTATCGCACTCACAGCTATAAATGTTGACGCCGGACGGACGGACAGCCGGACGGACGACCGGGTGACAATATCCCCCTTCCGCCGCGCGGTGGGGGATAAAGAGAGGAATAGAGAGTAAAAGAGATGAAAGAGAAGAAAAAGCAAGAATTAGAACGAATAAAGAGAATTGTGAAAAAGAACAACAACAAGAAGCCCACTCTCCTCAAGCAAAAAGCGGGGTTAAGCAATCGGTCGTAGAACATATGTGTCTACATTTTGTCATTCCCTTTTCTTTGCAACCACTTGTCGGATTGGCACAACATTTTCACCATAGATTGAAACACAGCTCCTGTGTCATGGGGAATAAGTGATTTAATTTTTTTTGTGATGTCATTGGTGCCTTTGTTATAACGTCATAATTACATACATAGAATGCTACATCCAATCAGTATGAAAACCTTTGACGGTCATCTGGGGATAAATTGGTCAATAAAAAAAAAATGATGACATCATTGGTTATGTGGTTCGGCAGCCATTTTTTTGTTGTTGTTAAACCTTCAAAAATATTCTTCTCCAAAACGGCTGAACAGATCGAGGTGAAACTTTTCAGGTACGACTGCTTATCCATGATAAACAAAAAGTTTCCCACCTATGAGGTCATAGATCACATTGTTTGGCAGCCACATTGGATTTACCCAAAAACATTTTAAAATCTTCATCACCAGAACGGATGGCATATCGAGGGGAAACTTCACACGTTTCCCAACCTTTGAGAATACTTGGGTGTTCATGAATAATTGATGTCAAATGGTTTGGCAGCCACATTGGATTGAAGGAAAGTATTTTTAAAACTCTTTCTCGAACCGCTGCATCAATCGAAGTGAAACTTCAAAATTATGATTGAGTAATGATGGGGAATATATGTTTTAAATTTCAACCTGATCATACGCATGGTCTGGCACCCCAAATTATAAAAATTTTTTCGATCTGGGTTCTTTTTTAAAATTTTACTTTGAATCAGGCTCACTTGGCTGTGTCTGGATGGGTTTGATGGTAAAGCAGTAGCAGCTGAAACCCGAGTCCTATCCAGATTCCTCCTGATGACTTCATCTTTGTTTTTTGCTTGTTATTCCTGTTATTATGTATAACCATTATTACTGTAATATGTTATTCATCCTCGACATTATCGCTCACTCTGGTCGATAGATGCAATTACAAATTTGCCGCCAGAAGAGTTGGCTCACACCAAGTCCTTCTCAAGATTGCATGGGATTCATATTCTCTGAATACCATGTAGTTGAACTAAATAGTTGAACAGGTGAATAAAACACTATAGTTGCTTCCAGTACACAAAGGGCCAAACTAGTTTAAATTACCATGTTTGCAAATAAGATGCAACATTCCATTTTTGGAAGCATCACAGCTGAGTTGACTTCATGCATAAATTTATATATGGATGATAAAGCGTGCTTACTTGTCTAAACGTATTAATCTTAGTCTTATGAACAACTACTTTCTGCCGAATCCGATTCCTAAACAGAGAAAATATAAATGTATTTTTCATGAAGAACAAAAACATCATTTCATAGATAAGTTTTATTGTTAACCTGCTGCTTTGGTTAAAACCTCAATGAATGGATTTATTGCATGACATTAACTATCATCATTGACGACAGATGGAAACTTAATGAAATGAACAATGATGATGAGAAGGCCTACTTTGTGTGTTCCTTTCCATGGCTTTGCTTTGCCAGCCATTGGAGAGATAGATCTAAGTTATGAGTGGCTGTTTCCTTTCTTTCTGCAGATTGATCTTTTGCAGTCAAGATTTACTGTGTCTCCTGATCAGCACTTTCTGCTACTCGCTCATGATATCCAGTCGGTAAGTTTTCAGCACATCTTTTGACACTTCTTGCTATGTGATTAAAGTAAATAAATAAATGTTGCAATTGTGATAAATTTTAGATGACACTCACATGGTGGGTGGCATGAGTTTTGCAAACACTAAATCTGGCATTAAAAAAAATATATCCTTTTCACTTATCCATTTCACGAATTTCAGAATCTGCATTTAAAATCCAGTCGTACAGAATACATAACAATTACAGCAGAGCACTCAAGTGCAATGGGAGTGGATGGTCATAATGCAGAGATAATTCAGCTGTGTACAACTCAATGGTTTTGGTGAACATTTCAAGACCAACTAAGTGAAACGCCACGTTAAGGAAGCTGGTAATTATTTTAATTGCAAAAAATAAGGCCCTGATTGAAAAACATTCATTTGCAAAAATTACACTCCACATATCGTGGTTGAATAAAATAGATGACGTAAGGTTGTAGAACTTGTCCTTTAATTATTATTTGGGCTTTCTACTGATTCGAAAAAATCTTTGTACTGTGAAAAACAAACAAAACTACTTGCCATAATTCCACCAGTTTGTGTATTTTCTACAAAGTTGATTGATTAAAGGGTTGGGTAGTCAATGTATTTTGTGTTTCATCTTCATTACCTCCTAAAGCCATGCCAATCCTACGACCAATTTGCATTTGGTCACTGACTTTGACACCAATACAAATGTTTATTACGGACCCTGGGCATCAAAAAGCTATATATATATATATATATATATATATATATATATTGAACAAACAGTTTAAAATGATGCACCTCACTGCCATTAGCACATTTAAATTGCATCATATGTGCCAATAAATGTAAATTGTTGCTCCGAGCTTGCCGGCTCGATGACAGAAGACGACATTTGCATATTTGCCACCTCCATCCCTATTCCGGTTAGAATCCCATGCGGGTACGGGCAACTTTTCGTTGAATCAGTGACTGTTTTGATTTAATTTGATTTATCTCAAAAATAAATGTCATGATCTGTCTGACTGTTGATGTGGGTCTGTGTGTCAGTGTGTATAACACCAATCACCCCAAAACTTTTGGGCCAATTGCCACAAAACATGGCACATGGATAAGTTCGAGATTGTGGTCAACATGGGTGACTTGGTTTCATCTGTCGTCACGTGGATTCGGGAGGGAAGGTCAATAAAAATTCTCTATGTAAATGTGTATCATGTAGCCCCACCCGGTGGTGGTGGAAGAGGGTATTGAAAGTCAGCTGAGGAGAGAACTTGCATTTTTGCATTGTACATGTCCCCAGAGAGTGGGAATCTCCAAAACCAACCTGCACTAATCAGGGGGAGGGGGTGGTGGGAGTCCAGAGGGAGGGGTGTGGGAGGAGGCAGGGGTTGGAGGAGGGAGGGGAAGGGATAGGGTGGGAGTCCAGAGGAAGGGGAGATGGGTGGGAGGAGGCAGGGGGTGTGGGGTGGGAGGAAGCAGGGGGTGGGTTGAGGGAGGGGAGGGGAAGGGGCAGAAGGAGGGACCCGGATATTATAATTATGACCAGGAAATGCTAGTTTTATAATAATGTATTATTATTGTTATTAATATGATTGTTACTTTCAGGGACCTGTGTCTATTCCACATAATTTAAAATGTGACTTGAAGTCCTGAACCCCCCACGTTCCAACTTAAAGTCCTCACCCCCCAACCCCAAGTCCTCTACTCCTCCCTCTGTCCAACCCCAAGTCCTCAACCCCTCCTCCACCCAAACCCAAGTCCTCAACCCCTCTCACAACCCCAAGTGATGCAATCTTTTACACCACTTTATTTGACACATTACATTCGTTCTTCATGCCTGGTGTTTGGTTCCTTTATGATATCCTTAAAAACAGTACGTTTCCTTTTTGGAATGATTTTCAATTTTGATTGACTGCTAGAGAGGCAGACAGAGTAAAACAATTATCTCCTCTCTGCACAAGCACAATCAGGACAAATTCAGTCATAGTCGGCTTCTGCTAATCTCCAGGTTTGTTTTCCGATTCATGTTCAATATATAACATTCAAATGAAATTAAGTTTTTCCTCAAACATAAAACCACACCCAAAATGGCGCCAAGCTGCTCTCTGCACGGTAAATGTACATGAGGTAATTTGTGTGGCGGTATTCAACACCAGGGTTCACCAACCGCTGCGCAGCCTATTCTCACGAACAAATATTCTTCTGTTAATTAACACGAGTTCCGCTCCCAATGATGGCCTATCTTCCTCCTCGAACACACAACAGGATAACGCCAAGTTATGGCTGAGAGGTGTGCTCCTCTTCCTCTCTCTCTCTCTCTCTCTCTCTCTCTCTCTCTCTCTCTCTCTCTCTCTCTCTCTCTCTCTCTCTCTCTCTCTCTTCCATGAACGTACAACTTTACAACTCAGCCAAACAGTAATGCTCGCGTCTTGCTCCAGCACACGGGCAAATTCACACAGCATGAACACAAGAATCACATAGCCTTCTTCACCGTGTCAAGGAGGGACCAGGCAGCGAGTCCCTCTTCTCAATTGCAAACCTCACCCAACTATCCACTCTCCGATCATGCCCTCTTCTCCGACATCACACTGACCAATCATCAGCCTAGGCGTCATGACTTGCCGGTACCAAGCCGAGAAGGCAGGGTTTCTTGCCTGCTCAGAAATGTTCGGGTCTTTTGTTGTTGTTGAAAACGTGGTTCTTTTATTTTTGGTTTTGTAAATACAAAAACATAGGAAAAAGTCACAGGGGCCATCACATACTGGAAGAAATTAGCCTTAAACCCTACCCAATTAACACAGCAACGGCCCCCGTGCAGTGACGCATAACAATCTTAAACTGACAGTTTCCCAAATTAAATTACATCGAGATGTCTCCTGCTCGACCAAGGACCATGCTAGACTTTACAATCTGACCTTTGCGATGAAATTCCTCCATCTACTCCACAAACATAATATTTTTGGGATGAGGTGGTTGTGTAAGATCGCCTTCCTGGTTGAAATGGGGAAAAACATCAAATGGAGAAAATATTGGGTAGAGAGGATGATGGAGAGTACAAGAAGTTAGGAATAATCAAAAACAAGAGGGGAACCATGGTTTGGAGGAAGGAATGAGAAAGGGAATTTCTAATGATGTTTCTCTGATCATGTGTTTTCAACCTCGACAACACTGTTCTGTTTAGTGATTGGTAAATAAATCCATTTATTTCATTTTTACATTCAGACTGAAGCTGCACATGGAGATAATTGCCCAGAAGACACTTTAAAATGGTCATAATTTTGTTTCCAAAATAACCTGCTCATGCATCGGTGCAAATATAACTCTCCTGATATCAGGGAAGACATTTATCTGTAAGGAAGTTGCCATAATTTGTGGTGCATCTGTTGTTTGTGATTTGTATTTTCTTTTTGTACATCAATAATATTTTTACCTGTGACATGTCGCAGGTCTGCAAGAGCTCCACATGATTGTTGTTGTTGTTTTTGTTGCTGTTGTCATTAGAGTTATTGTTGGGGATAATTTTTTGAAATGTGAACCCATTGGTCAGATAGCTGACAGACCCCACCCACATTTTCACTTGACTCCACCCACCAAAATAATGTCCGCCATCTTGGTTTTCTGGTGGGCTGAGCACATCAGGCCTGGAGACCTCTGCTGATAATTATACACTGTTCGGGCGTGTTGCGTCAGATTTCCATTGGCTTTATTTGGGTCGAGTGTTACTCACAATGAGGGACTCTGAAAATAAATTGTGAGTAATCCATTTTGTTTTATTATATGTCGACCACACGAAGACCATGGCTAAGGGCCTTGCAGCTTGTTTTGACCAACAGATTAAACAATTCAGAAAAGGGAATTTGAATTTTATTAAATCATTATGTAACATATCCTGTAATCACAAAGCAGAAGTTTGAACAAATGTCATTCTCCTTGTTTGTGCTTTCAATCCTGTGTAGCACAAGTACATGTCGATTTTAATTCAATTGCCTCTTAATGCTGTTCAAGATGAATGCAGAACGCTGCAGTTTCCTTGCCTTGGAGGCAATGTAAACCCAGTATGTCTAATATGCTTTCTGCTTTTCCCTTATTGTCGAACATCATCGTTTGGCAAGTAACAACATTACAGTTCTGCACAACGAATTAGAATATTGCTGTGCCAAGCTTTTGAGATAGATACAGTGGCCCTTTGGCTTGATTTTGACTGTAATAACAACTCTGAAAGGCTATAAGACAGTCCATTAAAAACCTATCAAATTTTCTCCTCCAGCAAATCTCTTTTGAGGATAATTGTGCATTCAACTCAAAAGTTTGAAGAAGGCAGTCTTTATTTAAATAGATAAAGGCCCAATTGTTTTCATCACTCAACTATTTCCAGTTGAACAATTTGTTTCTCTTCTGTAATCCTTTTCAATTTCATCTTTTGTGAAAAATAATAAGTTATGACTGCCAATGATGAAGGTGAATATCTAAATTTGGTTACAAAATAGAGAAGCTTTTGTTTCTTTTTTAAAGTCATTTGAGTTGTTGCTTTGTCAATGTTTCCAAATTGGAAGAAATCATTTAAAGTTTCAGAGAAAATCCAACTTGTTTTGTCAAAGTTTGATAGTTTTCGAGTGATGAGGCTTGATGGAATTAATCCCTTCATCTTCACATCATCTGGCTTGCATGACAGCTTTTATCATTGTGCTTTTTATACGCCCGATATATATATATATATATATATATATATATATATATATATATATATATATATATATATATATATATATATATATATATATCGGGGCGTATTATTTTAAATGTTAAAGTATTAAATGTTGAAATATTCACCCAAAATGGGAATAATATTTTTGTTCTTCCTGAGTTTTCAGTGAGGTTATGGAATCAATAATTTCATCCAGTAGCAGATGCCATCTCAACTCTAACTCTATTATCACTGACAATCAATTTGTATCTTGTTCTGGTTACCCTTCTATGGACATTTTGTTACTTCTTTTTCAGCAATGAAAGGATACTTTAGATCACAAATAAGAGGTAACAATAGTCTCAGAGAATTTTCTAATTTATTTGATACCATGTGAAACCCTGATTTTACTTCCTAACCTGACTTCATGTGCATGGTTCTCAGTTCTTTCTCTCTCAAAGACAGTAGCATTGAGAACCACAATCACAGCTGCTCTTCTTTATGATAATATAATAGTCCTTTAGTATGCCTTGTGCATCAATGCCTTATGTGATATTCTTGTTTGCTTGTTATTTAACTTTGATGATTATTGCACAAAGTTTGCTGTTGTTCCTGTGCCATGCAGTGGTAAAACATTGATGATCATCTCAATCTTCAACTCCAAAGATTTCTAAATTGTTTTCAATTATAAGTACATACATTTCAATCGTTTTTACCATTCTTTTTTTCAAAGAATCAAATAAGTCTTGTCTGTTCATCTGTGGTCACATTGAAGCGAATCAAACGGAAGACCAAGAAAACCCGTTGAAGTAAAGAGCAGAGATGGAGTCATCAGAGGAACCTGGATAGGATTCGGGTTTCAGCTGCTACTCCACTACCTTCAAACCCATCTAGGCACAGCCAAGTGAGCCTTGCAAAAAAAACAGAATTCTGCAATAATTCACTTCTCCTTAGAGAGATAGACAACAAGAGAGGAATAAAGAGTAAAAGAGATGAAAGAGAATGAAAAACATGAATTACAATGAATAAAGAGAATTGTGAAAAAATGTTTTCGAAAGAAGAGTGAAAGGAACAAAGAACAAAGATGTCAGGAAGAACCCAGACAGAGAGCTTTCAGCACCTACTCTCCAGGCTCAAACGCAGCAACATGTACAAGCTACTGAAGTTCTCTTGATTCTATTGAACCCAAAATTTCCTGGGACCTTTTGTTAGAACTTTCAGGCCTCAAAAATGGTTATTCATGCTTCATTATTCTCTGAGCCTTTTTAAAATTTATTTAGAATCATCTTTTATTGTTAATATGGCTTTAATCCACATATCAATTATATATGCTTCACCTCTTTGGACTGAAGCACCTGCTGCTCATCAGCTATCTTAAATCTTGTGCTCAATGCATTATAGTTATTATTGGTGGTAACTGCAAGTAAGGTGTAGTAAAAGGCTGTTTTGTTTTTTCATAGACTGTTATCAGTGATGGTTAAGACACATTGTGCTGTGGCCTAACTTTATCTCCTCTCTGTATTATTTATGTACCATCTGCAGATCTGGAAAGTACAATAATTTGATTAATTTTAATTATTCATGATATAGCAATGGATCTCAAACTTAGTGTGGCATTGTAGTTTTCATGTTCCAATGACACTAACAGCTCCACAACCAGCATTTTCACTTTGTGCCATTGACAGCAGGGTCAACCATACTTGGAAGGTGAAAGAGTAGAAACCAGTGAATATAATCATTTTGGGTGAATATATTCTGACTACCCAAGAAGAATAATGACTGCTATACCATGATAATACGCTATGACGACTATTGCCAATATTACTTCTTCATTCATGGCCCCATTTACTCCCACCTTCATTAGGGGTTGACCGAGAAACCTTTATGGACCAAATCTGTCGCAAAACAGTTGGCCAAGCCTGACATTCGACTATAGTTCTCAGGAATTTGGAATTTGTTCAGGGATAACTCACCTACTGTTCTCACCTCCAACTCACCTATATTTAATGCCCAGCATTGACCAATGCTAACAGAAGGGGTCCACCAGATAACGTCCTTCTGATGGATGGCGCACACATGGATGTATTGCTCTGCATGTGAAACATCAGATTGACAGTTATCACGAGGTCGATAGATCAAAGGTTAGATGCTCAATGGCAGGTGCACTTACCTCAAAACTCTCCTGCTGGAATTGAACCACATTACCAGGGATGTTGGCTTCACTTGGGCTTAGTGAAGTTAATTAAGAAGGGGGAAATTTATTGCAGTTAAAAACTGCTGCATTATCTTGACAAGTAAGGTACTCCTGGAGTTGAACTCTTGATAAAAGCCATGTTCGCTGGATATATTGTGAGTTATGAGTATGTCTGACAAAACTCCACAACTGATAATGAAACTGACAAGCAAATATCATGTCTCCACCCAAATGACATATGTCAAGACGAAGAAGTGGAAAAAATATATGAACAAGTAGAGGGATTTCTAAATGTGAATGTAATCCATTAATTAACAATAAAGAGCAATCAGAGATTGCACACCCTTGCCAGAACTTGTTTTGTGTAGTTTTGCGTGGTGTATTTTGTGTGCTGGTGTTTGTGCACTGGTGTATTATGTCATTATGAAGAGACATAATTCGAACTGCCACTTTATAACTGCTGGCAATGATGATTGGGTCCCAATATGTCCCATGTTGATGCACCCTGCCTTGATTGGACACCTGACCCTGACCCATGACTTTTTTATTATTATTATTCAATTGAATTTAGAAAGGAATTAAAATCAAATGGATGAACAAATAGGTCCAGTCCTGCATTGGAATCATCAGAAGGAACCCAAACAAGCAAAAAGCAAAGGTGAAATCAACAGAAGGAACCTGGATACAATTCACTTTTCAGCTGCTACTCCTCTCCCCTCAAACCCATCCAGGCACAGCCAAGTGAGTCTTATTAAAAAAATTAATAAATAAAATCTAAAAAACAAAAAAAAGTAAATAATGTGTCCGATCAAGTTGAAATTTAAAATGCATTCCTCATCTCTTACAAGATCATAATTGTGAAGTTTCATGTTGATTGACTAAGCAGTTCCCCTCGAGATATATATATATATATATATATATATATATATATATATATATATATGTATATGTGTATATACTGTATTTCAAAATATGAATATATATATATATATATATATATATATGTTTATATATATGAATATTTATATGTTTATATGTATATATATATATATATATATATATATATATATATATATATATATATATATATATATATATATATATATATATATATATGAATATTTATATGTTTATATGTATATATATATATATATATATATATATATATATATATATATATATATATATATATATATATATATATATATATATATATATATATATATATATATATATATATATATATATATATATATATAGTGTTACGGTTGTGGAAATTCGCAAATCACCATTCAGGTCCCGTAGGTGAGATATCTCGAAGTACATGTGTAGTGAGCCCCAAACCCATTGTTTAGAGGGAATAAATGTGGCTGCGCATTTGGGCTGCGATGCTTTGAGATAGCCGTTTTTCTGTTCTATCTTTATTTTGAACCAACCACGCTCCAACCGTCAGACAACAACAACAACAACAACAACAACAACAACAACGCCAACAGCCATGACCTTTACCTTCACAACTCGCTCCTGCAAACATCGCATCACCGCCATTCCAAACGGCACCATGGCCATTGGCCACCGCCGGAAACCCTCCACCACCTTCACCTCCCTCCTTCTACGGCCATTCCCACACCACCTGTGAGCGTCGAGCTGTCCTGGGCTCGTACAAGATACGCGCCGAGCTGCGAGTGCAAATCGCGGTCTTTCCGAGGAGAATTCGGATCAGGAATGCTACACGCCCACTTCTGATCCGTCCAATTAGGAAGCGCGAGGCGGCTTGGCCCTGCCTCCAGGCGCGTCTGTCTGGAATCGAGATATGCAAATTCTAGGATCAGGGGAGATTCACGCGCCTTTTCCTCTGTCCAATGGGCGAGCGTGGCCCCGCCCCCGAGGTCATCCTGATCCGGAAATTTGCATATTGTTTTCTCCTGCCGGCCTATAAAACGGCGAGCGCGAGGCGAATAAGAGAGTTGTTGCGCGGAGAGTCAGTTTTGGTGGCAGAGAGTGGAGTCGGGAGACGGATGCAGTCAAGCCGGGTTGGAGAGCGGAGTGGAGTCGGGAGGCGAAGGCGTCAAAGTGGTTTTCTGCAGTCGGCTGAGGAGAATTGGGGGAAGAGTCCAAGGAGATCGGGTCCGAGGCAGGGAAGACGGCGGTCGGCGACGAGGTCGCGGTGGGATCGCTCGTCGCGGGACCAAAGCCAGCCAACCATTCTCCTTCCCCCAGGGCATCAACAATTCCCCCCCTTCCCCCCGCACTGAGATAGTGTGAAAAGGGGGCCCCGTTCCCACCCCACTCCAAGCGGTGCCAACGAAACCCACGAAGGAGCACGAAGTCGGGGCACCACCGCGCAGCCACATTTGCGGCTCATCACGAGGATGCGGGTCGGACCCCCCTGGTCTCGCGGGCCTGACCGCTCCTTCAGGTCCCGCGCACACATTGGCCTACGGGCCCGTCTGCCAACTTGCCTATGAGGGTGGCTTCTTTCCTTTGCTTTTGAGTAAATGTGTGTCGGCGCCGTCTGTGAAGTAAAATCGTATAAGTGCTGCCGTGTGTACGCGTATTCGGGAGTATCTCTGCGTCATTGTTTCTTTTGTTGCATTTGATATATGTGCATTCTGTTTGGCTGTATATGTGTGCTCTCCGTGTGCCACGGAATAAATGTGCATTATGTTGAACTGTTTTCCCGTTTCGCTTCGTCTTTTCTTTAATTGAATCTCCATCTTGCTTCACGTAAAGGGTTCGTTCGTAGTGGGCTTAAAACGCCCGATAATTAATCGGAACCGTCGAGGCCGACGATAACACCACTCGGTTATCCCGATAGCACGGAACGGACCGCTTAAGCGGTTTGTGTCCGGAGTCGGCCTGCGGAGAGGTACGATCGCCCGGTCTACCATCCGCGTGGGTACTGAGGTAAGTCGAGTTTGGCGAACAACCCTATTCTACGCGGGTGGCCGATTGGCACGATTGTGGTGAGGTCGAAAGGCCCACCCGTGACGACAGAATTGTCCGTCCGGTGGGCGACGTGCCGCGATTCGAGTCACGTGGCCGTTCGCACGCCGGCGGGCGCGAATTCGCAAATATATATATATATATATATATATATATATATATATATATATATATATATATATATATATATATATATATATATATATATATATATATATATATATATATATATATATATATATATATATATATATATATATATAAATATATATATATATATATATATATATATATATATATATATATATATATATATATATATATATATATATATACATATATATATATATATATATATATATATATATATATATACATATATATATATATGCGCCTGGTGTTGGCGCAGTGGTTTGGGCAGCAGCTTGGGGAATCCAAAAGGTCCTGAGTTCAAGCCCCGTTGGGCCACTGAATTAATACACCAGGGGGTTGACTCAGCCTGTCATCCTTCCGCGGTCGGCGAAATGAGTACCAGTGTACTGGGCCGGTGTAGACCCCGGTTAAAATAGGTGTACCATATCCCTGTGTCGTAAGAGGCGACCAGGGTTGCGTCAGGAAGGGCATCCGGCGTAAAACATGTGCCAAATCACTATGCGGATCATATGGATGATCCGCTGTGGCGACCCCAAAAGGGAGCAGCCGAAAGAAGAAGATATATATACATATATATATATATATATATATATATATATATATATATATATATATATATATATACATATATATACATATATATACATATATATATATATATATATATACATGTACATATATATATATATATATACATATATACATATATATATATATATATATATATATATATATATATATACATATATACATATATATACGTATATATACATATATATACACATATATATATATATATATATATATATATATATATATATATATATATATATATATATATATATATATCTTCTTCTTCTTCCTCTTTCGGCTTGCTCCCGTTAGGGGTCGCCACAGCGGACCAACTGTCTCCATTTCGCTCTATCCTCCACATCTTCCATTGACACTCCAACCACCCGCATGTCCGCCCTCACCGCATCTATGAACCTCTTCTTTGGCCTTCCTCTTCTCCTCCTGCCTGGCGGCTCCATCTTCAACATCCTTCTCCCGATATACTCCGTTTCCCTCCTGTGCACATGTCCAAACCATCTCAATCTCGCCTCTCTCACTTTGT
>NC_140963.1:27049606-27069606 GCF_056783735.1 Eptatretus burgeri
ATGAATGACAGAAATTTGGATGATTGACATGAATAATTTCAAATGGAACAACAAAAATATTGAAATAGATCCTGTTTTGATCATTAATGCCAAATCTCGAAATAGATGTTACTGCGCTAAACCCTTTAAATCTGGCAGTTACCACCGCCCGGTAAGAAGTAAAGTTCTATTCAAACTAAAACAGCTAAGATCAAGAATAATGGTTATGACTCAATAAAGTAATCTATACCTCTGCATTACAAGACCAAAAAACAATTTCAAATGAGCTGAACAACAGATTCAGTCATTAAGGAAAAAAAACGAACATCATCAAATATAACCATCAACAGGCTTGTGTGATAAAAGATGCAGCCCGAGCAATTGCAAAGAAAGAAAGCAAATCATCCAAGAATAAGTTATCAGGAATATCCAACAAACCTTAACAAAAGAACAGAAACCGAAAAGCTAACAAGCAGAGGTCTATGAAACGGCATGCTGAGTTTTTTTTTTGGTCCAAGAGGAAAATGTAAGCATTGTATCAAAAACAGACACATCATGTTGTTAAGCATGCTAAATAATTATTTGACCAACTCCACAGTCATAAAGTATTTAATTTACTGGTATGTTAAGCACAGGAATAAAAAAGCAACAAACCATCCCACCATGGACAACCGGTGAGATTCAGTTTGAATTAAAAAGCACGAACACACGAAAGGCCATGGCAGAAGATGAAACTGTTATTGATACAATCAAAGATGGTGGTACTGTTTCCAAAGTGCCTGGAAAATGAAAAAAAATCCTCAAAACTTTAAAGAGATTCAGAGCTGGGTGTTAATCCATAAAAAGGGAGGTAACTGAGAAAGAAGTAATTGGTGTCCGATTTGCCTGCTCTCCAACATTTCTGGTGGAACAAAACAACCAACCAAAGCAGCTTATTTTCAAGTAGTGACTCGAGATAGGAGTTCCTTCAAACAATAAATCAAACTCATGGAAAAATAAAAACTCAAGAAACTACAAATTGTCCTTCTCCCTCATAATTTTTTGACTCAAGGAAATCATTCAACAGTGTGGAAACAAATACCTCATATAAACTCAACTTCACCAAAATGTCTACTCCAACCACGTGAACATATCAATCAAAGTTTACAATGGTGGAATGCCGACCTTGAAAGTATACCAAAGTTGTGCCAGGATTAAGATTGAAAGAGATTTCAGGCAAGGTGATATAATATCAGTGAAATCGTTCACCGCATGCCTAGGGGTGTTCCTACAGATAAAATGGGAAAATAAATGGGTGCATGTCGGTAGAGGAAGATTAAGCCACCTGTAATTCGTAAACAACATTGTTATGCTTTCAAAAGATGCTGAAGAGCTGAAAATAATGATCGAAAAGCGAAATTTTGAGTCATAAGATCAGAAGAAAAATAAATGTGATAGAGACAAGAATAATATTCATTCCCCAGGAAAGGTGGGGGGGGGAGCATGAACAGGGGCATGAACAACCACATACAAACAGCAAAAAAGAATCAAATTGATAATTGCTAAATTGAAGAAACTAGTGATTATATTTACTTTGACCAACTCGTAAAAATGGATACAGATCATTTGGAAGAATTGAAGAGATGTACCAGAGCAGGATGGGCAGTGTTTTCAAAAATAAAAACATCTCATGAAAAAGAAAGTCAATGTTTTCATTCCATAGTGTTTGAAAAGTTACAATCAATGCATCATACCAGCAATGACATTTGATAGTAAAACGTGATCTCTTACGAAGCAGACAGAGCAAAAATTGAATGCTATGCAAAGAACCTAGCAAAGATGCTGTCAATTATGCTCGAACCAAATGAGACAAGAAGAGAAGCTGATGGATCAACCCCCCCCCAAAAAAAATCTGCGGTGTTCTGCTCAATTAAAAAAAAAAGGGGGCAATGCCCCAGCACTCACCTGGTAGAACCAGAGAACCACTGGTAGGCGTGGATGACCCACAAAATATGAAAATTAGCCTAATGTTTGAACAAACTTGTGAAATCACCATGCAGTGATGATTCCTACGAAGTTGCATCTAAATTGGGTGATTACTTTTTGAGAAGTTAAAAGTAGCGATCCCGGAATCATAATGACCTTTCACCTTTAAATTGACCAACTTAATGTGCAGTTTTTTTATGGGATTTGCAAGGCATCAGGAGGCTTTGGTCCTCAGAAGTTCTCCAAAATTTGGTGAAAAGAGAACGATTCGTTTTCGCATCACAGGTGATGAAGGCTGTGGTTAAGTATCATCAAAATTGTTTGTGTGTTGTTGTTGAACAAAACAAAACAAAAAAAGTTTCTGAGAAGAAAGGAAATACATATTTTTTTGGGGGGGGGGCAAACCTGGACTCACTTTGACCCCCTGTACACCCCTTCGGCTCTGATTTTTTTTAATGTCGTGAACAAACTTTGATACATCACAGGTGATGAAGGTTGTGGTCAAGTATCATCGGAAGCGTGTGTAGTTTCGAAGAAGAATATCTGAGTGTTTTTATATTTACTCTGACTGACTGACTGACGGATGGATACCACGTGATAAGAATACCTCACCTTAACTATGTTCAAGGTGAGCTAAAAATGAAATGGAGCTCGGCTGACACATAATAAAAATAATT
Organism: Eptatretus burgeri; assembly: GCF_056783735.1. Classification (NCBI taxonomy): domain Eukaryota; kingdom Metazoa; phylum Chordata; class Myxini; order Myxiniformes; family Myxinidae; genus Eptatretus; species Eptatretus burgeri. The sequence continues at coordinate 27,052,228 of NC_140963.1, forward strand.
GACAGCTGATGCACAAAAATATAATTGCAAACTGGAAACTTAAAGGGGGACTTAAACACTCAGACCACTTCAATGCCAATACAGTGCCTTCAGAAAGTATTGTTGCGAATTCGCGCCCGCCAGCGTGCGAGCGGCCACGTAACTCGAATCGCGGCACGTCGCCCACCGGACGGACAATTCCGTCGTGACCCTCTCGGACTAACGCCGGGAACTAGTCACGGGTGGGCCTTTCGGCCTCACCACGATCGTGCCAACCGGCCCCCCGCGTGGGATAGAGTTGTTCGCCAAATTCGACCTACCTGAGTACCCACACGGAGGGTAGACTGGGCGATCGCACCTCGCCGCAGGTCGACTTCGGACACGGGCCACTTTAAGCGACCCGTTCCGTACTATCGGGATAACCGAACGGTGTTATATCGTCGACCTCGACGGTTCCGATTAATTATCGGGCGTGTTTAGCCCACTACCAACCCTTTACGTGAAGTAAGATGGAGATTCAATTAAAGAAAAGACGAAGCGAAACGGGAAAAACAGTTCAACATAAGGCACATTTATTCCGCAGCAAACGGAAAGCACACATATACAATTACAACAATTATGCACCAAAAGCAAATGTAACAAAAGGAACACAACAATGCAGATCTACTACCGACTACGCGAGCACACGGCAACACTTACACAGTTTTACTTTACAGACGGCGCCGACAACACATATACTCAAAAGCAAAAGAAAGGGGCCACCCTCAACGACAAGGGGGCAGACGGGGCTGTGGGCCGAGACCGCGTGGAGCCTACCCGTCTTGTGATGAGCCGCAAATATGGCGGCGGTGTCCCGACTCTGCGCTCCTCCGCGGGTTTCGTTGGCACTGCTTGGAATGGGGTGGGAACGGGGCCCCCTTTTTGCACTATCTCAGCGCGGGGGGAAATGGAGGGGGTTGTTGATGCTCTGGGGAAAGAGGATAGCTGGCTTGCTTGGGTCCCACGACGAGTGACTCCACTGCGACATCGACCGCGTTCCCGGCTTCCCCTCTCTGCAGCTCCCCGACAGACTCCGAACCCCGACAGACCGACTCTCCTCCAGACCCATCTTGACTGCTGCTGCCACACTCCGCCGCCGCCACACCTCTCCAACTCGCCCAAGCCCGAAACAGAAACTGACTGAATTCGCCCCGCGCTCGGCGCTTTATAGTACGGCAGGAGAATCCATATGCAAATTTCCGGATCAGGATGGGCTCGGGGGCGGAGCCACGCTCGCCCATTGGACGGAGGAAAAGTGGGCGTGAACCTCCCCTGATCCTCGAATTTGCATATATCGATTCTACTCCGACGCGCCTGGAGGCGGGGCCAAATCGCCCCACGCTTAATGATTGGACGGAACAGAAGTGGGCGTGTATCATTCCTGATCCGACCTTTCCTCGGAAAGGTCGTTTTTTCACCCGCGGCTCAGCGCGCGTCCCGCACGAGGCCAGGACAGCCTGACGCTCGGTGCCCACAAGCGGTGCGGGAATGGCGGCAGAAGGAGGAGAGGTGAAGGTGGTGGAGGGTTTATTGTGGCGGTGATGGCCATGGCCACGCTTGGAATGGCGGTGATGCGATGGTTGCGAGAGCGAGTTGTGAAGGTAAAGGCCGTGGCTGTTGGCGTTGTTGTTGTGAAGCGGCATTGCGGTTGGTGGTTGTTGTGTGATGGCGGTTGAGACGTGGTTGGTTCAAAATAAAGATAGAACAGAAAAACGGCTATCTTAAAGGGTCGCAGCCCGAATGAATCACATTTATTCCCCCTAAACAACGGGTTTGGGCTAACTACACATGTACTTACAGAGATATCTCACCTACGGCCCCTGAATGGTGGTTTGCGAATTTCCTCAACCACAACACTATTTACTCCCCTTGACTTGTGTTACATTTTGTTGTTACAGCCTGAATTTAAAATGGATTAAATTATATTTTTTGTCACCGATAGACACAAAATACCCCACAATGACAAAGTGAAAACATATTTTTAGAAATTTTCACAAATTCATGAAAAATGAAAAGTTGAAATGTCTGACGTCAATTAATATTCAACCCCCCTGAAGCGCCTTTTGCACCGATTACAGCTTCGAGTCTTCTTGGGTATGTCTGTATCAGCTTTTCACATCTGAATTTGGGGATTTTCTCCCATTCTTCCTTGCAGATTTGCTCAACTTCTGTCATGTTGGATGGGGAGCATCAGTGAACAGCAATCTTCAAGTCTTTCCACAGATTCTCAACGGGATTCAAGTGTGCGCTTTGGCTTGGAAACTCATTGACTTTCACATTATTGTTCTGAAGCCATTCCAATGTTGCTTTGACTGTATGCTTGGGGTCATTGTAGTGTTGGAATGTAAATCTTCACCACAGTATAAGGTCTTTTGCACTCTGAAGTAGGTTTTCCTCAAGTATTTGCCTGTATTTGGCTCCATTCATTGTTCCCTCTATCCGTGTTACATTCTGTAACACTACCAGTCCCTGCCGCTGAAAACCATTCTTATACCATGATGTGGCCACCACCGTGTTTCACGGTAGAGATGGTGTTGAATGGGTGATGAGCTGTGCTCAGTTTCTGCCAGTCGTAGCATTGTGCATTCAGGCCAAAGAGTTCCATTTTCATCTCATCAGACCACAGAATCTTGCCTCATGCTCTCAGTCTTTCACGTGCCTTTTGGAAACTGCAGGCATGCTGTCATGTGCTTTTTTCTCAGGAGTGGGTTCCGTCTGGCCATTTTCCCATAGAGCCTAGATTTGTGAAGTGCTGCAGAGACTGTTGTCCTTCCGGCATGTTCTCCCATCTCAGCGAAGGAACTCTGTTGTTCTGTCAGACTGGTAATTGGGTTCTTGATCACCTTCCTGACCAAGGTCCTCCTTGCCTGATTGCTCTGTTAGGTCGGACAGCCAGCTCTAGGAAGAATCTGGGTAGTTCCACATTCCATTTCCCAAATGATGGAGCTCACTCTCCTCTTGGGAACTTTCAACACTCCAGAAATTGTTGTATACCCTTCCCCAGATCTATGCCGCCTCACAATTCTATCTCTGTGGACAGTTCCTTGGACTTCGTGTTTCTGCTGGAGCAGTGCAACTGATTTATCAATTTTTCCAAAATCCCTTATAAATCATCAATTGAATGGAAAAGAACATACGACCGGCGTTTTCATCTTCCATTACACCTCCATTTTTCACAATCTTCGGCTGAATCACTCGCATAGGCTCAAAACGATACGGCTCCATAATTCCCACGAAAGCAGTTCCATCACTAATTTTGTCTTCAATAGTTTCTCTAAAGTTTCACTGATCAGTTTCAACACACTGAGAACTTCTAGAGTTGCACATGACGGTGGAATCACCATCAGAATCCGAACTCGAAATGCACTGTTTCTCGATGTAAGCTGCCATTTGGTTCAAGGTGTGACATCTCTGGCAAAAATGGAAAATCGTCACTTTGGGACTTTTTTCGGCACTTTGTGATTGGCAAAAAAAAATTCAAATTTTTTTCCATTTAAATTATCATCGTGATTAATAATTCGCAATGGTTTTCAGGAAAAAAAAATTGTGTTTGGGTTCACCATTAAAAGACCTGAAAGAAGTGGAAAAACAATAAAGATTAGATGGGGAGAATAAATTGAAATACAATTCATTGGAGTTCAATTGTCTTTAATTGCAGAAAAGGGAAAAGTGGAGACCAGATTGAGGAAGGCCAACATCTTGCAATTGACTGAAATCGGTCGTTAAGTCATTGAATTGTATTGGGTAGAACAATGGATGGAATCAACAGAGCATTGATCAAAGTATGCCAACTGCCATGGGAACAAGGTGAAGCCGAGTTAACTCTTTGTCGGAACAAAGCTCATGTTATTTTGCTCCAATGCCCGAAACATCAGCAGCTTCTTGATTCCCATAGCAGTTATGATACCTCAATCAACGTCCTGTTAATTTCACCCATTGTTCTCCCTGTCCACCAATGCAGATGGACACTCGCCTTTAGGATTAAAACTACTTTTCCAACATATATATCAAGTGTTGTATTAACTGCATCAGTGCTGCCACCTGCCCAAATACGCACACCACAAGTTTCTTGCTTCTCTTCTTTCGCATCCTTATTTCACAAGTCAGTTGCATCCTCGATTTCGTTCCAAGTCTAAATATGTACACAGAGATGCAACCAGATTCTGGAGTAATGGTAAGAGCGTCTGTTCTGAGCCTGGGATGTTCATGGTTAAAATCGCGGCTGTGTCTTTACCATAGACTTTAAAAATAGAACATGCCGCTTCCTTGCTTAATGCCCAGCATTTGAAAGAATAGAGCATGGATAAATAGCACTGGGAAGGCAATTACACACCACCCATTATAACCCTTGCCAATAAACTGCTCAGCAGTACCAACGCTCTGTGAAAAGTATGGCACATCAAATCAAATCGAAATACAGAGATGTCTTAAAATAGCAGTTCTGCCAATGTTGCTTAGCGTACATCTGACCTCATCTTAAATGTACAAGATGCCCAAACACAACATTATAGTAATTACAAGCAAAATGGATTGATTCCACACACCACAGAGACCAATATCAATTGGTGTTTAAATTTATTTTTCGTTTTAATAAGAGTGCAGTACTTCTTTTTTTTTGTTACGTTTCTATAAATGCAGGTAAAGGGTGAGGGTGAGGTAAAAAATTAATTCAGGATTGGGGGAAAAATCACACATGAAGAGGAGTGAAAATTTGGGGGGGAGGTGGTGTGGTTATGGGGGATGGACAAGCACATGTTCGTGCAGGGTTGGTAATGTACACGAAGGAGCACGTATGTTTCTCATATTACCACCTGCTACCAATCACTGCCCCTCAATCCACCCCCGACGTAATGTGCAAAAAGAAACAATAAAAATAAAAACAATGTCACCCGCAGGGTGACCCGTATCTTGCCAAAAGGTGACCATGTGTGACTTCTTTAAGGTCACACTGAGGTGAACAGAGCTGCTATCCACCAGGAGCGACTCCTTGAGGAATATCTGCCTACGAGAGATTCCGATGAGAATCGTTCTACAGAGTAACCATGAAAAATATGCGTTTGTCTCATAACGTCACCAAACGACATCATAATGTCTCAAGCTTGACATATCTAGAAAGCACTCATCGAGGTGTTCAATTTGAGGTACTACACGATATGGTTCCTAAAACTTGAAAATTTGACCTTGGGGTCAAATATGTTTGGCCTCAGGCGCTAACCATGAAGGTCAAGGCCAATCGCCACCAAAAATTAATCAGCTGAGCGCCAGACCATGAACTATATTCCCATGAAGGTTGAAGACGATCCGATCAAAATTACTCAAAAAATAAGGGTTTCGTCGACTCCCCTGATTTTCGACAAAGTGACCTTGACCTTTGACCTTGACCTTCAAAATTTTGTGCACTGAAAGGGAGCTCTATAGGCCTCTGATATGCGAAGTTACAAAAATTTCCAATGATAACTGTGCTCTGCAGAATTTTTTATACGTGATTACAGACAAAAAAAAAAGACATACAAGCTGACGAACATACTGTATCTTGCAAAAACTTCGTTTTGGCAAGATAAAATATTAAAGCAAACATGTACTAATAAAAAAACACATCTCTAATCATGGTCTTCCTGTTTCACTGCGCTGTAATTCTTTGTCACTTAATTTGTGTGCTGTGTTTTTTGTTGCAGTCGGCATGCTGTACAGGCAAGATGACCAAGCTTTCAGTCCTTAAACAATTACATTATCAACTCGAACGGCACTCGGTAGAGCACATACTTCCGCCAGGCTGAAAGGTTTACGTTTTGTATGCCTGATCAGTATCCAGACCTCCACCACAATCTAATCAGCTTGTTGTTGTCAGCTACCCAACTCATCCACCAAGTTTTGTCATAATCTATCAACAACTTTTTGAAATATCGTGCTAATACATCGTTTTTGGCTGTATCGATCAATGGTGAAGAATTACTGAGATAATTAAAACATTCTCGGATCTGGATCCGGTTCTTTAACAAAATTGAAGCAGTTCATCTTGTCACACACCCAACCTGTCCACCAAGTTTCGTCAAAATCTGCCCGTAAAATTTTGAGATATCGTGCTATACATTGATTTTGGCCCCATCTCTCAATGGTGAAGAATCACTCTAAAAAAATTTTAGTTTCCGAATCCCGATCTTCATTAAAATGTCATAATTTCGATCTTTTCACCCAGCCAACCTTCCACAAAGTTTTGTCCAAATCTCTCCATAATATTTTGAGATATCCTGCTCACAGACAGATAAACAGGCAAACAGACAGGGGTGAAAACATAACCTCGGTCCACCTTCGGTGACTGAGGCAACGAGAACGAACGGCACTCGCAAGAGTGCATACCTCCGCCAGGCTGAACAGTTTACATGTTTTATCCCACTGATAGGCCAAATCTGCATCTGGATTTAAACCAAAATCTAATTGGCATATTCTTGTCACCGACCCAATTCATCCACCAAGTTTCGTCATAACCTGTCCCCAACTTTTTGACATATCGTGCTACATATTGTTTTGGCTCTATCTCTTAATTATGAAGAATCACTTTATTTTTTCCTCAAATCCGTAAAGTTGTGTTATTCTTTGCAATTATTTGAACCTCCCATTTAAAAATAATCTTTGATATTTTCATGAACCAAGCTGTTAGTTCATGTTTACCTGTTGTTTTTTTCACCCATAGTGCAAGTCCCTTGTTAACCTCCACCATCGAAGATGGATGGAGGTTACTGTTTTCACCCCTTTCTGTTTGTTTGTTTGTTTGTGAACAGTATTAAGGAAAAACTCCTCAACGGATTTCGATGAAACTTGGTGGGGGGGGGGGGGCGGGGGTTAGGTCTGGTCCAAGGATCGTTTCCTTTGTTTTCCAATTGTCAGATCATTAACCTTTCACCCTCTTTGGTTAAAAATCAAACAGCTTTTATGTTGGAAATTCTCGAGGCGATGGCATATGAGCTAAAGTGTGGACAGTCAGCATTTCGATTCTGATCCTTGCCGATTCATCACAAAGACTTAAAATTGATATGTGTTGCTTTCTTACTTGATGCTCAGCATTTAATGCATGGCTAAACCCCATAGGTTGGCATCCATAGGATTGGATTTGTCCTTGATTCCCCCATTACGTATGGACCGAAAAGCGACCTCATCAAGACGTTGACCAGGACTTCATGTCCAGAATGAACAATGCCCCAGGGGGTTAGGTTACCAACTCCAAGCTCAGCGGCTGTGTTTGTCTGACGTTAAGTCCAGCATTGTCTCATCTATTTATCTGCATGTGTTGTGTGGAATTTGTGTTTAAGGTCCTCCATGAGCCTTAGATTCTGCAGGAAAAGAACTCACTTGACACCACATTTAGAGGGGAAAGCCGATGATTTGGCAAGAAGGTTGGGAAGGGGGAGATTTCTCATTAAAATACCATAATGATGGAACAGCGATTCAACTAGAATGGTGACATCGGCATCCCACATGCTCTTGGAAGTTACTCCCCCAAGATCAATGACTGTCTCATCTTCTTACTATAATTCACCATCTGTCCATCTGTCTGTTCCCAGGTATCACAAAAACGGCTGAACCGATCGCAACCATTTTTGGGTGTGTAATCCTGGGACCCCTTGGAGTAAGATAGGCATACATATAATAACATGACCCCCTTGATGGCTCCTGTAGGGAGAGAGAGAGAGAGAACGAGAGAGAGAGAGAGAGAGAGAGAGAGAGAGAGAGAGAGAGAGAGAGAGAGAGAGAGAGAGAGAGAGAGAGAGAGAGAGAGAGAGAGAGAGAGAGAGAGAGAGAGAGAGAGAGAGATATAGATGGAGAGAGAGATGGAGAGAGAGATGGAGAGTGAAACAGAGAGAATGAGAGCGAAACAGAGAGAACGAGAGCGAAACAGAGAGAACGAGAGCGAAACAGAGAGAGCGAAACAGAGAGAACGAGAGCGAAACAGAGAGAGCGAAACAGAGAGAATGAGAGAGAGATGGAGAGAGAGATGGAGAGAGAACGAGAGCGAAACAGAGAGAACGAGAGCGAAACAGAGAGAACGAGAGCGAAACAGAGAGAACGAGAGAGAGAGAACGAGAGAGAGATGGAGAGAGAGATGGAGAGAGAACGAGAGCGAAACAGAGAGAACGAGAGCGAAACAGAGAGAACGAGAGCGAAACAGAGAGAACGAGAGCGAAATACACAGAGAGAGACAGAGAGAGAACGAGACAGAGAGAGACAGAGAGAGAGAGAGAGAGAGAGAGAGAGAGAGAGAGAGAGAGAGAGAGAGAGAGAGAGAGAGAGAGAGAGAGAGAGAGAACGAGACAGAGATATATATATATATATATATATATATATATATATATATATATATATATATATATATATATATATATATATATATATATATATATGTATATATATATATATATGTATATATATATATATATGTATATATATATATATATATATATATATATATATGTATATATATATATATGTATATATATATATATATATGTATATATATATATATATATATGTATATATATATATATATATATATATATGTATATATATATATATATATATGTATATATATATATATATATATAACGATCGATCAAAAGGAACTCCTAATTTAACACATGGAAGCAATTCTGGACACGATTGACCATAGAATGTTTCAAGAGAAATCTAAATCAGTTGATATAGAAAAGACAATATCATCAAAATTATGTTTGATAACAAAAGGGTGGAAATGATCAATTTTGAGAAAATGCTCCAACAGAATGAAGTGTGGGGGTAAACTTCCAGAAACAATAAAACAGAGAGAGCCGCCAAGGGTTGTGTACACTTTACAAAATGCAATTAGGGGGAAAATCTTCAACTCTAGGGAAACTGTGCAATCGACAGACATCGAGGAATGGTTAAGTAATACATATCATTGTAATTGTGAACATTTTATGTTTAAAGATCCACATCATAAACACATTATCACAAGTGATCTCAAAATAGTGAAAGATAGAAAATTACATGCATTACTTAAGGCCCGGTCACACCTTGACGTTTTAGCCAGCGATGGCAACGTATTAAAATGTATGTAAAACGCTGGCTTACGTTGAACTTTTGATGTTTATTTTTTAAAGATTCGGACGTATTCATAGCTACTTGGTCTTATGTATAACGCATTGGTTACGGACACAGAACGTTTCGTTGTGTTGCAGATAACTTATTCCAACGAATGCTGAACCTGTTGTCGGCCTACACAACCTATGCCCAACGATAGTCTAACTTAGGCATAGCGCGTTGCACGCATCGCCGACGATGTCGTGACATAGCCTATTAAAAGGCTGACGCACAACGATTCGAATCATAACTGCCGTAGAAATGGAAGTGTCAACATCGCGGTCACACCTTGGCGATCTTGCCAGCGTATGCCGACCTAAGAAAAATGTGTCTAAAACGTTGGGGCACGTCAAATACGGTACGAGTAAGTTTGGTATACGTGAGTAGAACGCTAAAGTATGCTATCATACGTCGTAGTAAGTAGAGTATGTCAAGAAATTTTAAACATGTTCAAAATTTTACGACGTACTCTGCGTATGACACACGTTCCGCATGCGATGGGGATAAGTTTTACACACGATATCTGGACGCTTACACACGTCCACAAAGGCTACTTATAAGCTACTCATAAGTCGAAACACGTCGTGGTAATGTCTTTTTTACGCGAAACTTCTTTCTAACTTATGTCTGACGTGCTTTGAACCAATTCTTTACGTAGTCCCAACACACATCGACGTATGTAGACGTATTCCAATGACGTCTTCCGGTCGACAAAAAAAAATAAATGAACGTGTTTCTAGCTTACAACTGCCATATAAAGACGTGTTCCCAGCGGTTTTGGGAATTGGTATATAAAAATGGTGTTCATAAAAGGGGAACCCAACAGTGTTTTTGAGTCGATGTCCATGTCAGCAGTAACAGTATCAGTATCAGTATTAGTATTAGTATTAGTATTAGTAGTAGTTTGTTCATGTTGGCAGTAGTAGGTGAGTGTGAGGGGGAGGGTGTGGGTTATGATGGATCGTCCTTGCGTCCGCGTGTCCATGGGTAGGAGACATCTTTTCACCATTGTTCGAAGTTCTTCGCGGCTAATTTTTTATGGGGGCTTTTTCAACAATGAGCTATAGCTTGTTTTTACGATTTAGGTCGATTCACAACGGGTTGGACAAATGCACAATGAACTAATAATGTGCACAGAGCGCTTTGATTACTTATAGATACGATATACCAACGAATAATTATCGTGAAGCCGGCGTTCACAAACTATGCCCAACGATAGCCTAACTTATCCTTATCGTGCGGTGACGTATCTTTGCCGGTGACGTAGGGTTTGCTATTCATAGGCTGCCACTCAACGATTTAAATGGCTGCATCTCCACCATTGAAAGTAGACGCTTGCGCTCAACAATTGGATTTTTTTACACTCAACGACTTTTAAACGGTACCACTCAACTATTTTCATTGTTTACAATGAACGATTTAAATTGCTGTCACTCGCCTTTGTTTTTTGACGCTGGCTCTCAGAAATTTTAATCGTTTCTATTGAACGTGCGAAATCGCTCAAACCCCACTATTGAAAGTAGACGCTTGCGCTCAACAATTGGATTTTTTTTTACACTCAATGACGTTTAAACGGTACCACTCAACTATTTTCATTGTTTACAATGAACGATTTAAATTGCTGTCACTCGCCTTTGTTTTTTGACGCTGGGGTTTGGAAAGTTGAAGCGTTTCTTCTGAACGTGTTAAAACGCTCAAACTCGACTCTTTTAAATAGACGCTGCCGATGGACAATTGGAATCATAGCCAAGCTAGACATCGAAGTGTGAACATCCTCGTCATGCCGAAGAAAAGTTTGAAGAATGCTGCAAATAAGTGTCCTGGCCGTGGCCGTGGATGCTGACGCAAGGACGATCCATTATACCGACGTCTTTCAGCCTATGAGTAACTTAAAAGTAACGTCTGTCGATTTGTGGCAACGATCGCGTAACGTGCCAACAACACGTTAATCATAGGTTAGAAATAAGTTTCGGGTACGCTAAACATTACCTCGGCGTGTCTCAACTTATGATTAACTTACAAGTAGCATGTGTTGACGTCTGTCAACGATCGCAGACCGTGCATACAACTTGTGGCCAACGTAGCGGAACGTGTGAGTCATACGCCAGCATACGTCGTGAAATTTCAAGCATGAAAAAATTTGAGGACAACCAAAAAGTACAACGTTTAAAGCCAACGTACAACGACGTATGGCAGTGTTTTTCAGCGTGCTCTCAATGTTATCAAAACTTACCCATAACGTATTCAACGTGTGCCAGCGTTTTCGAAAAAAAATTCAAAAATCGGCATATGTTGGCTAAAACGTCAAGGTGTGACCTGGCCTTTACAAAAGGACCAACTTATTGAGAAAATAAGAGGATTAAATGGAACATAGCAATGCAATTTACAATGATAGGACTGACAATGGATAAGAGAACAAGATGATAAACACAAAGCACCAAACACACAAATGGCTTTATGGTTGGAGGAGATGGAGAAACATGTAAAAATAATTGTTGATTTGAAATGAAAAGTTCGAATCAATAATCCAAAGGTAATTTTAAACAATCCAGACAAGAGATAATTTAAAACAGCTTCAAACACAATCTGTTATTGTTCTAATTAACAAAGCAAATAATAATATGGCATTTGTATGCAAAACATTCCACATTCAAGCACTTTTGGAAGAATTGGGCTTCCAGACTGGACTCTTCAAGACCTACAAAATCATTAACGATAATAAAATAGACTTGATACAACATCATATAAATCACTCAAAAGGGAGAAAACTGTTCGTTCCAGATAAACACCTTAAGTTAACATTCATTTACTGGATCCCAAAAATGCACAAAACCCTTTGTAAAATTCGGTTCATCATCACAAGCAGAGAATGCAATTTGAAACCATTGTCAGGTAGTATTACAGCGGAAATGAAACTTATTTATAGATGCTTGGAAAACTACCATGGAAAGGCGAGATTTTGTTCTGGTTAAAAAAAATTCTGGCTCGTTGATAATTCCAAACCTGTAATCGACAGTATCCACAACATTAACAAGAAGGGCACTCAGTAGAGCACATTCCTCTTCCTTGTAATGCTTTGACTCATTTTCACCTTTGACTCATTCATCAGATTGCACATGATTAACCATCTTGCTACTGTCTTATTGGTTTATATTGTGTAATGTGGGTGTTTGAAACCTTCACATGTGCATTATTGAGTATCCAAATCATTGAAATTCTGCATTTTTTTGAGAAATTGCAGAGAAAAAACATTAATCTTATTCATGAACATGCTATAATTTACCTTTGTTTGATTCTTGGAAAGTATCCTTCAATAACAACAGGGAAAATATCATGACATGTCCAAACTACATAAATCCATCTTAATTAGGTATTTTTTCATTTGGGGGGGGGGGGGGTGGGGTAACATTGTCTGCTGTTTCTGATCTTAATATACAACATACAAAAAAGAAATTTAGATTTTTTGATTTCTCAATACATTTGCTAAACAGCCATGTAATTATATTGTTCCAGAACTTTGATTTACTTTCCACTGTAAATGATAGACAAATACTTTTCTAAAGGTGGTATGATTTATCACACAGGAAATAGACATTGATATATAAGTGTCACCAATGACATACCTTTCAACCTTGGCATGTTTGGCATTTTTTGTTGAGAAGCAAATGATCCTAGCAAAAGGTGAGACAAATTTCAATATTAATGTTTGACTGATAAAAAAAATGTTGTTAAGTTGAAGTAGGATGTCTTACTTTGTACTGGCCATTGTGCACAAAAACTTATTTAAGGGTAAGCATATAAACAGCGTGATAACACACAAAAAGCTACCACCGATGCAATGCTCTAACATATTTTCTAACTCAAGGGTGGAATACCTTGCCAAAAATCACAATGAGAATTATTCACCCGAGATGGTACCGACCAACTTGACTGGCTCATGGACAAACATGACATGCTTGTAACCGCGTGGGACAGAGCGGTAGATAAAGCATTTGCAGGAGTAAATAAAGTACACATGAAAGTATATTCAAAAAGAGCAAGCGATCTATAAAGGAAAATCAATATTCATGTAGTTTTTCAAAAAATTAACTTCAAGAAAGTTTTGATTTCTCTGAAACAACAGTTTCTTTACATTTGCCAACAAGATACTCCAGCAGACAGTGGGGATACCCATGGGTTCAGATCTGGCCCTTTTCTTTGTAAATGTATTCCTGCACGTGTTCACTGTTCAAGTGTGATTGGGTCCAGAACATGTGCAGTGATAAACTAACAACTGTGCGAAGGTGTGAAAACATCTTTCGATTCATTGATGATTTACGAGTCATAAATGATGGGTTTGAATTTGATCAGCTTCATGATGACATGTATCCAAAATAACTCAAATTAAACAAGCTCAAATGAGCTCAGATCCTCGTCCTCTTCATGATGCTGTCATAAAAACGAATATGACGTCATTGTGATGTATCAGGTTTGCAATAAATTATCTGTCCCGCAAACAAAATTCAAATAGCTTGCCTAGTTTTGGAGATAATGGTATAGGCGATTTCCATTAGCGGCGATATTATGACGTCAACTTTTTTTCTCGGAAGAATTTCCAAAATCGAAGATGGTTACTGCCTGCGTGTAGGCTTTCTGCATATATTTGGCAAGTTTCATGAAGATCCGATGAAAACTCTGGGTTGTGAAACAAAAAATAGGAATGACGTCATAGTGATGTATCATATGTGCGGTAATTCATCTCTGCTAATGCCCTGTTCGATTCCCGCAAACAGAATTCAAAAAGCTTGCCTAGTTTCGGAGATAATATTTTAGGCGATTTCGATTAGCGGAGATATTTTGACGTCATAACTTTTTTTATAGGAGGAATTTTCAAAATCGGAGATGGTTACTGTCTGCGCAGGGTATTTTTACATATATATGCCAAGTTTCAGGAAGTTTCAATGAAAACTGAAGGCTGTGAAACAAAAAAGTCCACAAGAAGAAGATGAAGAACAACAACGTGAGTAAGACTTAGATATCCTCCACGAGGATCTAAAAATGAAACCCAAACTCACACTTCAATTTCTTTTTTGGAATTACAAATCTATTTCAATAATAATAAATTTCACACCAAATTATTTGATGAACGAGATGGTTTTCCATTCGACATTGTACAAATGCCTTTCTGAGACAGAAATGTTCCTAAGAAGTTATTCTTTGGTTCAGTTACAGGTGAAATAATTAGGACTGTGAGAGCAACAACACACCGCACTGATCTTATCAAGAGATTAAAACAGCGAGTCAGACGTTTACTAAACAGGGAGCTACAGTTAGCAGATGAAAACAAGTTTTCTTGAAGATCATAAAATCAAATAGAATTGGGGAAATACAATGTAAAGAGTAAAAGTATTATTAATGAGATACTTATGTAAATACAATATATATATATATATATATATATATATATATATATATATATATATATATATATATATATATATATATATATATATATATATATATATACATTCATAAACCATTTTCAATGGTTGCTCGGAGACAGGGGGCAGCATGAAGAAAGAGTCCTTTTGAATAATGTTTGAATATTTGAATAACAGTTTCATCCAGAGGTAAGTGGGGTGATCGTGTTTGTTGGTGGACATGTTATATTTAAGGAAAGATGTGCATGATTTAATGTATTATCGTATAATACAATGTGTGATGGGCGTTGTAACTTTGTGATAATACATTAAATCCTCGAGTGAGTGAAGTTTGATTCGTGATGTTGCCTTAATGGGTTGACTAACTTGCTTGGATTCAACTGAGGTTAGGGTAATCTAATGATGTGGATCCATGACCGAGGTTGTGGATTCGCTGTTTGGAGAGGTTCTGGGCTGAAAAGATTGAAACCTCGAGGAAGAACGGTGCCCAGCTTGATGATCCATATGTTCAGGAAACCAGTCAATTGTTAATAGGTTATGGTTCTTACTTTAGAGAAGGGAACTATGTTTTGAGGTTTACAATTTAAACGAGAAGGGCACTCGGTAGAGCGCATACCTCTGCCACTCAACGCCTCATCCAAAAGAACATATCCGGACCAAAACATTTTTGAAATAACATGCCCGATGTCGTTTTTAGCCCTTTTTCTCTCAATGGTGAAAAATCACTTTAAAAATTAAATAATTCTCGTATCCGGATCCATATCAGGATCTTCACCAAAAATAGAATCAATTCGTCCTTGTGACACACCCAACCTGTACACCAAGTTTCATCCAAATTGGTCCATAACTTTTTGAGATATCGTGCTATATATCATTTTAGTCCTGTCTCTCAATGGTGAAGAATCGCTCATAAAATTACCAGATCCGGATTCGGATCTTCAAAATTGGATCACTTCTTACCTGCCACACAGCCAACGCGTCTGCCAAGTTTCGTCTGAATCCGTTCACAACTTCTTTGAGATATCGTGCTATATCTCGGTTTAGCCCGATCTCTCAATTGTGAAAAATCACTTTAAAATTTTTCAGATCCACATCCGGATCTTCACCATAATCGAATCAGTTCATCCTTGTCACACACCTAACCTGCCCACAAAATTTCATCCAAATCCATCTTCAACCTTTTGAGATATCCTGCACACAAACAATCAAACAAATAAACAGACAAAGAGACAGGGGTGAAATCATATCCTCCTTCACCTTCGGTGGTGGAGGTAATAAAGTTTAATATAGGATGTTGTGAAATTAACATCATGACAGAAATCCTTTAAATGGTGGAACAGCCGATACTGTACAATTGTGTGTGTGCATGTGCGTGTGATTGTGCACGTGCACCAGCTCATCCACGAACTTTAGAACCCATAGAACAAAATTACTGACGTGGATATGGCAAACGTTATTTCACAAACCTATGCACTAATTGTTAGATTTTGCATGAAGTCATTTTTCACTTTGATTTGAGTTGGGGAACAGTTTCGTATTTATTTCTGCATTCTCAGCTACATCCCTCTGTATTTTTTCATCACTGAGAAAAAAAAACTCCATTGACAACCACAACATTGGGTATTTAATATGCTTATTGGATGTCTTGTCTGTTTCAGCATTTCCTCTTGAATCCAAAGGTATCATCGATCATTTTTTATTATTTCTCGGATGAGCAAAGTTTACTCTGTGGGTTAAATCGCAGACAGGTTTATTTTATCATCTGGAAGCACGAACATCAGCTTAAGCACATGGGCAACCAGAGGGGGTTTGAAATGACTTCAGTAAGGATTACGTTTTATATCTCTCTCTCTTACCATTCAATAAAGGCCATCCTCAAGCTGATGTCAATGTCTTGGGAAGGCTTTTTTGCACGTGCTTCTTTTTGCTTTCCTTCAAGCATGGTTTTATGTCTTTGGCTTTAATCTGTGAAAGGGAGGCAACGGATGTGTCTATAAACACCAAGAAACAACTGTGTTGAGCCAGACACGACTGGTCAAGGAATAAACTCAGTTCCCTGAAGATATCAGCGCGCGGCAATGAAGCATTACGAATCAATACTTACTTCCATTGCTTGCGTTTGAGCTATTACTGCTTTCGTTTCTTTACCCACTCTCCAAAATGATTGTAGGGCTTGTTTCTACCAGCTATCTGCTCTTCTTTCTGTTGTTCACCAGTGATGGAAATGCATTGCTTCAAGCCAAAGAGGCTTGCGTTTGGCTTTTAACTTGCTCTAAGTTATTGTTCATTGCTTTGCAATGCTATTGCTATTCTCAGATAGGAATCAAAGTTGCCTCCTTGAAAGTTTATTTTTAATTGATTTGTTTCACTTACATGTCCGGCTGTGTCAACATGTAAATTATTATAGGCTTTTACCAGATGACTTAACAGTACTATAATGGCATGACAAAATGATTAAACCCTCCTATCTACTTTCTCAACAATCCTCTTGAGGAAGTTTCGTTATTCAAACTCCTAGGTCTCACTATTAGCCATGATCTTTCTCTGGCAAACCACATTTCAAAGTTGGCCTCAAAAGCCAGCCGCCAACTGGGTATCCTCCGTCGCACAAAGACCTTCGTTCGCACACCTGAACTCCTATCCACCTACAAGACCTTCGTCTGTAGCTTGATGGAGTACTGCTCTCCGTCGGGCTGGTTCCCCTGCCTCACATCTTGCTCAGCTTGACTGTATGGAAACCAAGGCCTTCAAGATTATTGGAATGTTCCCCAATCAAGCTGAGTCTATGGGCTTAATACTTTACCATCGCACACAGGTTGGTGGTCTCTCT
>NC_140963.1:27077106-27107106 GCF_056783735.1 Eptatretus burgeri
TGAGGAGGTTGGAGGAAGCATGATTGGGGGGGGCAGCATGAGGGGAGGGGAAGGTAGCGTGATTGGGGGAAGGCAGCGTGAGGGGTTGGAGGCAGCGTGATTGGGGGGGAAGCATGAAGGGGAGGATTCAACAGTTAAGGGGTGGGGGAGAAAAAGAGTGGAGAGAGAGGCGTGGAAGAGTGTGGAGGTAGGGAGACCGAGGAGGGGTGGGGTAGCGAGGATGCAGGGGGGAGCAATGAGGGGTGGGGTCTAAGGAGGGGAAAAAAAGCAGAAAACAATGCGAAATAAAACATATACAAATAAACACATTAAAATGAATTACTTTTTTAAAAGCGTTGTCATGATTGGGGTTGGTTACAGGACTTATTGTTTGTGGCAAGCTTATTCGGGTGTGACTGGCTGTCCATTTGAGGGTGAAGGGTCAGAAGATTAAGTGGAGGCTGATTCGCTTGGGATTTTTTTGAAGAACTTCATAATGGAGATTTGAGTGCCTGCCTTCATTTTCTGTTCATAGACCTCCTTATACAATTTCAGAACATTCTCTATATCCTTCTGCACCTTGGAACTTCTCATGTAGTCAAGATCGTGCTCATCCTGAACAATTCGCTCATAATGATGGAGCATGAACGACTCGCTCAGAAAGACAGAGCATGAACAACTCGCTCAGAATGATGGAGCAGGAACAACTCTCTCAGAAAGACAGAGCATGAACAAGCTGCTCAGAATGACGCAGTATGAACCACTCACTCAGAATGATGGAGCACAAACAACTCAACCAGAATGATGGAGCACAAACCACTCACCCAGAATGATGGAGTACGAACCACTCGCTCAGAACGCCGTCCATGAACCACTCCCTCAGAACGACGGACCACGAACCACTCACTCAGAATGACGGACCACGAACCACTCGCTCAGAATGACCGAGCACGAACCACTCGCTCAGAATGACGGAGCACGAACCACTCGCTCAGAATGACGGAGCACGAACCACTCGCTCAGAATGAATGAGCACGAACCACTCGCTCAGAATGACTGAGCACGAACCATTCGCTCAGAATGACGGAGCACGAACCACTCGCTCAGAATGACGGAGCACGAACCACTCGCTCAGAATGACGGAGCACGAACCACTCGCTCAGAATGACGGAGCACGAACCACTCGCTCAGCATGACGGAGCATGAACCACTCGCTCAGAATGACGGAGCATGGACCACTCACTCAGAATGATGGAGCACGGACCACTCGCTCAGAATGACGGAGCACGAACCACTCGCTCAGAATGACATGGCATGGCAAAAGCATCCACAATGAGTGAATAATTCGCTTCAAGTGATGTAGTGCAGTTGTTTGTGTTGTTGTTTGTGTTGTTGTTGTTGAAGAATTATATCCACGCTGTGGCGAAAACACATTATCACAACACGCTCTTCCTTGTAGCAACTGCCGAATGTACATCCCCAATTGGGACACAACCTGTATCACCCTCCACTGTCGGGCATGAAGCAAGCAGCCTAAGCACTCAAGCAAGCACTCCAATTAAATTATTGATAAGGATGGCTGGCTTGGCAAGTGATAGCTATATCCAAACTATGTCCAAATTAGACAAGTTAACACTTTTTTAAGCATCGCAACTGCTGCTAAGTTCGATTCTGGAGCTGAAATTTTGTAATTCATTTTAGTTAAGAGATTCTCAAGGTTATGGTATCTGCGGAAATCACATAAAGCCATGAATGCTGGCGTCTCTGGACATTTATGAGCATTGCAATGTACCCAGTGATTCATAGAACAGGCATTTGGTAATATGAGTGAGGAAAGTGGAAACAACAACTTTATAGTTAAGAATTCGTTGCGGCTTGTTCCAAGTCAATACATGGTTTAGCATGGCCAAGAAATATGGTGGCTTCAGACCTCAGTGAGGTAACCCAGAATATGCCTTAAGACCGCAGACAGTGAGGTGGCCGGGGAACGCCTGATGGAGGATATAATTAAATAAGGCCATTAATTATCTTCAAAAGGGGTGTTTTAATTAACCCAAACACTCAATTTTCAGTCTTGCACCTCCTTGGAGCTTTCTTAGGATGCATGCAAAGTTTCAGGCTGCTAGGTTTTCTAGTTTTGGAGTTATGGGGGAGACACACACACACACACACACACACACACACACACACACACACACACACACACACACACACACTGACACATATACACACACTGACATTTATTAGTGCAGATATATTCAGGAACAGCCTTTCCCATCCAATTAAGGTAAGTACAGTGCCATATTTCATTGCACACACAAGTATATGACAAATGGGGTTTCTGGGACACCCATTCAAATGAATGGGAGGAAAGGGAAAAACTTTCTGATCCAAGCCCCCAAAACTCACAACAAGAGACTGATTTTATCCTCACCTATCCCATTCCCTCCCATACAAGCAAATGTAATATTGAGAATATGAAAGATTGAGACTTACTGATTAAAGCACTTCTTCCCCCCAACATAATCACAGTCCTTTAATATTTTCATTCCACTCAAAGAGCGAACCAACAAATATTTGTTCATGTTCTACTTCAGGGAATAACTTAATTTTCTTTCACATTCATTTCCATCAAGTATTTTCACAAAGAAGAACTTGGAACTTGGTTCTTGGTTGAAGTGTCTTAGTTGAGCAGAAATGAAATGATAAACTTCTCTTAATGCTCTTATTTGACCACCTCCTGAGCCATATATCATTTTGAGATTGTAATAAATTGTTTTTCCATTGTTCAATTGATATCCATCAAAGATTACAGTCCATTCAAGGATATTAATTTTTTTCTTTACATCCTCCAACTTATTTTTAATTAAATTTCTCTGCTTATTTGTTTTATTTACTTTTATCCCAGTTATTTTATTTACTTTTACCCCGGTTATTATTTTTCTCACATTCTTTATATTTCCCATTTAAACACCAAGGCTGTTTACATCTCCACTCTTTTGTTTGGTTATTGCTTGGTTCTATAATTTATAAATCAGTAAAAAGACAGCGGGAGCCCGTTAAAATTCCCAACCCAATATCTTAACACTCATACTTATAACCAGAAGGCAGACGCTTGATTCCATTCTCTAAAATATATCTTTTATCATCAAAGGCTCCAAATGCTTTCTAAATTATCACTTCTGTATATAATTGATGTTTATAACTTCTTATTGTATTCATTTTTCTGTACTCTTCCTTCTTTCAGGTTAAACAGTTGTAATAATGTTTAAAGTTTATTATTTCCTTGATTATATTTTTCTTTATTCCCTTTAGCATCTTATCACACCTTTCAATGTCATTATTATCAATATACATGAAAGCATAAGACTTTGATCTCAATCCAATAAATTCACTCATGACCTTCCCACCCAATTCATCTTTAAACTTTCCAATAACCTTTTTATTCTTTGATGAAAACGACACATCACCTGACTTATAATTACTTGTATCATAAATGTCAATATCATCAATCATATGCTCATATACATAACTTGTTTTAATTTCTAATATAAAACGATCTGTATCCATAAATAACAATGATAAATTATCCTTATGCTTTGGTTTTAAATTATTATTATTAATAGTCGAGCATTAACGACTTTGACAAGTCAAGAATTGTTGTTCCTATATAAATAGGTTTATCCCTTTCAATACTCTCTTTTTTTCAAATGAATAGCACAAAAGTTCTCTGAAAACACCTCCGCTCGCTCAAAACTTGGTCTGTTAATTAACTTTGAAGCTTGTTTCCAAGATGTAGCAAGTCTTATGTTTTGTCGATTCCTAACATTTAACATAGTCTTTCCAAATACAGCATTATTCATGAATTTATAAAAGTCCTTCTCAAAATCTGTTTTTGCTTCTGTTCTCCTTTTTGTATTAAAATCAATATACTTCTTTAACCAATGACTTTGTTGAAATTTCAAATTCCTATGAATTTTCCTCACTCTCAACCCAGCAGATAAATATTGTTTCAAGTTCCTTTGATGCAAAACATAACTTTCTTTATCATTTAATGTCGGAAGTAGTTTTTCTGGAGATTTACCTTGTATATTGAATGACTTGGTAATCACTTAACCATTCTTTTCTTGGACTTTCTTTATCAGGGGCATAACGTAGGTCTTTATGTTTGTTCTGCAGTTCTTCTGGATATATTAAATCAACCTCAAAATAATATCTAACTTCAGCTTCATCCAATTCTTTTTGAGAGGAGAAAACAATGTCTTGTAAAACTTTTTCATAATGTTTTTCTTTAACCCATTTAAGTTTTCCAGAAGGTAAAGATTGAGACATAGCCCACCCATACAAATTGTTCGCATCATAATACATCAGGTAAGAGTTGTCCTCATTCTTATTAAATCAGGAAGAAATTTGTTATTTGCTTTTGCATGTCTCTTGGAACATCCTTGAGATACTCCTCTTCTTTTCGCCTTCTCTATCATTAAAAGCATATCTATATCACTGATTGATTTCAAATTTTGTTTTGTCATTTTTAACACAGCACTCCAAACCAAACCCAGGGCTGTGTTATAGTGGGCGGGTTCAATCCATCAGAATTTTTGTTATGGCAGACTGTTCGAAAAGTTTCAAACACATCAGCCAATAACAATACATCAGTTTTAAGATACAAATCATGATATTCTCCAAGATTCTTTATATTAAACTTCTCCCAAACCTTTTTAGCTTGTCTATAATCTCTGTTGAAAATATGAGTTTTATTCAACTTGCAAAAGAAACTTTTCCTCGGAGGAAGTTGTTTCTTTAAACTTCTCAAATGAATCCATGTAGTCATACGGATATATTCCCTTTTGTGATAAGAGATCAATCTCTTCTTGATTTGAGAAATGTGATTTAAGATTCGGTAAGTTTTCAATATCTGATGCGAAGTTAGATAATGGACTTGACATAAACTTGTATGTGTCAAGAAATCTGATATGGGTTATGGGGGATGTATGAATTGTTTTTGTGAAGGAGATGTATTTTTGATCTGTGTTACGAATGGCAGAAATATCTCCAGATGTCTTTGAAAGTTCATTTATAAATAGATGTGTGCCATAGTGAGCATTGTGAAGAAAGACAGGATTAAGTTTGGGGGCTTGAAATTACGATTACAATAGGAATGAGCTGGAACTCTATATTTTCCAGGAAGATGACAATGATCCCTACTTTGACCTCTCCCTCAATTTTCTCCTCACAAATATGACAGATACTGTTCTTTCTAAATTCCCTTTTCTCTCCCTTTGTTAATGACATCGGTTTATAGGTTCCAACCATTATTACCTTCGCAAACTTTGTTGCGAAGGTTATGTTTTGATCGCTGTGTATTTATTTATTTATTTGTTTGTGAATATGTGTGTTTGTTTGTTTGTTTGTTTGTTTGTTATTCGCATAACTCCAAAAGTATTGAACTGAATCGCAGCAAATTTGGTGGGATGATTGGTTATTATCCGAGGACCATTTGATTAGATTTTGGGAGCGATCAGATCAAAGGTCAAGGTCAAGGTCATGAAAAGGTCAAAATCGTCATTTTGCCATAGTGCGGTCGAATTTTATCCAATTTGCATGCAAACAATGCCAAAATGTTGTGAATTCAATGCCCAATCTTGTGATGTACGATATGACACAGGAAATTTAATCTTTTTCAGCCATCATCACACATATGAGATGGCAGATGTGGTATGGGATTAAATACCATCACAATCAATGGTTTCTGGGGGGGGGGGGGAGGGGGAAGGGGAAAAATGTAGCGTTGGCGAAGGTATGCGCTCTACTGAGTGCCCGTTCTAGTTTCTCTTCGTCTTATGCAGTCTTTTTCCAATCGTCTTACAAACTCCTCTGAGGCATCTTCTCTATAAAGTTCAAACTTGTTGCATTCATCACCAACAGATAATTTGATATAATAACAGAAACCACAAGGAGTATGTTTTTGATATTTATTTGTGTATGGTTTATTTGGATTTGGAGAAACAGTTTCCATCTTTTCAAGGATACTTTCAAAATCAGTCAATATCACAAACGGATGTTTTATAGATTTGTTAAAAATCTTTGAATGATATGTCTGAACCTGCTTTTGGTAAATTGATTGCGGTTGATTTATGATTTCTACAATATTTTGAATGTTGATTTAATCGTTCTTTTGTATGAAAGGAGTTGAGACATCTCTGACAAGGATACGTTTTACATTTTCTCATGTATAGTTGTGATTTGGTTAATCTTGATAATTTTTTGTATAATTGTATATTGTGTAAATAAAATAATGGATTCTTTAAATTAAACCTGAACTAAGGATAAAACATAGAGTTTCTAAAAAAGCCCCCCAAAAATGAAATAACCTGTTTTCCAAATATATAAATGAATGATTTTTTTTACCCATTTGGAAAATAAGATAAAATTTAACAACCATAAAAATCTTCCAAATTCATTAAGATGTCTCATAGTTGGTTCAAGCCTGGTGTGTTGGCGCAGTGGTTAGGGCAGCGGCTTGGGATCCAAAAGGTCCTGAGTTCAAGCCCCGTTGAGCCACTGAATTAATACACCAGGGGGTTGACTCAGCCTGTCATCCTTCTGAGGTCGGCGAAATGAGTACCAGTATACTGGGCCGGTGTATACCCCGGTTAAAAATAGGTGTACCATATCCCTGTGTGTCGTAAGAGGCGACCAGGGTTGCGTCAGGAAGGGCATCCGGCGTAAAACATGTGCCAAATCACTATGCGGATCATACGGATGATCCGCTGTGGCAACCCCTAACGGGAGCAGCCGAAAGAAGAAGAAGAAGAAGAAGAAGTCTCATAGTTGGTTCAAGCAGATGTGGAAAAACCTGCTTACTTTTAAAGATGCTCCTTACTCCCAACTTTTTAGATTGTGATAATTTAATAATTTTCACAAAGTCAAGTTTTCAACCTGAGTATCAAGAACTCTCACAAGGTTTTAATGTTGGTCTTCGAAAATAAGATATAATCGGTGTATTTAAACTTCAAAACAAACAAAATGATTACAACATTGAAGATAAAATACAACTATTTTGTGATACACAGAGATATAAAAAGAAATCAAAGGCAATAACTTGTATTCTTAGTGATAATACGGATGACATACCTTCTCCCCAAGATTTGGATTTGTCAAAAAAGAACCTCGTTATCTTTGATGGTTGTGTAAATGAGAGAAAGCAAACGGTAATGGATAGCCACTACACAAGAGGGAGACATTCTTCTTGTAATTGTATTTATCTTTGTCAATCATACTTTCAACTCCCTCATTGTTCAATAAGAAAGAGTGCTTATACTTTTATTTTATTCAAGTAAAATTCAAAATATATAAACATTTTTTGGAGAGACAATTGTTCCACATTATGAAGTAAAAAGGAATTTGGGGATTATATGAAGCAGACGACTGAAAATATAAATATATTGTTTTGAAACAAGATGAGATATTAAAAGATGTATTTTTTATTTTATAAAAATTACATTGGCTTGTAGCATGGTATTGTGTACACTGTTTTCCTAAATGAGGAGAAAGCTTAGAAATTGAACCCAGTTTTAATAAGATAAACAATCTTAATGTTATATAATGCCCAAGTGTCTGTGCTTTCAGAAAATGTATACTTTGCTATGGGTCCTATGGATATAGTTGCTTACAAAGCATGTTTTTTATCCAAACACAGGCTGTTTTTTTTTCCATTTTAATGGCTCATTTTTTAGAAATGGGTTAGATGTATG
Source organism: Eptatretus burgeri (assembly GCF_056783735.1). NCBI lineage: Eukaryota > Metazoa > Chordata > Myxini > Myxiniformes > Myxinidae > Eptatretus > Eptatretus burgeri. The sequence continues at coordinate 27,084,840 of NC_140963.1, forward strand.
ATTGTATATGTTGTCCAAAATGGTTGAAATGCATTTTTTTGTTTGATATATAACATTATACATAAGAATAGAACAATTCCTTGAAACAGTACATTTCTTGTGACCTGCTGCATATTTTGGCACCTTCAAATATGTAACATCTCAGATTTTGCAAAATTTCCCCCAATTATAGTGAAGCTTACAAAATCTTATTCCAGAAATTTGAAATGCATCTGATAGAACATCTTAAATAGCAATTTACTTCTGCATAAAGTGATGATTTAAAATGGCAAGTTTCAACATGGATCATTACTAAATACCAGTTTTTAGGTTCACTTCCATGATTGGGTCAAAAACGTTAGGAAGCACGTAACAAATTGCATTTACCAAACTGCTACAAAATTACTGGTAGCTTGAAGCTTGATTTTATAACCATAGAATAAGTTTACCATGATAGCCCTATGATATAAAAAAATCAATACCAAAGGCCAGTTTGTGTTCAGTATACAGAACATCAAAGGTGGTTAGGAAGTACGTAACGTTTTAAAGAAATCTGCACTTTTAATCCTAAGATGTTAGTTCGGTTCATCACAGCATGTATTTCTGTGGTTAAGTTTATGTGCATATATATTTATGACCTGAATGAACACTGATCAATTTGATCAATTTGTTAATTTCATATGACCTTGACCTCTTTTCTCAAGGACAAATATCAGGTAAACCAAATATTCTCCATATATGTGGTTTCCAATTAGTGTATAATACATATCTAAGCCATCAGACCAATTTTAGAATGATATGAGTGGTTCCTTGATTCAGATAATTGATAACCAAATTTGACCCTGTCAGAGCAATAGAAAGAGGAAGAATTAAGCTCTGCCCAAATAGATACTGAATCCTCATGATGTAGGCTCACAAATGATATGCAAAACTTAATCGTACAATGACTTTCATTTATTGGTCCCCCGTGTCCTAAATGTGGACATAATACCTTGCTACAAGCCCATATATAAATGACAACTATTATTATAAATGTTGTGGGTAAATCTGCTTCTGGAAAAAACTTTCATAAATCAAGGTTCTTGTATAGTACAAATGAAAATATTGTAAATTTTCTGAAAAAAACACCATGTGATTCGTATTGTATCTACAACAACCAGAGCAATGCGATCAGAAGAAGTAGAAGGTGAAGATTATTACTATATTTCAGTCGAGGAACGTATGTGATTGAGTTATGAATGCCAAATATTTGAGGAGGTTTCTCTTGGCACAACAAAATATTCACATTATAAGAGTGAGTAAAAGAAACAAAAATCTGGTGGTCTTGGGATATTAGAAACTAATCCAGAAGGAATGAGACAAATTATTGAACATCTGAGTGGTCATGGAGTGAAGATTTTATCATCCAGTTTTGATGTTGATGAAGAAACTCAACGCAAATGAATGAAAACTTCAATGATGAAGGATTTAGTTCTTTCATCCCCTCTTCCTGTCCAGGCTGGAGTTCCTCAAGGTAGCGTTCTGGGCCCTGTTCTTTTTCTGGTTTTCATCAATGATCTCTCCAACTCTCTGGAAAATCCTCTATATCTCTTTGCTGATGACTCCACCCTCTGCCGTACCATCGGTCATCCCTCAGACCGGCAAGCATCAGCTTCTTCTCTCACTGCAGATCTGGATAAAATTACAAACTGGTCCAACACGTGGAACATGTCTTTCAATCCGGACAAATCTCACACTCTCACGATGTCTCTTCAAAAGGACCGTTTATATACCTCCCCCATCCACTTTCTCAACAATCCTCTGAAAGAAGTCCTTTCTTTCAAGCTTCTGGGTCTCACTGTCTGCCATGACCTTTCCTGGGAAATACACATTTCAAACCTCGCCTCCAAAGCCAGTCGCCGACTGGGAATCCTCCGTCGTGCAAAGTCCTTTCTCGGCCCACCTGAGCTCCTGACCACTTACAAAGCTTTTGTCTGCAGCCTGATGGAGTACTGCTATCCCCTCTGGGCTGGTGCTCCTGCCTCCCACCTTTCTCGGCCTCACGCTGTAGAAACCAAGGCATTTCAGATCATTGGCATCTCCTGCAATGAGGCTGAGTCTTTGGACCTCTCACTCATTCAGCGCAGGTTGGTCGGTGGTCTTTCTGTCTTCTACCGTCTCCTCTCCAGCCTCGCCCCCCCAAACCCCGCTCTCTCTGTGATTTGTCACCACCACATTTCCGCAGGGCGCTCAAGGTCCACCAACAACCCCCTTGTGGTAAAACTACCAGAATCACGAATCACTGCTCACCTTCACTCTTTCATTCCTCTTTTTTCCCGCCTTTGGAATAAACTCCCTCACTCTATTCATTCCCATTCTTCCCTCCAGGACTTCAAAACAGCTGTTCACCACCACCTCTTATCATCCTCCATGCAAATCCTCAATCTTTTCTACCCCCGATAATCCACCCAAGCCCACCTCATTCAAATTCCCTGCTTTCCTTCCTGAAAGTCCCCGTAATGTCCATCTTCTGTTCCCCATGTTCCCTGTCCCATCCCTCTCCCTTCCACAGATCTCCTAATGTCTCTGTTCCCCACTGTTTTGTCCTTCCCACTCCCTCCCCTCTTGTCTCATATCCCCCATGATGTGTGTTGTGTGTTAGCTCTCACACGAGCCTCGGCAAGGTATACAAAAAAAAAAAAGCAGAGATACAAGTATTCGTGAAGAAGAAATTACAACTCGTATTAATGTTAATAAAGAATTTGATGAAATATTTAAAGAAAAGGATTTATTTGAACACATCTACTTTAATGATGAAGAAAAGGAAAATTTCCCTGTTGACCTTTATAATTCAGTGAATGATATTTTCCAAGAAATAAATGGATGCGAAAGAAAAAGCAAGAAGATTTAAGGAGCATCAAGAGTTGGTTTCAAAAGTTGTAAAACAACAGGAAGACAATAATAAGAAACGCAGGCAGAATCGAACGGGTGAAGCATTTGAAAGAAAACGAGAAATTTTTTAAACCACTTTTAAAAACTTCCCAAGAAAAAATTATAGATGCTTCCACAGTTTCCACAATAGAATATACTCCTAAAAAACTTCAAATGTTAAAAGGTTTCATTAAAATGATGGAGGAAGAATTCGAGCAAATAGGAGAATTAGAATATGATGATGAAGGATTATTTCAACAACTGGAAGAAATTAATCGACCCCCTGATTATATTGTGAAGGCTCTTAAAAACAATGAATATTCAGCGGATTATAAAACCAAAGCAGGACTCATTCCAACAGAACAACCAGCAATATTTCATCTTGTTCAAGAAAAGGGATTGATATTTAATAATGAATTAAGTTTCTTGAGTTCTGCTCAGCCCCATGATAAACGAACTCTGATATTAATGTTTCTTCCAACAAAAGATGGAAAACAAGGTTCAACTGTGAGGGATGAATCAAAGTATTTTGATAAACCATTGGATTTGAAAAATAAGGATGATAGAGTATATATTGATCTGCTGGACTCTCTTAATTATAGGGTAAGTCCATCTGGTAAAAGTAGGGAGAATGAGAAGGAGAAACACATTATTCAGGCTTTAAGTAGGCTTGGTTCAGGTGTTAGTTTTCTTCCAAATGACCCATCACAATTAGTTAATAGACTGTTATTGCTGTTAGGTAGTAAGAAGACCAGAAATAACAATTGTTTTCATGAAGCATCAGCCATTTAGACCAGTTGATGAACATGAAAATAATTAATAAATATCAATACGAAGATATTTTATCCCATATTAAATAAGATGAGAAGCACAATCCTTAGTTTTAATTTCACAACAAGCGACCACACATCTTCATTTCCATACCCACTGCAACTTGATGCAACAAAAGAATATGAGGCGTCTTTATTGTCCATGGAAACTTATTATACCTTATTTAATATAACCGAGAAAAATGACAAGTTTAGTTATAATCCGGGAAGTGGATATAAAACGATAAGAGTGGATCACCCGGAGCATATGAGATTTTTCAAATATCTTCCGAAATTGCTCGTCTTATGAAAGAACAGGGTGATGAACCAAAAAAGATTGTTGTAGATATTCAAAAAAATATTACATAATCAACTATTAAACTTAAAAACTACTTAAAACTACTAAAAAACTACTAAAAAAAACTTAAAAACTACAAGGTTGATTTCACAATTGATAATAATTCATTTGGAGAGTTATTGGGTTTTTCCTCAAAAAAGATTGAAACTAATGGGACGTTTTACAGTGATGATGTCATTCAAATATCCTCAGGCATAAATTAGGTATTAATTCACTGTGATTTGATTGATGGTGCTTATAATGATCGAATAAGAACAAATACAATATTTTCATTCAGTTTATACTCAACCCCAATTGGTTATAAATTCAATACAGAACCCAAAAATCTGGTTTATCTTCCTGTGTCAAGAAAAACTATATACAGAGTAAAGTTTAGGATAACCGACCAAGATAATCGCATGATTTATTTTAATGGAGAAATTATATCCATCAGAATTCACCTACGTGAAGTTTTCCAATAAATTAAATACGATGGTTATTGTGTGGAAACACGAGTTGGGAAAATATAAAATAATTACAGGGGATGGGATGTTCCTTTCCCCATACTACAAGGGTGAAGGTATGTATCTTGGTAGAGGATACTATAAACCTAAGAGATGTTGTGGGCTGGGGGTTGGTCGCGAGAATGACCGCTGGGTGGGGGAAACTACGTCGTCTCCACCAGACTCCTCGGAATTGTAGGCCGTCACTCAGATAACTCCACGAGCTGGCGGGTCGATTATCCGACCGTGGTCGCCAATTCTCAACCGCGTAGTGTAGGGTCTGTTTGTCTAAAGCCAATTTACATAAGTAGCTACGCGATTTAAACTACCGGGGAAGCCACGCCCTCGGAATGCCTGGTCAAACCTTATTTACTCTACCGGCAGTGGTAGATTCACACAACCGACTACCGTTTTGCCACCTACCTTTCCGGCTTGTTGCAGTCGAGCGGGGCCTGCCCAGGACGTCCCGGCTATAATAGACCGATTACTGGGGATGAAACCCCGCTTACACTCAGACCCGGACCATGCTGGACCAATGTAAGAAGGGACAGAAATGGACTGGGAACATTTCTAACAAATGTATTAGCAGTAAAATAAAGACAAAGGCAAGACTTGACTTGAATATGCAAGCAGGGAAATATTTACAATAAGCAAAAACACTTAAACAATTCTACTTAAAGATGGGCCCACACGCAGACACACACACAAAAAGAAAAGAAACCCCTGAGTCTTTATTTGACCCTCACAGCCGTGAAGAGAGACAAGCTGGGGGTCAGAGTTCTGTGGGTACCTGGTCGGCGGAGGGAAAGCGTGCTCTGTAGTGCGGCACCTGCCAAAGGTCGTCGGTTTGGTCCCAGTCGCATGTGTGGGACTCGTGGCTCATGGCAGAGCTCGCGTGGCGAATAGTCGGGGTCCACAGAACTCCTCTCCCCGTAACAGCCACCGTGAAGAACGAACCAGACTGCTGACAGCCACAGTGAAAACGAACCAGACTGCTCACAGCCACCGTGAAAACTCCTGGTCCAACCACCATGAAAACTTCTCCTCACTCAGAGAGTCTCGGAGATATATCTTCTCCCACCACGGGGAGGGGCTCTTGGCGAAAAATGCCTCTCTGTCGGCCCCTCGTTGGACAGGGTCCTACGGCCTACCTTTCCGGGGCGGGGCCTTGGCCCCTGCAGGGAAACCCCAACCACTTTCCATGCGGGGTCAAACTTGATGAGTAACAGTGTAACGCCGTAACACTCGACGAGTAACAGTATCAATGTTGCAAAGGTACGTTGGTGGTGCTGCCGGTTGGTGGTGGATCGTGATGGGCCGAGGGGTCATGCAGATGGCTTGTTGGTTGTTTGATCTAAAGATTTAATAACCTAACTAAAAGAAGTCGCAACACGTTTTTGATTCTCCCACGAGACAAAAGGAAAGGGATCTGACTAAACATGTACTTAATGGGACAACTGACTTTTGGGACCTGGATGTTGAATGCAAATGGTTTTCAGATCCGAAACAGTATGTATCTTGGTCGAGGATACTATAAACCTAAGAGACAAAGGGGTGCAGGACATCAATTTAGAAATAAAGGAGATGGGATAATTGATAGTCTAATGGGAATAGGTACAACTATTCTTAAACATAAAGACCTTATTGATTCAACTGCTTCTGCTGTGGGAAATGTAGCGGGTGCTATAAAAAGTATAAAAGATGCCCAAAAGAAATCTCATAAATGGCAAGCAATAAATGAAATTAAGAAAGGCAAAACTCAGTTGTCTCCCTAAGAATGACAGAAAAGAATTCAAATACTTGGGTCAGTGTTTCAAAAGTTTTAACACCTTTTTTCCAAAATATATACAAGTATGGAAGCAATTGATAGTTTCTATGATTTGGATGATACCATTGTCATATCGAACTCAACTAAAAAAGAAGACTACTTCAAGGTAAATGCAATAACTGGAACAGATTGGAATGCAAATGGAACAAAAAGTTTTGAAATAAATCATCAACAAATTTATTTGAATCTCGCCGAAAGTTTCTTGTTGTGTAAATTTACATTCACTAAGGCTGCGAATACCACAAACGCCACACTCGTAAATGATTTATTCTGGAAAATGTTTGATTGTGTTAGTTTGTGTATTGGAACACAAGAAGTTGAAGCGGTTGATTATGTCTCTGCAACATCTGAAATGATGAAATTTACACTATATTCAATTCATGATAGAATGGGAAAGGGAGCTGTCGAAGGTTTTATTTCTGATATGGCAATGGGAACAAACACAGACCCTGGATATCGTCAAAGGAAAGGAATGTACAATGATGATACAAAAACAGGTAATAGTTTTTCTGTGGCAGTTCCTCTTCAAGGTATATTTGGATTTTGTGATCATGATAAAGTTCTGTATGGTCTTAAAATTAGATTTCAACTGAAAAGGAATGATAATGAAAATAGATTGCTTTTTGGTGTGGCTAATGCTTTTGCTGATCAGAATAAATTTCTAATTGATGAAATTAGTTGGTATATTAGTGAATATATGCCGAATCTTAAAACAGAAGAGATGTTGAATAGAAGACTAAACTCAAAGAAACCACTCAATGTATCATATGTTAAAAGAAGATATCAACATGTTAAACTGAACCAAACCACTTACACGTGGCATTTGGGTATTCTGGAGGGAAAGCCACAATATCTGTAGCTCATTTTAAAACAACCAGATGGTGACACTACTACTGATGGGAATAATGCGTTGAGTGATAATGCTCTAGTGAAACAACTTCGCGTTTCTCTCGATGGAACATTTTATCCACGAGATAGATTGGAAATTAATTGGGAAAAAAATGATTATGCTGAAGCATACAAGTCTTCCAAAAGGTGTGTGTGAAAGCAATGGAAATAAAGAACCCATTTTGGATATGACAGCGTTTACAAGTTTGTTTTCAATCTATGCGATTGACTTGAGTGCTCAAAAGGAAACTACAAAGTCCAATCAAGTGGATACTTCCCTATACATTGAAAGAGGAGAGAGTGAAGAAGTTGATACATATTGTTTGCTTTTGGAAAAAACAGAATTACAGATTAATACAGTTAATGGTGTTCTGATTCGTCTCACATATTTTTTTTTGATAAATAATGAGTACTAAAGTGCCAACTGGGGTATATGTTAATCAAATCAATCTTCATCAACTTTCATCTTGTATTCACAATCAAAAGCCTTGGATGATTAACCTTAATGCAATTCAGAGAAAAGGAGTAGTAAGAATTGATGTTTTGCTCATAAGAGAACAGGTGAAAATCTTGAACGATACTGGCTAACTTAAAATTAAAATGTCAAAACCAATGTTGAAGAAATATTCAAAAAGAGAGACGAGTGGAAGATTTCCCCAATTTCTAATTCCTTTATTTGCTGGTTTAAGTGCGGCTGGAGCATTGACGGGTGCTATTTCGGCAGCTGTGAAAATTGACAACGAAAGGAAGGCTCAACTCCATGCTCAAAAAGAATTGGAAAGACATAACAAAGACTTGGAGAAACAAATTAGTGGAAGTGGTGTAATTGTAGATTTTGCTGAAAAACTTGAAAGTCAGCCTGATAAAGCGAGATTGTTGATTTGAGATATGCTTTCTTCTATCGCACAAGCAGGTGTAAAATTAACGAAAAGGGGTAATGGATTATATCTTTCTTATAAATAAATGAGCATTGATGAGTGGTTTAAAGAATTTGGAAAGAATACAACATCAAATTTACAACTTGTCAAATATTGTGAGAAATTAAAAATTAATAATGTGGTTATTTGTATGAGAGATGAATTAACAAATGTGCCTAAACATACAAATAATATTATTATGAACTGAGAAAATAATAATGGGAACTGTTCTCATTGGGTTTGTATTTTTAATAGTCAAGACAAATATTATTTTGATAGTTATGGTCTTACACCACCTGTTGAAGTAATAAAATTCTTACAGAATGGTGTTTGTCAAACATTTTAAGTCCAAGAATTAAATTCCAAGTGTTGTGGTCAATTACTGTATGTCTAAATGTGTTATTTCAAATCAACAAAAATAATTTTTTGAATGACTTTTTAATTTCATATAAATGACGTGTTGGTAAAGATGGTTCTATCTTTGGTGTATCCCAAGAACTGGATATTGATTTATCAAATTATTACACAAAGGCACAGGCTGAACGACAGAAATACAGTATAGAAAAAATATTAATATGAAAAATGCTTTCAAATTAATAAATTATCCAAGCCCGACTGACGCAAATGACTTGGTGAGATTAAGTGATTTATCACAATATATATCCTAACATATAACGGCTGTGTATTCCAAAGATCAAGCCTGGTGTTGGCTTCGTGGTTAGGGCAGCGGCTTGGGATCCTAGGGTCTTGAGTTCAAGCCCCGTTGGCCTCTGAATTAAGATACACCAGGAGGTTGACTCAGCCTGTCATCCTTCTGAGGTCGGCAAAATGAGTACCAGTGTACTGGTGAGGGGGACACTGCATCAGCGGCATATCCACGTCCCAACCAATGATGCAACCGGCAGCCACAGGCTGCACTCGATAGAGAGGGAGAGATTCCAAAGATACAGAAGTGTTGATTTTTATCTCCGGGTCATACAGAATTCACAGTTCCAATTAAAATAAAATTTTATAAAGAAGGGTGTATCGTTTGGATGAGAATAGAACAATGGGGATATAATATGATTGATTTAGGGTATAATTGGTCATTTAAAGTTAACCTGGAAGACCGGGAACAATTAAATCAGTCTCGTAAGGAAGAATATTATCCACTTGGTGCCGAGAATGATATTTGTGGAAGCATGATTAGCAAACAACAAATAATAGAATTTAATAAGGGTAAAATCAATCATGGTTTTGCCATAGTTTTCTCATGAAAACACAAAGAACAGGATTGTATATCATAAGTAAGGGAATGCAAACTTATTTAACTTTCGGAAGATGGGGAGGTGTTTCCTGTCATTATATTAATCTGTCATATATTTCTGATACATAAATGACAGCAAGAAGGCTTCAACAAAATTATCATTTCTGTGTCCAAGCATACCTTCAAGAAAAGGGTATTCGGTATTTTAATAAATATGTTCTTCAACATAAGAATGAGGTATTTTCAATGAAAGATTGGCTTTATACTGATGTTAATAAACCAACAACTTTGGATTTAACTAAAATGTTTAATAATGAAAGAATTTTAAAGTTAAGAAAAAACAAGGCTCTTTTAGAAAATCAAAATTTTTTTTATTGGTTTCCTGTTGTAAAAAAATATATTTTGGATGCATGAATATCAAGTAATCCAGATGAATGTATGTATGATATTTTATGGGGTGAAAGTGGTTCAAGGATAGTGAGGGATGAGGAAGGAGTTGAAGAAACTGAGAAGAGAGAGAAGGAGGAGAGGGAGAGGGAGGAAAGAGAGAGAAGAAATAAATATAAAAATATGAAAACCAGTGAGGTTATAAAAAGATCAAAGGTATTACAGAAAATAAATCAATCTCAATGCACCGAGGAGGAAAATAAAGAATTGGCAAGTCTTTTAATAACATATGCGTCAGGACTATGAACATCGGTTTCAGGGAGAAGATTTAAATGAGAAAGTGGAGATAATGAAGAGAAACAAGGATAAGATTATATTATTGATGATGTTGGTGTAATTGACTTTGATTAAAGTTTTACATTTTTTTTCTTAAATAAATGGAGGAGAGAGTGAAGACATTTCTAAGGATTCTTTATGTTTTAAAAATTAAGATTCAAATGTGCATGTTGGAAACTAAAAAGGTGTTCACACTCTCGGAATTTTTCACATAAATAAATGAGTTATTGTCTAAAATGTAAAACGAAAACTAAGAGTAAAAATATCTCGTATGGTAAAAGTAAAAATAATAGGGTTATACAAAAAGGTACATGTCCAGTGTGTGGCTCAAAAAAGAGTGAATTCATCATCAAACACAAACGAGGGGGGGATATACAAAAGTTTTTGTCAGGAAGTAAATTTACAACTGGAATACCAGGGGAATTACATCTACTAGGGTATTCTTTATGTGGTCCAGGAACAAACTTGAATAAAAGATTAGATGAGGCTGACAATCCTAAACCGTGGAGCAAACCTATCAATGGGGTTGATGAAGTGTGCATGAGGCACGATATTGATTATGGAAATTGCACGACATTGGAAGAAAAACATGAAGCAGATCGAGAAATGTTGTATAATTTGTCTCTGATACAAAATCCAACCTTGAGAGAAAAAGTTGATAGGTTCATCGTGAAGAAGATGATCAGTGCTAAATAAAAGCAAGAGAAAACCTAAAAAATTGTGGACTGATGAGGGTACAGAGTTCTACAACAAAACATTTATGAATTTTCTTAAAAATAACATTACATTATGCAGCACCTTTAATGAAGGAAAAGTGGTTGTTATTGAGCATTTTAATCGCACTTTAAAAGAGAGACTATATAAAAAATTCACTCAACTCGGTTCTCGACCATGGTTATCTTTAATTCAGGACATTGTCGATAAGTACAACGACAATTCATACCTCAACGAAAACTAAGCCATCAGAAACATTTACAAAATTTAAATATGAAAAAGAGATTAATGTCAGAAAGCCTAAGTTCAAAGTTGGTGATATAGTAAGAATATACAGGTGGAAATCTCATTTTGAAAAAGGTTATACCAAGCGATGGACAAATGAACTTTTTAAAATTGTTGATGTCGTCGGTACAGTTCCTTGGACTTACAAATTATGTGTTTTAAAGGGGGAAGAGATTTTAGGTTCATTTTATTCACAGGTATTACAAAAGACAAAGATAAATTGAAAAAAAACCCTTGGACTGACAAATTTTGTGATTTAAAGGGGGAAGAGATTTTGGTTCATTTTACTCGCAGGAATTAAAAAAGACAAAGATAAATTGAAATTTTTTTGACTCCACCCCTTTTTAACTCCGCCCCTTTTTGACTCCATCCACACAAGCCCCACCCACGCAAACCCCACCCACAAAAGCCACATCCACACAAGCCCCACCCACGCAAACCCCACTCACACAAACCCCACTCACACAAACCCCACCCACAAAAGCCACAGCCACACAAGCCCCACCCACATAAGCCACATCCATGCAAACCCCACCCACATCAGCCACATCCACATCCATCATATCCACGTAATTAGTGATTCGTTTAATAGTTCCCACACACAAAATGTTTATTGAATTTAAAAAAATTGCTCCACCCACTCAAGCCCCACCCACACAAGCCGCACCCACACAAATCCCACCAACACAAGCCCCTCCCACACAAGCCCCTCCCACACAAGCTCTACCCACACAAGCCCTACCCACACAAGCCCTACCCACACAAGCCCCACCCACACAAGCCCCACCCACACAAGCCCCACCCACCTGTGCACCCCCACCTTTGACCCACCACCCCCCTCATTCCACCCCCACCCTCCCCCACATACAACACGGGGAGGGGAGTTGGGGTAGCGCACCTTCGCCCCAACTCTAACCCTCCCCCAACCCCCCCCCCCTTTACATCTCCTTTATTCTTTTCTTATAATTCAAAATCAGATAATTATAAGGAAAGCATATATAATAAAACAAGATTACAAACATTTAACAAAATCTTCTTTTGCAGCAGTCTGATGGTTTGTGATTTTGAAACTCGGTCAACATATTCTGTTCAAAACAAAGAGAGAAGAACAATTAAGGTATATAAAGATGATTATATTATGATATTAATAAAATAATAAATATAACATTTACCTCCAGAAGATTGAGTGTCGTGTCAGATTCCTCCAGAAGATTAAGTTGTGTGTTTGGTTCATTCAGACAGGTGTTTAAACTGAAATAATAATAATAATAATCATAAAAATAATAACAATAATAATAATAATAATAATAATGAGTCAACACTCAAGAGAGATATAGACAGAGACATCGAGACATAGAGACAGAGGAAGAGAGAGAGACAGAGACACACAGACACACACACACACAGACACACACACACACAGACAGACACACAGACACACACACACACACACACACACACACACACACACTTTCACACACACACACACACACACACACACACACACACACACACACACACACACACACACACACACACACACACTCTCACACACACACACACACACACACACACACACACACACACACACACACACACAGAGGGATAATTTCTCACCTTTGACTCGACTCATTCAAGGTCAGAGGACGTGAGAGAACCTCTTTCCAGCCAACAAAAATATCATTCAATTCTCTTATGAACGATTGAATGTCTTCAAGGAAGTCATTAATTTTTTGCCACTCGTGATATGCAAACGCCTCCTGTTCCAGATCAGTTATCAACGATGTTCTTATTGTGGACAACCTGTTATAAAAAGACATACAATAATTATTGGTTGTACAGTGATATAAGTCCGTATAAAACAACAAATAATGAATGGGTTCAAGGATTTCACCTCTCATCTTGTGAAAACCATTGATCTGCAAGGTCAGAGTTCTCTTCAAAATACTCCTTTCTCTGAATACGACTCAAAATTCTCTGAATAAGAACGAAGTTCGCTTTGGTAATAAATAGCCTCCTGTTGATGACATCATGGGAGATAACACAACAATGGGTTTTTCAGGTTGTGTCTCACATAGGAAATGAGTCACATTTTTGCTTTGGGCGAGGCAGCTAGGTTCTCAAGCAGTCCGACTCATTTTAACACGAAAATGAAACAGCTTGCTTGAAATGATTTTGAGAAAAACTTACATCAAATAACACATAATGTTGAATTTGGAAAGACCATGAAAAATAAGAGCATAAAGAGAAGTTTATCACTTCATTTCTGCACAACAAAGACACTTAAACCAAGAACCAAGTTCCAAGTTATTCTTTGTGAATATACTCGATAGAAATGAATGTTATAAGAAAATTAAGTTATTCCGTGAAGTATAACATGAAAAAATATTTGTTGGTTCGCTCTTTGAGTGGAATGAAAATATAAAAGGACTGTGATTATGTTGGGGGGAAGAAGTGCTTTAATCAGTCAGTCTCAATCTTTCATAGTCTCAATTTTACATTTGCTTGTATGGGAGGGAAGGGGATAGGTGGGGAGAAAATCAGTCTCCTATTTTGATCTTTCGGGACTTATGTCAGAAAGTTTTCCCCTTTCCCCCCATTCATTTGATTGGGTGTCCCAGAAACCCCATTTATCATCCACTCACACAAATTAAATCATTCCATACTTTGAGCAGTGTTTGTGTGTTTGTTTGACTTATATCCAGTATATGTAAATATCTTTTACCACTGGACAGAATGAGTTGAAAACTGGTGGTTGCACTTTGGTGTGTGCAAGAAGGGTTTATGCGATTGAAAAAAATTCAAAGTCCCAGAGATTTAGAGTGTGGGGAGAACCTCAATTCTGTCTCTGTAAATATATTTGGCACAGCACCTCTCCCAGAGGGATGTCGTATTACAAGTCATGATAAAACCAACCAATTCTAGCAGAATTAGCAGGTCTGTATTTCTGAGGCAGTTATCCCATCCGCAAGGACGGGTTAACCCTCGTGCAATTCAAGAAGTGTCTGTTTGTGTGTTTGCTTGTTTGTTTTCACTTCAATGCACTCCTGAATGGCTGGACGGAATGAGGGGAAAACTGGTGGTTGTATTCGGGGTCTGCACGGGCATGTTTTCAGTGGTTAGTAATTATGGTGGGGGGGGGAGGATCAGTGCCAATTAGCAAACCAAAACCCATCTGGTTGATCACAGTCAGTTCTTGTGTTTTGAGAATAAATACATTAAAATGTTTCTGCAGAATCTATTTTGTCATAATGATTAAAGCAAATTACTATTTTCAGTTTTCCTGTTACCTTTTGAGTTAAAAATGCACCTTTCTGCTTTTTTTGAGGCAAAGTCATCAATGATGTTATCATAAGACAGTTGCTGTTGCTGGCCAATCTCCCTGTTAATGCTGATGACAACCAGTTCGCTGAGACGTTCCTGTCATCGACGAGCGCAGGTATGTTTTGATGGGTTTCAACTTTGAAAAGTTCTCTCTGCTGATGCCACAGTGTCCGGGGGCATGACAGCTATCCTGAGAGTGATCCACAGTTTGAGATAAAGCTCTTGCAGCTGCTTTTATGGATCAATGAAAGCAGCTGCAGAGCTGTCATCTGAGATGGCACTGATGGCAGGTTCTGGATCTCCTGTGCTATTTCAAATCCACTGATATCAGTCATCATTAAAGCTCAATGTCTTCTCTATCTCCTCACATTACCTCCTCAATGTGTCACTGGACATTCATTTGGACATCATTAAAGTTGAGCAGAACACCAAAGCTGTTTTGCCCAAAGTTGATGAAAAAAAATCTTGAAAATAAGAAAATGAGCTTGTCCATTTTGGGAATTGCAGGGGCCAGCTCTGGGGAGGATTCCAATTCTCCCTCTGCAAATATTGTCATAGGCACAATCCACGTCAGGTAGCCACTTATGGCAGTTGGTGGGAAAACACACATGCTGAGGTCTCCCCTCGAGAAACGGCAAAGCTTACAGTTCAATTTGGTTAGTGCATGCCTGAGAGGCTGGCAAGTGACCCTTTTCTGAATGTGGACTAATTCCACATGAGTGATCAGGATTTTAACTGAATTTAACAATTTACACCAGGGATGACCAATCAGGCCTGCACCAGACACAGATCGCGGCACACTGGTCCAACAGCAATAGCATTCCCGGAAAAAGAGAGCTCCAATGCCAACAGGTATCGCCAGAAAAAGAGAAAGAATGTTGCTTCCTGCATGCTTAAATAGTCCTCCTCCCTTCCCACTTCACAATTCCTCTTACCTCTCATGTGAAGTGATGCAGCCATTCAAATGGCATCTTCCTGCCTTCAGCCCAATCAAGCGACACCCCGCAGCTCGGGCCCATAGCGGCCTTTCCTTTGCTAACAGGTTTGGCCTATCATAAGCCACATTGCTGCCACAGTAGGAGGGTCCTCGCTGGGGTCCTGCCCCAGGGTGGTGATGACATTAATGGCAGTGGTAAGGTCATGCCCTCTGGCCCGTGCAGATGCCAGAGGGAGGAGGAGAATGGAGCAACCTTATTGTGCCACATCCTGGGGTTGCTTCATATCAGTTCTCAGGGATCCCCTCATCTTACCTTGACTGTTTTCTGACGATTCGACCCGAAGGACAGATTACGTAACATCCTTAACCGAGATAATCTGTCTATCGCAAATAACACTGCCTTCCAACGGTGCACAAAAACAGGACAACTTCACCTAAACACAAAGTCCTAGACACAAGTAAGAAGGAGTTATCCTGCAAGAGAACTTGGTCCATGCTTAGGCCTTACATTTTTACAACTACCATGCTCCCCACACGTGTATAAATTTGTATAGCATAGCGCTGCTCACGGTGCGAGCGGGTATTACAAGTTAAACTAAAATACACCAATTCTGGGGGAATTAACCCATCTGTAAAATTAGAGGAATTCACCTATCCATAAGGACAGCTTATTTGATAGTATAACAAAATAATGGTAAGAAGCAAAACAAATCAGTTACATTTAATTGTACTGTATTTGCAGTTACATTTACTGCACATAAAATGAACTCAAAGACCGATGTCCTGGCATTGTCCTCTTGAAAATGTGTCGTGATGCCTCAATGTTTTGATGAGTGATGTATAGACAGACATTGTATGATCGGTGCAGAGGAAGACATTGTATGAGCAGTGAAAAGGCAGACATTGCATGAGTGGTGCATAGGTCGACATTGCATGAGTGGTGCATAGGTCGACATTGTATGAGTGGTGCATAGGTAGACATTGTATACGTGGTGTTGATGCAGACATTGTATGAAAGGTGCATAGGTGGACCATTATACCATTATAATACCATTTCTTGACTATACCATTTCTTGACTATACCATTTCTTACCTCATGAACTATAATGTTAGTGATGTGGTGATGAAATACTCTAAGTCTATGGGTTCAAAATACATTGTAATCTTTATTATATTTTAAACCATAAACAGGTAAACATCAACTACACAGCACTCTGTCAATCTTCGTTGCCCGTTGTCGATGTACAGGAAACTTGTATGTGAAAATACAATTAAAATTGCCATGTTTTGATACTTGTTAATAGTAATCTTGGCTGGCAGGATGGTCTAGAAGTATGCACACTCACCTCTAAGCTATCTAGCCGCGTTCAAATCTCAAAAGCTATTGCCCGTACCCTAGTCAAGTTCCAAATGGCTTCCCCAACTACTGCTGGGAAAGCAATGTCAAACACCCAGTCATACCTTTGCCAAGAAACTGCTTCAGCAGCACTGACACTCCAATACAAAGGATGGTATGTCATCATCAGAAAATAGTAACGGAGTAAATGGTTAAAAAAGGTAATAGACCACTTATTTTATTGATTTTTACATAGCTGTCCTTTAATGATAATCATATAATTGTGATTATAATTAAATAAATGCCAAACCATGATTGATCAGCTCCATATACATGCATTCACTGGTTGAAATCTTGTTGTATATTAATAAATAAATAAAAACTTTCAACCTGCATATCCAGTCAACATTCTCCATTCTCCACTGATTCTCAATGTCAAATATGAGTTTGAGCACTTTGTCCGATTAATCTTTTAACAAGCAGCTGGTGTCAGTAATGCACCCCCAGGGCATTCACATATAAAAACTGTTTACACCATCTTTGTTGACCTCACCAGGACCCCTGTGCCTTGTTATCGGGTTGAGACTCTTCAGAGTGCGCAGCTGCCTTGATGACTCTAAAAGGCTCCATGAATAGTGAGCTTTTATCCGCAGATGTGATGAGATGAGGCATGCATAAATGTAGACAAAAGCTTATTTCAACTGATATGTATACACTGTGGCATTTCTATTGCCAATGAATAACAATCTTTCAATTCCCAAAGAGTGTGTTGGACATTGAAAGGACGATGACATTTTGTAACCGACGATTTCCTTGTAGTGTATTATCCAAATAGATAACAGCAACAAGGTAGCTGGGAAGTAAAAATCACCCTGTTTGGCATCATGAAGTAAGACACAACAACGGCGACGTGAGGGTGTTGGCGTCTGGGGAGGACGCACATTTGTATGCAGGAAGCAAGCAGACTCTGTCGCTTACGTGGAATGCCTACCCAAGCTGGATTTTTTTTTCTCCGAGGGAATGTGGAGGTTAATATTGTAAAATGTTGATGAAAAGTCATCTGTATATACTGACATGAAATTCAAAGAAGACCGAAGGGACGAGGATATTAACGTGGCGCCGACATTTATTGAGAGGAGTGTCTGAAGCACCTGTGAAAAAAGGAAAGCTTGTAAACCATTTAGCTTGCTGACTGTGCTAATGTCATCGACAGCACATTTGGCAGAGACTATACATTGAAAGCAACTGGCACCAAAAGCTGCTTCAGACACAAGAGTTGTTTTATGTCTGCTGAATCGACAGCTGATGGAAAAGACAATGATGCACAAAACAACAAGGTTAATTTCTCTGCGTTGCTTCGGCATTGCCAAGGTGTGATGGATTGCTGGATGTGTTGGAAATAAGGTCGTATATTTTGTATCTTACCAAACTCTGCAAATACTGTATAAATCGAAGAAGGAGAATTAGGAAGATGGTGGGTGGACCTTAGAGAAGAAACAGATAATTAGCATCATCCAGACAATACCCATGACATAACATACGAGAGAGTTACAGGCATATCAAAGCGCTCCCGTAAGGTCTCACTGATGGGATATGACCAAGTTTGATAGGGAGGCGAGTGGGGGTTCTCAAAGTTTATATTTAAAAAAACCCCAAAAACAAACTATTTTGACAAAATGGTTACAGAGACTTGATGAAGTTCAGTACAGTACTGTCATTTGGCTCAAGGGGACATTATTTTATGGTACTGTACAGTATGCTTATGGTGTCTGTGCATTTATTTTGTGTTGCGTTGAGGGTGTTGGCAGTTTTTTTTCCTGAAGAATATGCTGGACGTTTCCTGACAGTTCAGCCAAATTCAACCTATCTTGTTTTCATTTGTTTCTTGTCTCTCTGTTGATTGGTCGATTCTTTCTGACATCACTGATGGCATGTTTGGTTTTGCAAATATAGCATTTGCTCAAAGCATCCCATTGCTGAAGTTATTTTTAACTTCTCTTTCTGAAATAGATAACGGCCTTATAATTCGACTTCTTTATTGAAGATCAGCTTGTTTGATACAAGCATTTGCATTTTGACTACCATTTATTCCTTCAGTTATTACAGGATTGTAAACTGGTTGTGCAATTTAATGTTGCATTTAGTGGTTTTAATAAGTTTTTTATATTGTATTTATGATGATGATGATGATGAGGATGATTTTAGAGTACCAGAATAATTTTTGCACGAGTATTATTTTACTCTTTTTAAAAAATATACTTATTTATTTATTTTAATGCAAAAAAATAATTTTCATGTTGATAAGTTCCACATTCACGAAGAAAGAACACCCACACATGGAGGCGAACAAGCATGCATGCATGCACATCAGCTTCCACATGCACATCATGCACATCAGACAAGCACATGCACACATACACGTGCACATCAGCACATACACTTGCAGAGAAAAAAAAAAACACAAACACACATGGACATGACACACACACACACACACACACACACACACACACACACACACACACACACACACACACACACACACACACACACACGATGATATATACCAAGTGGTAACAAGTGCATTCCCAGTCGATCAGGATTTTCAGAAATACAATTTTATGTCAATCTATAAAATTGTTAGATTATCGGAAGCTTTGTTGCACAAGCCACATTTACCTTGTTTCATTGACCTTTTTTATTCACTTTTTTCATTTACCGAAAAATATTTACCAAACAATACATTTCTCATCAACTGAGCCATTCAAATGCACTCACAACAAAGTTATCACAATCATTTCGAGAGAGCATAACAATGTCACTGTTGCAGTAATGAGTAGTGTTTTATGATACAAAGCTCTAATTACCTGTTTTGTTTTTTCTGTCTCTTCCTGTCTTTCCAGTTATATCCTCATTCCAACACAGCTCTGTACAGCATGTATGACCTGCACTCCAGGTGGGAAGCTCCAGTGTAATCATCAGTAATTTCTATATTTGGAGCACATTTAAATCTTCTTTTTCTAACCAATTAGTGAACACACAAATACAGCATAAATATGTTTCCTCACAAAATTCAGATGTTCCAAACGACCACCAATTGGCTTTCCACCTCTGCCACCAAAGGTGGAAAGAGGTTTTGTTTTGTGTTTTTATGTCTCCAAATTTTGCATGTGTTTTTTAATTTATTGAAAAAAAAAAGTTTTCTTTTTTTGCCTTGGTGATGCCAAGACAATTTGAATAGATTGTTTATTAGTGGTTTCACATGAATAGTTACTTTAAACAAATAAAAATTTGCAATACTTACTACGGTTTGATTTTATTTCATTTTTTTGTGCATAAAATTATTTCATTTTCTTGCAATACTTTCAATTGTGTTTTTTTTTTAATGCAAAAAATAATTCGATTCCCCCCTCCTTTTTTTCTTTTCTTCAATACCTACAAGCAAGGCTATATATATATATATATATATATATATATATATATATATATATATATATATATATATATATATATATATATATGAAGCCCCGCGATGAGGAGTGATGTAAGCGACATTTTTTAATGATATGATGATGATGATAGCCTCGGATGATAAGGAAAGGGATAAAATAGTGCTATGTGGCATTAACTCCAAAATGGCCGATGTGTCCCTGACCTCACTCCTCGCGGCACCTCATATATATATATATATATATATATATATATATATATATATATATATATATATATATATATAGATATATATATATATAGATATATATTTATTTATATATTTATATATTTGTATATATATATATATTTATATATGTATATATTTATATATGTATATATTTATATATATATATGTGTTTATATATATATATATATATATATATATATATATATATATATATATATATATATATATTTATTTATTTATATATATAAACACATATATATATATATAAATATATATATTTATATATTTATATATATATATATATATATATATATATTTATATTTATATATATATATATATATATATTTATATTTATATATATATATATATATATTTATATTTATATATATATATATATATATATTTTTATATATATATATATATATATATATATTTTTATATATATATATATATATATATATATATATATATATGTGGTGTAGTCATGCCCACGGGGAGGGGCATGATGATGATGCATGATGGGCGTGATGGTGGAGGAGTGGCCGTGGGGTTCGGCGAGGGATATGAGGTGTGCACGCCGTCTGAGGTGTCGTAGTAATACTGGAGTCGGCCGGCTCGTGAGTGTACCGCGTACGGAATAAAGGAGAGCCGCGGGCACAGTACGCCCTGGCTCGCACTCGTGCAACACAGCCCGGCTCGACTGTTCCTCCGCTTCGTGTCTGCCTGCTAAGCATCTCCCAATTCAGTACAGTACAGTTGGCGAACGAGGACTTTCGAATCGACGTGTGTAAGGGCGGCAAATGACCCGTGCGGTTCCAGGCTACGGAGCCAAAGGTCTCGCCGGCGCGAACATGGCAAAGGGTCGGTGCATGGCAAACGTACGCGTGCCCGCCTTCGTCGGAATCGACTTCGGCCACGTCGAGTGGGCAACGTTCGTTCATTTGGTTCATTTTCTTGTTCGTTTTGTCGAGGATATGCATTTCGGCTCGAACGCGGCGTTGGACGTCGCACAAGCTCTGGAGAATATCCGAGGTCTCGATGGTCGGGACACAGCAGATGGTCTAGGGGTCATCGCGATGGGCCAGGCATGCACGGCCATGCGCACGGTCTGCGGCGCGGGTCGTGGGCGAGCGTGGCAATGCAATCACTCGGACGGCGGTCTGGGCTCTCGAGGTCGTCTACGGTGTGTGGGCCGAGGGTCATCGCCCATTGTTACGGTCATAGATGGCGGTGTGCGAGGCGATCCTTCCGTCCCGCGTCGAACCCTGCTTGCGATTGATCCGGAAATGACAAGATCAGTGGCAGGGGGGGGGGGGGAAGTGAGCGAGGCACGGATCGGGTGTCGCGTTGAGTCCACTCGTGCTGGCCGCGCATCGCATTCGGCTGTGCCGTGCAAATTCACGGCAGAGGAGCATCCGGCACGGTTCAGAGATCATTTTATTTCTGGTCTGCGAGCAGCCATTGACATTGTCTGCGAGCAGCCATTGACTGACATCACATTCGACTCGGCGATCGCGACTGTTTCATCTGTCGAGCAGACACCGGTGACCGCGCAAGTCCGCGCGATGGCTCAAGTGCCGCAGGGTGCTCGCACGCCTAGCGGTGCGGGACGAGAGCGCGCACCGCAGCACGGTCGCACCGGGAGCGAAGGGGCACCGCAGCACGGTCGCACCGGGAGCGAAGGGGCACCGCAGCACGATCGCACCGGGAGCGAAGGGGCACCGCAGCACGATCGCACCGGGAGCGAAGGGGCACCGCAGCACGATCGCACCGGGAGCGAAGGGGCACCGCAGCAGGACCCCAGTGACCTGGAGATCAGCCTGCAGCCGGGGCATGATGATGCTGGCGAGC